>NW_006271973.1:1292976-1300837 GCF_000225605.1 Cordyceps militaris CM01 | reverse complement strand
CGCCCTGATCCTCGCCGAGATCCTCGATGTCGGCGGGCGCGCTGGCCGTGGCCTCGCACTCCGCCTGACGATCCCCGCCCTGCTGTTTCTGCTCGTCGGCCTGGTCCCCTGGCTCGAGTGCGCGTCGCTCGTCCGCGGCGCGGGATGGAGCCTGGCCCGCGCGCCCGGCAGTCGCCGCGTGCCGCGCTGCGCCTGGCTCCTGCAGACAGCGCTCTTTGCGTGCTGGCTGTGTGTGTTTTGGAAGATTGGCCGTGCGGTGCCGTCGTCGGCTGTTGAGGGCCCGCGCAAGGGCGGCGACGATGACGACGACGGCGAGGCGCCGCTGCAGCAGCTGATGCGTGCCTGTCTGGAGCGCATCGGCGTCGTCGGCATCTCGCTCATGGGACTGCTGGCGGGCTTCGCCTCGGTGTCGGCGCCGTGGCACACGCTCACCGCCGTCACGGACCGCCGCCGCCGGCCCGTCACCGAGGCCGACGTGAACCGCAAGCAGGCCGGCCTCGACGCCACGAACGAGATGCTACTGACCAAGCGCCACCGGCTGCAGGCACTCGAGCGCCGCGTCGCCGACCCCCGCTTCGCCGAGACGCAGGCAGCCACCGGATTCATGGGCAAGATGATGGGCTCGCTACGCGGTGCCGTCTCCCCCGAGGAGGCGGAGATGCGCAGCCTGCGCGTCGACATTGCCGGCCTCGAGACCATGGAGGCCACGCTCGCGTCCAACCTGGCCCTCCTGCACGGGCGCCGCGCGGCCGATGCGCGCGCCACCACCGCCTGCGGCCGCGTGTGCCTCGCGCCGTCGTACCTCTTCGCGGCGTACTGCGTGTACCGCGTCGCCGCGACGGCGCGCACAACGCTGCGCCGGGCCCGCGCCGGGCCTCCCTCGGCAGCCAGCTTCGCCAGCAGCGACCCCATCAACCGGTTCCTCGGGCTGCTCGCGCTGCACTGGGACCCGACGCTGGACCAGACAGCGTGGGCGCGCATCATCAGCTTCGCGCTCAGCGGGGTGCTGCTCCTCGCGAGCGCCAACAGCGCGCTGCAGACGCTGCACCTGTTTGCCCGCTGGGCGCCCGGCCTGCTGCGCCACGCCCAGGCGAACCTGGCGCTCGTCGTCGGCCAGGTCGCCGCCACCTACATGATCAGCGCCTCGCTGCTCATGCGCAGCCAGCTGCCCCTCGAGGCGCGCTCCGCCGTCGGCGGCGTGCTCAAGGGCGCCCTGAGCCCGGTGTTTGTCGACGGCTGGTTCGAGGGCTGGTTCCTGACGGGCAGCGCCGTCACGATGCTCGGGCTCTGGCTGGGCAGACGGCTGAGCGCCGGCGGCCGCGACGAAGATTGGGATGACTACGGTGGTGAAGAGATGGGGGCCAAGCGAATGTAGAGGTGTGAAGCATAGCGTTTGTATTATTGTTTCTATCATTGAAACCCGGCGTTGCACCCATGTATATATACGTCGTTTGTCACATACATTCCAGTTGCTGAAGCAAAACCCCTTTTGTCATGTCCCTTCCAGTCCCCCATACTTGTAAATTCTATGCTTGGTTGCTCTCCTTTGCCACGCTCTCCGCATATACTCGAAAGCCGTCCAGGATGGACCTGCGCACACCATCGCTCACAAAGTCCAGCTTCCTCTCGCCCTCGCCCTCTTCCTTTGGCGGCAGCACGGCGCGGCGGACCTCGTCCTCGGAGACCCACGCGGCCTCGCCGTGCTCCTCGGGGGTGAGGCGGACCTCGTCGTCGGCGCGGACCGTGACGAGCGCCGTCAGCTTGGCCCACAGGTTCCTCGACTCCACGAAGGTGACGGTGAGCCCCTCGTGGCCGAGGGTCTCGTGCTGCGGCTGGATGCCGAGCCCGGCGCGCACGGGCTCGGGCAGCGGCTCCTCGGGACTCATGAGGATGGGGGCGGCCAGGCGGGTGGCGGTCAGGCCCGACTCCTCAAAGAGCTCGCGGGCGACGCCGTCGAGGATGGTGGCGTCGGCGGCGTCGACGCTGCCGCCGGGCACCTCCCACTTGAGCGGGTACGTGTCGGTGGCGGCGCGGCACAGGAGCAGCGTCCGCGGCGGGGACGACGGCCGGAAGACCATGGCGGCGGCCATGACGCGCGCAATGTGAGGGTGGGCGGCGAGAAAGGCCGCCTTGGATATGTTGAACGTGGCGAGGGAGGCGTCAAACGAGTAGTCGTAGCTGGGTGCGGCCATGGTGACGACGTTGTGGTGGGTGTTTGTGGGATGGGATGCTAGGAATAAAAAGGACGTTGACTGATCTTGGGATGGCTTCTGAAGGCTCTCGAATTGTGCTGCCTGGAGCTGAGGTTGGTTGTTGGTGAAATGCGTCGGATGCCTAGTCGGTCGTGGTGCCGAGTGGAGTCAAACAAGGCATCAATGAAGAATCATCAGGCTGATCGGCTGATCCCTGCAACCACGCGGCATGACGATACAGTGCTCTGTTGCCTTGAAGGCTACCATTTGTGCTCGTCCAATATTCAAAATCAAGACTTGTTGGCATACACGATTCTTATAGACTTGATGTGATCCTATATCAACATAGCATTCAAAGCGCACCAAACAACGCGCCATTCGCATTTACTACAATCAAACAATCATTTCATCTTCATGTTTCATACTATTCACTCTCTAGCCAAACGTCCCCCTTTCAGGTCCAAAGTATCCACGTGAAGGGATCGGCAGGATGCCCTTGTTGCTCCCGTCGACACCGGCACCACTGACAGTGTTCCCCCACCATTTGAGCGGATGCGGGTGATAGCCAATGGCAAAGAACATGATGAGCGCACTGACAGCAAGACCGGCCGTCAAGGCTGCCGAGAGAACATAGTTGTACTTGGCCCACCAGGCGAGGCGGTGACGCGGCAGCCAGTACATGAAGATGTACGACAGGATGAAGCCCGGCGTCTTGTAGCTCAGGTTGGACGGCGCCCAGTGCTGAATGCCCTGGATGATGAGGACCGGGTTCAGCCAGAGCAGCGAGGCCACAAACGGGAACAGGGTGCGGTCCAGCATGGCAAACGTATTCGGGCGAAGCCTGGTCCGCAGCTTCTCCTTGACGCCGGGAAGGTACTTGGGTCCGTAGCCCTGCGCGAGGAGGAAGACCATGGCGATGCCGAAGCCCATGAGGAAGCACCACTTGAAGAGCGGATAGAGCGAGCCAAACATGCGCTCGGAGCCGAGCAGCCCCCACATGAGCGAGCTGGCGTACATGGGGTGGCCGTCGCCCATGCAGGTGAACTGCGAGGGCTGCTTCTCGGTGCAGAGGCCGGGGACGCTGGTGAGGATGAAGTTTTGGGTGCCGACGGCGACGAAGCAGGTGATGACAATGGTGCCGATCTGGGAGCGGAAGACGGCGCGGGGCGCAATCTTGCAGTAGTGGGCCATCTTCTGGTCCTGGACGTAGTTGTCGCCGTAGCCGGCCAGGGCCCAGGAGCCGAGGGCCTGGGAGAAGAGGAAGGCGTTGGGGTTGCTGGGCAGCAGGTAGCCGGTGATGATTTGGATGAGGGCGCCGAGCCCGAGGTTGGTGCCGGTGGTGGCGGACAGGAAGGAGAGCGGGACGGCGAAGACGAGGTTGATGGCGATGAGCAGGAAGACGAGCCAGACGGGGATGCCGAGCGGGTAGATTTGGATCCAGACGACGGAGAGGGCGACGGTGCCGGCGAGGATGGCGAGGAACCACCAGTCGGGCACCTCGTCGTACTGCAGCATGGCGCGGTTGTGCACGTCCATGGCGTCGGCGTCGTAGCTGGCGCGGCCGTGGCGCAGGCCGCGGTAGAAGTCGGCGTAGGCCTTGGACATGGTCTTCCACTGGTTGACCATGATGTAGAAGAAGTAGACGGGGTAAAAGGCAAAGTTGGCGCCGACGGTGAGCACGTAGCCGGCCGAGTAGAACGGCAGCGAGTACGCCTGCAGCTTGGCGGGGTCGAGCTTGTTGTCGACGACGACTTTCTTCACGTCAAAGATGGAGCCGTCGTTGGCAAAGGCGGCGGCCGAGTTGATGGGCAGGTACGCCGTGTTGTACATGTTGCTGTAGTAGATGGCGAGGATGACGAGGCCGCCGAGGATGGCGCTGAGGTACATGGTGCAGGTGGCGAAGAAGGGCTGCGCGAGCGCGGCGTACGACGACGTGGCCACGTTCCAGTCAAATGTGGTGAGCGGGTTGAAGAGGCCGAGCCCGAGGCGGGAGCCGGTGAGGATGGCGAGCGTCAGGTTCTCCGGCGCGATCCACGTCATCCAGTTGAACGTGGACAGCGCGGTGAAGAGGTAGCCGGGGATCCAGTAGTAGACGAACATGGCGACGGCGCACACGAAGAAGAAGCGGTACCGCGAAATGGTCCAGCCGTTGATGGTCTCGCGCGGCTCCGGCGTCGTCAGCGCCCGGTTCATGGCGATGATGGGCAGCAGCGTCGGCCACAGCGCCTTGACCGGGTACACGCTGAACCGCCGCAGGTACCCGGCGAAGCCCATGCCCATGAGCTGCACAAAGAGCGTCAGCAGCAGCTGGTAGCCAAAGTCGACAAACGCGAGCCCGTAGAAGACGGGCGAGCGCTGCACCAGGATCATCGTGTACGCGTTGGTGCTGTAGATGGCAATGTTGTAGCAAATGGTCGAGAACATTTGCTCCTTGAACGTCCACGGCCCCGGGTTCAGCGAGTGCCGCGTGCCAAAGGCCGTGAAGCCCCAGTCGGGCAGCACGGCTTCGAGAGCCTTGGCGCAGGGGTAGAGCAGGATTTGGATGACGGCGCTACCGAGACCTGTTTTCTTGGTTAATCATGACTGCAACATGAATCATAATAACATAAAAATAAAATAAAATAAAAGGGAGTAATGGGTTGGTTGTGTGGCAAAGGCTGTTGAAAGTGTTGGGATTCTCGTGATAGTTGGTACGAGTGGAGCCTTGGTGTTGTGGCGGCGGCGGCGGCGGCGCGGCGGAGTATCCCCGGCGCCGGGCTCCGGAGAGAGGGAAAACCAGTATAAAAAATAGTATGCAGAATCGGTGGCACGTACCAATACCCGGAAAGCGACTGTTAAAAAATGTCGCCATAAACGTTCCGATAATCGCCCAGCCCACGCCCAGAAAATACGCGCGAATCGTCTCGACGGGCACATTCTCATCATCGAGCGGGCTCGCGACGGCGCGCACACCCGGATACGGCGACGAGTACTTCATCATGACGGCGTCGACGCGGAGGTCCCTGTCGTACCACTCGCCGTAGACCTTGGGCCCCTGGAGGCACTTGTGCATGCGCGCGCGCATGTCGGCGGGAAAGTTCCAGTCGTCCGAGTGGAAGTCGAGCGACTCGTGGAGGATGGCGAGCGCCTCGTCCTCGGACATGGCGTTGATGTGGGCGCGGATGTAGTCGGCCTCGCCGTTGGGCGCCAGGCCCTCCATCATCTCGTGCGGCACCTGGTCGGCGTAGGGCACGGTCGAGGTGGAGGCGTACATCCGGGGTTTCTCGGCGGGCGAGGCGGGCTCGACGGCCTCGTGGACGGAGCCGGCCTTGGTCATGATGGCCCCGGCTTTGTCTATTTCACGGATGGGAGATGGAGAGTGAAAATAAGAGGGTTAAGAAGGAGATGGGGGGAGGGCAAGCCGTTAGGATGGAGAAGGGGGGGGCTCCGGCTTCTTCTTGTATAATGTACATGCATGGGAGAGATGCCCCGACGAGCGGGGAGCGGACGAGGCTGCAACGGGAGGGGGGGGGAGAGAGGGGAACCTGGTCGGTGGAATAAATGGCTGCATTTTCTTTTATTCCCATTCTTGTTTTTTTGCTTGTAGTTGCCTCCTGCCTCCCCACCCGGGTCCTTTTCCCGTCGGGTGTGTGGGAGGCGAGACATGGAGCATGCGACAGCGCCCGAGGCCGTTGCTTGAAGGGCTGAAAAGTGGCGGGGTTGTGCCAGCGACGAGACAAGCTGCAGATGATACGTCAAACGAGCTAGAAACCTTGAACGAGGTTGGGCAAACAAAAAAATAACAAGTCTGGACGGTTTCCCCAGACTCCTCCATGCCGGGGACGTCAGCCGCCGAGCAGGGGTCCTACCCCAGCCTCGATGTACATGATGCTCCAACAGGTTCCTGGTACAAGCCGTGACAAGTCTGCCCGCTTCTTACCTCATTTACTCGGCTGTTTTGTTTCTTCCTCGGCATTCTCGTTTCTCAGTCATAAACCCCCTCGTGCGACTAATAGAAACCCTCTTTTCGATTCTCATCCCCCCCCATGAACCCCCCAACTTTTAAGCCGGCGCTATTCCTAACAAGGAAGCTGGATAGAGCCGTGCTTAGCGTGGATCGGCGCCGGCTACGGCTGTTGAGCTTGTGTCTTGTAGAGTCTTGTCCTTTTTTTTTCTTCTTTTTTTTCCTTTTTTTTTTGAATACTACGTTGTTCGAGTGAGGCGGGGTGCATCATTCTCCTGCTGTTGCTAGCTAGCGCATATGTAGGTGTGCAGCACGGAGATTCCTTTCTCGTAATATCGAGGCGGGGAAACGTCCGTCTTCACGAGTGACATTGGACATTGCCGTCGGATGCAAGTCTCCATCTCGTCTGGCCCTGTATATTTATTATTTGATACTGAATGTTTTTTTTGATTTACTTCCCAGTATCTGACCAACAACCAACGAGTCGTTTCCGACTCCCGCTTGATGGCCATGGCTCTGGGCATTACAAAGCCCATCGTCTCGGCTCGATCCGCCATTTCCTCTTGGCTTCTTGGCTTCATCCCCCCCTATGGTTCATGCCCCCCTCCAACCCGCCCAACGCCACCAACAAATGACTCCATTCTTTTTCTCCGTAACGCCCTCGTCGGCCAGTTTTGCGGCGTCAATCAAGTCAACCCGCAGAATCCGGGGTCGATTGGTTGCGCGACCCGACTCGACTTTGCGCAGAGGGGGGGGGGGGGGGTCACGCGGTTTACGAGGTTTTCTTGTTGGCCATTTAGGGCACTGTATATACTGGCAAGCTGGAGCTTTGTTCGTTCTTGGTCAACCTTTTTCGTCGTTTTGCCATGAAAGTTCCAGTCACGTCCACACCTCTGTCGCTATACAGCTCACCATGGCCCTTTAAACCTTGTCCAACAACCACATCTATGATGACGCCAAGAATTTTGTTAATAGATCCCCTCCAACTGACGTATTCCGATATCCAGGTGTCATATCATGGTCACCTTGACGACTTCTCTCCGGGCCTACATGAAATCTAGACACAGCTGTCGTGCCATCACCGTAAAACCATCACGTCTTGGCTGACCAAATGGGCACTTTGCATCTCAAACATAGTTCGGACAATACCCATGACAGTTTCAAGTAGCCCAGTGTAAAGACAGGCAAGATGGAATATCTATCGGCAACAGCCCGTTCTGACTCAATTCATCAACATGACTCCTCTGGGAAACCACGTAAACTAGCTCTACTCCTCAATGGTCGCTGTACATCCGGGCAAACTTTTCAATCTCCTCAATCGCTTCCTTGGACACCGTCGGCCGCATCCTCTGCAGCGCCTTTTCAAACAGGGCATGGGTTAGGCAGACTTTGGTGAGCCGCTCCTGGTACTGCGCCTCGGCCCTTTTCCGCTCCTCCTTTTCCCGCCTCCGTTCCGCTCTTGCTGCCTTTCTGATTTCCTTTTCCTTTCTCTTGATTTCTTTTCCCAATTCTTTTTCCTTTCTCTTGATTTCTTTTTCCATTTCCTTTCTTGTCTTGTCGACTTCCTGCGCTGCGTCGACAGCGGCCGTTTCGTCCGACTCGACTGCCGGGGTCGAGGTCACAGGGTCAGCTGTTGCAGCAGCATCGGCGCCATTCTTGTCAGTAGCCTCGCCATTCTTGTCGGTAGCCTCGCCATTCTTGTCGGTGGCCTCGCCATTCTTGTCAG
>NW_006271973.1:1245026-1292876 GCF_000225605.1 Cordyceps militaris CM01 | reverse complement strand
TCGCCATTCTTGTCACTGGCATCGCCAATCTTCACATGTGCGCCTTCAGTCTCAGCTAGCGCTTTCTGAGCCGCCGTCTCTGCAGCCGTCTCAGTTGCTTCCCTAGCCATCTGTTGACTCAGCTCCATCATCCACAATAAGGCCGCTTCCGCACACAGATTCTTCAGATCCGACCCCGAGTATCCCTCCGTCAAGGCCGCCAACTGTTCAATGCTCACGTCCGCCGCCAGGTCCTCCCCATTGAGCAGCACCTTTAGGATCTGCGCCCGCGCTGGCGCCTCGGGCAGCCCAAAGTGCATCTTTTGCGGCAGCCGGCGCAAAAAGGCCGTGTCCAGGTCCCGGGGCCGGTTCGTCGCCACCAGCACAAACGGCGTGCCGGGCAGGCCCGTCTGGAGCCCGTCCATTTCCTGGAGAAACTGCGTGAGCGCGGCGCGCTGCCAGGACTGGTCGTCCGAGGCCCGCCGGTAAAAGACGGCGTCGACCTCATCGAGAAAGATGATGCAGGGGTCGAATTTCCGGGCGAGGGAAAAGGCCGCCTTGATGTACTTTTCCGTCTCGCCCACATATTTCGACTGTAGCGAGGCGCTGTCGAGCGCGAGCATGTTGCTACCGAGGCTGTTGGCAATGGCGCGGCTGAGGTGCGTCTTGCCTGTGCCGGGCGGACCGTAGAGTAGAGCGCCCGAGATTTGCACCGCCGACTTTAGGAGCGACGATTTGGAATCAATCTTCATCTTGGAAAGAAGCACCAGCTGTCGCATCGTTTCTTTCATGTCGTCGCTCAAAATCACATCTTCAAACTTGGTGTCCTGAAGCTCGTCTGTGCGCTCGCTATTAGCATCATTTCTGTTGATCCTTGGAGATAGGTAGATCACTTGCCGACTTTGATTATCGAAGAAACAAGCTTCTGCTCAAATTTGTCGAGATCATGCTTGTAGATAGGCTTGCGAGGTTTCATAGCTGAATCACTTTCCTCTGAGCTTTCCTCTGAGCTTTCCTCTGAGCTTTCCTCTTCCTTTTGCACCTTGCCTTCATCTCCTCTGATCGGAGGCTCTGTTTCCTCGGCGACTGGCCGGAGATAACCGTTAAGCTCCGTCCTTCTGCCAATGGAAACCTGCGATAAAACGTCCGAAATGTCCTCAAGGCTCAGCTTCTCCTTATTCAGGGCCCGCCCAGTGATTTGTAGACCGACTGCATGGATCAGCTCACCATCGGTTGCTTTAAACTCTCCGGCATCCTCACCGAGGTCGATATTCCATTCTGCTTTGGGGCGCAATAGTTCTGCGTCAAAATGCTGTCGAGTATGGCAACGGAGCGTAAGTTTCAGGGCGTCGACAAAAGCGGCCGAGACTTTGTTGATGGGCTCTGTTGATGTCTGCGGCGCAGCAGGCACAGCGATATGCCTGAGTTTGAAGATGGCAGATTCGGAAATATTGCCCGCTTGGCGTAGTGTATCGAAGATAGAGCGGCGGGAACCTGACTGTGTGATGACTAGTACGACTTGGTTTCCTGCTTTCCTTTGTTCGACAACCTGGTCCTTCAGTCTTGCAACAATAATGGTCTTAGCCAAAAACAGGTCCGCTTCTGCGATATGGATCATCAATAGTGGTGCAGTTGGCCTTGCGTCATCTTTTGCAACGGAGCCGTTTGTCTCGAGGCAATCATCAAGGGTGTCGCGTATCGGAATCTTGAAAATTGGCGCAAACGCATATTTTGATCTCATCTTTGTCTTATCGGTTGCCCTTTGCGGGCAACCGAGGCCAAAATGCCAGACTGCACCATGATATAGTAGAGATATATCACCGCATATGTTATCTTGGGAAATGTCTTGGTTAAAAGCTTTCAAGTTGAATCGTAGAGCTGGTGGGGTCTGGTCCTCATACGACGCAGCCAGAGCATGAAAGTCTTGCAGCGTCAGGGTAACCAGGGTAGCACCGAAGTCCTTTGCTAGAGCTTCGACATACTCTGCCAAGATCTGTGCTCCTGCTGTATTCTTGAAGGAAAGAATGACACCAGTGTTGGATGTCGACAGCGTGCCGTCAGGGTCGGGAACCAAGCAAGAAGCTATGGTATCGCGCACTGACTGAAATGTCTGGCGACATACAATAAAGGCGTCATCTGGGAGGCTCGTGTAGTTTTGCGGGGGACTACTGCCACTGTCATCCTTCCTTCTCCTATCTGACAGAAGAATCTTGGGTTCGGCGGTGCGGAGTTGGCCCGGTGACTTGACATTGTCGGAAAAGAACCAGTCCGGAACCGAGTAGTTGGGGATTGCCATGATGGCCGCAGAAGTTTGTTTCTGACTTGACTCGGAAGCCAGGGCTCCTTCTGTGTCTGCGTTCGAAGCCATGTCGGAGGATGCAAGGCGCGGCGATGTTGTTTGGAAGGATCTCCTGGGTGAAGCCTTTCCGGGGGGCTCCCTCTAGTTATAACACCATGGTTTTTTTTTTTTTTTGGGCCAACCTGGCATCTGCCTAAGTCTGGCGGTGTAGCCTGGCGGTGCAACGGGTTTCTTGTCGCTTGTCGTGATTGAACCGTGGCTGGAGTATTCAAAGTGACCTGCAGATGAGGGCAGGTTGGTCTGGAAGGAGAGGTACCTCCATCACATCTGCCAGGTAAACTGCAAGCCACTATTAACAGCGCTTTTCGGGGGTTAATTCACTGCGCACACAACACGACATGACCAGGATGTTTAGGCACCCATCTGCAGCTACGTCGAGCCTGACACTGTTTTCCGTTGAGCAGGCAGAACTGCAAACGAAACTGGAGACTTCACGCCCAGCCACACAGTTGGAAGTGAATGCTGACTCGAGAGCCAGTTGGCGCTGCGCATTGTGGAACAAGACAATAAAAAAATCGGGCAATACGGCGAAATTGTTCCCCGAATACAGAAATTACAGATTATAAACAAAAATGCTGCAAGCCAGTCTGTATTTTGATCATAATACTCGTGAGTGGCGGCACAGGCAACAAGGTCTTTGATGTTGCGCCACTGTGGCTTACCCATCGCCACCTTGTGGCTCGGCACAACTTCAACACTTGCTTTCATCAAAACCGCCTGCGCATTCATCTAGTTACCATGATGAACAAAATGCAATTTAATCCACCTGTGGCTTCGGATTTATTATTAGCCTTCCCCAGTTTCCCCTGGCGCTCGGTCAGTTGTGTCGGTCATCATGGCGTCACGACCAGAAACGGTTTGGCCCGGAATGAATCAAGGTCCAGCCAAAGCTTGTTGCAGCCGCCGTTTTCAAGACACTGTGCGACCCTTTGACGTTGACGTCATTGAAGCTACAATTCACTGCAGATTTTATCCACCCAATTGTCATACATAGAGCCGCTCAAGCTCTCTGCCTCCCCTTCCTCGTACACCATCACTTACCATCGCCACCACCAATTCATCACAATGCTCTCCTCTACTAGGTCATCCGTGCCCCGCGCTCTGCGCTGCAGATCAACGCAGTTTTCCAGACAAGGGCCGCGACAAGTCCGCCTTCAATCCACGTCGACCTCGTCCACGTCGCAATCTCATCTGGCGTCGGGCATTGCTGGCGGTGTCGTTGGCGCCGTCCTCTTCTACGGCATCTACAGCTTCACGCCGGCCGGTCGCACCGCCAGCACCATCAACAAAGCTGCCATCGAGGCTAACAAGCAGTACAAGGCCGCCGCCGCCAAACTGCAGCAGGCCACGCCCGAGCCCGACCAGGCCATCAGCTACATCAAGGACCTCGCCTACTCGTACGTAGGCTGGGTCCCCGGCGGCCGCGGCTTCGTCGACTCGGCCTTTAAAGACGTCGAGATTGTGCAGGAAAAGCACAAGGACGAGGTCAACAAAATTATCAATGACGGCTACAAGCAGTTCCAGGAGCTGTCCAAGGCCGGCCTGAGCATGCAGACGGCCACAAAGGCCTATGAGACGCTCGCTGACCTGGCCAAGAAGATTGCCGACCTTTCGGCCGACGCCCTCGGCGATATTGTCGACAACCACCCGCAAATCAAGGAGAAGCTCGGTGGCAACATTGACAAGCTCAAGTCGCTGGGCGAGCAGTACGGACCCGACGCCAAGAAGCAGGTCGACGAGACCTGGCGCCAGGTCAAGGACGTCTTCGCCGGCGGCTTCACGGCCGCCAACATTGCCAAGGCCAAGCAGCTCATCGACGACAAGGTCGGCCAGGTGCAGAAGCTAGGCGACGAGGCCTGGAGCAAGGGCCTCGAGGCGGCCAAGCCCCTGCTCGACAAGAGCCCCAAGGTCAAGGAGCTCATTGAGAAGAATGCCGACGCGCTCAAGCAGGGCAACGTCAAGGAGCTGTTTGACAAGGCCAAGGCGGCCGTCGATGCGGGTGACCTCGGTGACCTGGAAAAGTACGTCAAGGGCGTGACCGACAAGGCCCAGTCCAAGGGAAAGGAGGTGGCGAGCGAATGGGGCCTGGACAAGTACTTTGACCAGTTGCCTGAAGGGAGCGAGATCTTGTCAAAGCTGCAGCAGCTTCGCAAAGTTGCTACCGAGCACAAAAAGGATGGCGAGAAGCTGATGAATGACACGTTGGATGAGCTGAAGCAGCTTCTGGAGAAAAAGGCCAATGAGGCGCAAAAGATTGTCGATTCAGCCAAGAAGGATGCTGGCCAGGACAGCAAGGATGGCCAGGATGGCAAGGATGGCAAGGATGGTAATAAAGATGGCAAGAAGAAATAAATACATAGAAGCTACTTGGTAGTACAAACATACAGCATGCATCTCAATTCAAATTAACCTTCGGCCAAGATGCGGATGGGGGACAGGTGCATTACCCGCCTATCAAGGGGAGCCTAGCCGACCGTCGAGCACCCGCATATCTACGATCAGGGATTCCGAAAGACGTACATACAATCATGAGACGCGGGGAACCTTGATCCATTATCCCCCGCGTTTTAATCTAAATCGTACCTGTGCAGCGGAGGGGGGCGGGCGGGTTCTCAGCACAGCGTCGGCTGAGCGTGGTGTTGGGCACCCTTCCTTGACCACGTCAGTTCTTGATCTGCTGCCTGTGATTCCGTTCTCTGCAACAAACGCGAGCCGATGTCGTAAAAGCTACACGGGCCAGATTCCAAAGCCAAGTTCGTTTATGTACGCCACATACCAGCAAAGGCCATCGGAAAACGCCACTGTCGACCAAAATTGGCAAGGCAAAACACTTGCCTGGAGCGAAGGCATGCGAATCACTCATTGACTCCTTGCTTGACCCGCACACGAAACTGAAGCATTTCATTCGAAGGCACCGTCTTGCGATTGCGCAGCTTGTCCGCCGTCGCCGCGCCGAGCACCGGCACCCGGTACTCGACGGCGGCGCCGGGCGGCGCGCCGGGCACGGGGTACGGGAAGGGCAGGTAGTCGGGCATGAGGCCGAGCTGGCGCAGCGTCGTGCCCTGGTCCCAGGTGATGTGCTCGTGGTACAGCCTGTCGCCCCGGATGTTGACGACGGCGACAAAGGGAATCTCTGCCTTTTGGTGCGTGGGTGGCACGCCGGGGAGTCTGCGGTAAGAACGGGGTGTTAGTATTATCAGAGGGCCCGGCTAGCAAGATGTTTTTCCTAGTAGGAAACCAATGGTGGGAAAAGGGAACATACAGCCAGTCTATTTCACGGTCGTGCGTGAATGTAAAGATGAACTCGTCAATCACGCGATCAATGCCAATGGTCCGGCTGACAAGCTCGAGACTCGTATCGGCCGCGTTGTTGAAGATGAAATTGTGCCGATAAAAGTCTGTCAGCTTTAATCGTCCAATACCTCCCGTCAACTATGTATATATGAGTTAATATTTCCATTAGCAGCCCGGGGGTTCCTGCCTGCTCACAGTCGGTACGTGGTTGACGTAGGGCTCCTGGACCATGGTGCTCATGGTGTGCTCGACCGAGCGGTCGGCAAACTCGTAGTACGTGTGCTCTTCCCAGATGCTCTCCAGGTCGAAAAAGGGCCCGCGCATGGCGGGCTTGAGAAACTGCAGACTCCTCGAGTGCGCGACAGAGTCGGCCGCGTAGTCAAAGTCGTCGTGGCCGGGGCTGAACCACCGCTGCTGCGGCGCCGTGACGGTGGGATAGCGATATTCTTTGGGCGCGCCAAGACGACTGGTTTTGGCGGCGGCGGCCCCGGCGATGTGCCTCAAGGACGGTACGGTGGTGGGTAAGAGTCCGGTGGGATTCTGGTCGTCGACGTAGATGACTGCCGCTGCCACGCTGGGAAGCTTGTCCAGCAGAGGAGCAGCCAAGTTCCACAAGGACGAAGAGTAGCCTAACTATCTTGTCAGTCAGCTTCTGGAAAGAGCCGTGCTACTGCTGGAGAACTACGGTCGCCGGCCCAACGTACACACCACGCCGACGGCGTCTTTGGGCTGGCACGACTCGCACCTTTCCAGAGCCTCCATGGCCAGAGAAAAGGCCTGCTCCGCCGCAGCACCGGACGCTTCCATCGCGGCCGCCGAGATCTGCACCACGGCGTAGCCCTCCTCGGCCCACTTCAACACGGGCGTGGGCGCATCGTCACGGTGCGTCACGTCCTCGTCGTACTCGTGCCGCGACACGAGGAGAAGAAGGCCCGGACCCGAGCCGCGTCTCGTCAGCGGCGGCTGCAGAGAGATACCCGACGTCAGTTTCTGAAGCTGGGCGCAAGGCAGCGGCGCGGGAGGGTCGCTTATGTTCGCATACATGGCTGCTCGTAACGTTGTGTGGATGACGCGCCAGAACAAATAGTATCGGTTCCCCCAGCTATTACTCGGGCCGGCTGTTTATCACTGTTTTTGTGGGTGATGACAATCGGCAGTGCTGCTTTGTTTCAGGCCAGACGACCGCAGTGGCCTCTGTCTTCTCGATGTCTTAGTGTCATGACAAATCCCCAGGTCGACTAACGAACACAAACGGAAACAACAGACGGCGAGCGGGGGGCGGCGGAAATCCCACCAAGCTAGTAACGGTTCCGACCCGACGAACTTGAAAGCTGATTGACTATTCATTAGTGGCTGATCGATTGGTGGTGTGTGTGTGTGGATCGCCAACGAACCAAGACCGCCTCACTGTTACGACAAACCTACCTGGTGGCATAGCTGACCGGAACTTCCTTTGGGATACATATATACCAGACAACAGTCTTCATCTCCCGCGTCTCCCTACCCCCTTTATCACGCCCTCCATATACTCTCCCCGCCATGTCCGACACAATCAGCAACGTCCGCGCGCGGTTCGAGCTCACCGGCCGCACCTACATTGTCACCGGCGGCGCGCAGGGCATCGGCTTCGCTCTGTCACGCGCCATTTGCGAAATGGGCGGCCACATCGCCGTCTGGGACATTCAGCCCAAGCCCGTTGCCGAATTCGACACGTTACATGCGCAGTTTGGCGCCAAGACGCTGTATATCCAGACCGACGTGACCCAGCAGGACAGCCTCGAGGCTGCGTTTGCAAAGACGCTGGCCGAGTTTGGCACCATCGACGGTTGCGTGCCCGCGGCCGGCATCGCCATTGATAAACCCTTTGTGGACCAGACCTGGGACGAATTCAACCGCATCCAGGAGATTAATGTACCAGAGTAATCCCCTTGTTTGCTGAAGAACTGAGCCAGTGCTTCCCCCCCCTGCTAACCGGCTTTATCTGAAACCAAAAAAACAGGTCCGCGGAACATTCTTCACCGTGCAATTGGTCGCCAAGGAACTCATCAAGCAAAAGAAACCAGGCAGCATCCTTCTCATCGCCAGCCAGTCGGCGCACATTGCCCTGCCGGGGTACCGCATGGCCGCCTACAACGCTTCCAAGGGCGGGGTGCTGATGCTGGCCAGGGTGCTCGGCGTCGAGCTCGCGCCGCACGGCATCCGCGTCAACACCATCTCGCCGGGCTTTGTCGACTCAGAGATGACGAGAAACGTGCGCGCGACAAAGAGCGGGCGCGAGGGCGAGCAGATGTGGCGCGCGCCGCCCAACCAGCGTCTGAGCCGCCAGGACGACCTCACCGGCGCCGCGGTTTACCTGCTGAGCGACGCGTCGGTGCATACGACGGCCGCAGATATTGCCATTACGGGCGGATTGCACGCAGGGACGATCGATGGCCTGATTTCGTACGAGTGATTTTTTTTTAAAGACAATTGCAGCCTGGCAAGCTTCCTGCGCCCGTGCAGGGTCCTCGATAGTGCGACGAGGCTGGGTCGTCTCATCTGCCGAATGACATCCTGGTCAAATAGTTAGGTCAAAAGACTTGGCCGTGGCTGACGATAGCGCGGCCATTTGTTGCGCACTATATAAGCTGATGTCGCTGAAAGCACATATTCCGCTAGCCGGAAAACGCGCCGCAACCTGGACAGCTTTATCAGGATTGTGATGTGTCTTACGCATCCCCAGTCTAATATTTGTGGTCTCACGCCACAATATGAAAAATAGATGCAATACACAGAACTACCCCTCACCGCCCGCCGCCCCCCCCCCCCCCATCTCCGCAGCCGAAACCTGTACTGATTCGGGTGTTGCTCTGTGAACTGTCTCGACGGGCGCAGCTACATACCAACCAGCACCAAGTAGCACAATCCGCAGATAGCCTGTCGTATCGGCGGGAAAGCCGATAGATACATAGCTCGAGCTCTGACCACTCTGCGGGGGGCGGATAGATCGTCCGCTAAAGATGAAGATGCAGGCTCGGGGAATAATAACTAATACAAATACGATTCCCCGCACGTGGGACTCTGAGAGCCTGGTCATGTTGGACGCCGAATATATATCAGCCGAGGCATTGGTACAATCATTCCTCCCTCTTCCATATTCTCAAAAGAAGCCATTGATACCCCCAACAACCCTCAGACACATTGGACAAGTATGGGCGAGGCTTATGACATTGTCGTCGTTGGTGCCGGTAAGATGCCCCCCTTCCCAACATCCAAAACCAGGGTCCGGAAGGCGTGGTCCCTGCTAACATGTGTTTTTCGTCTCGCTTCGCAGGCTGGTACGGCCTGGCCGCCGCCAAAGCCGTCTCCCAGCTGCAGCCAGACAAGACCCTGGCCGTGTTCGACAGCGGCGCGAGCTGCGGCGGCACCTGGTCCGAGCAGCGCCTGTACCCGGGCCTCGCGTCCAACAACATGCTCGGCACCTACGAGTACCCAGACTTCCCCATGTCCACCGAGCGCTACGGCGTGCCGGCCGACACCCACATCCCCGGCGGCGTGGTGCACCGGTACCTGACCGACTTTGCGCGCCATTTCGGCTTCTGGGACAAGATCCAGTTCCGCACCACCGTCGACGCCGTCGAACCGGCACCCGATGACGCCTGGACCCTGAGCGTCACCGGCCCGGACGGCACCCGCCGCACCGTCGCCGCCCGCAAGCTGGTTCTCGCCACCGGCCTGACGTCCACCCCCAACATGCCGACGTACCAGGGCAGCGCGGACCTCGGCGTGCCGCTCTTCCACGCCAAGGACTTTGGCGCCCGCGCGCCCGGGCTCGGGCCGGTGCGCAACGCCGTCGTCGTCGGCGGCGCCAAGTCGGCGTACGACGTCGCGTACGCGCTCGTGCAAGACGGCGCCACCGTGGACCTTGTGATCCGCGATGACGGGCGCGGCCCCGTCTGGATCGCGCCGTCGCGCGTCACGCCGTTCAAGGCGCGCCTCGATCAGCTGCTGCTGATCCGGTGGATGACGTGGATGGCGCCGTGCCCATGGGGCGGCGAGGACGGCTTCGGCCGCGTGCGGCGCTTCCTGCACGGCACCGCCCTCGGACGGCTGCTGGTCGACGCCTTCTGGAAGGTGCTGTCGGCGGACGTGGTGGCGGCCAACGGGTACGACGCGCACCACGAGGTGCGCAAGCTCAAGCCGTGGCACTCTGCGTTCTGGACCGGCAGCGGGCTGAGCATCCTCAACTACGAGACGCCGTTTTTCGACCTCGTGCGCGACGGCCGCGTACGCGTGCACGTCGGCCAGGTGGACCGCATGGAGCCGCGGACCGTGGTCATGACGGACGGCACGCGGCTGGCGGCCGACGTGGTGGTGTGCGCCACGGGCTGGCGCAAGGAGTCGTCGATTGAGTTTCACAATCTGGGGCCGCGCCCGTTTGGCCTGGACGGGTCCGACGCCGAGCGCGCCAAGCGTAACGCCAAGGCGGACGGGGACGTGCTGGCGCTGTTCCCGCGGCTCCGGCAGCAGCCGCAGCTGCGCTTCGCGACGCCGCCGACGGGCGAGCCGCTGCGCCTCTACCGGTTCATGGTGCCGGCCGGCCACGTGTTTTCGCGCAACGTCGCGTTTGCCGGCGCCATCTCGAGCATCAACACGTCGGTGTGCGCCGCCGCGCAGGG
The DNA here is from genome assembly GCF_000225605.1 of Cordyceps militaris CM01. NCBI lineage: Eukaryota > Fungi > Ascomycota > Sordariomycetes > Hypocreales > Cordycipitaceae > Cordyceps > Cordyceps militaris. The sequence continues at coordinate 1,282,586 of NW_006271973.1, read as the reverse complement.
CCAGTGGATCGCCGCCTTCTTCGCCGGCCGGCTCGACCGCCCGCCCGCCGAGGAGGAGCAGGTCGAGGACGAGATCATGTTGCACACGCAGTGGGGGCGGTGGCGGTACCCGTGCGGCTACGGCGCGAGCTTGCCGGATTTTGTCTTTGAGGGGCTGCCGTATGTCGATATGCTGCTGCGGGATATGGGGCTGAAGAGTAATAGGAAAGGGAGCTACTGGGCCGAGTTGACGAAGCCGTATCTGCCAAGCGACTTTAAAGGCTTGGTGGAGGAGTGGAAGGCGTCGCATGACGGGATCGAGGCGGCGACAGCTTGAGGCGTTGGTGGCATGTACCGAATAAGCGAATTTATGACGAAATGAAATTTAATTGAATGCGCAGTCTTGCAGATACATTATTGTTCAGAGGTTCACGATAAAGCAAGGCCTATCCTATCTTGTCTTGTATCCCCGGCGTGTAGCATGTCTATAGAGTGTCTAAAAAAGCCTTGCGCTTGTAGTTGAGACGCGCGAAAGACTTGACAAATGAAAACACAGAAGCCGACCAATATTGCCAGTTGATTTACCGGTAAATCATGTCGTCGCGTTTAGCTATAGTCGGATTAGCATTAGCACGTTGCACCCAACGACCTCTTCTCAGGCATGTACTTACGTCCGGTACCGATCCACTTGATGGGGACGTTGAGGAACTTTTCAATGTACTCAATGTACTCCTTGGCCTCCTCGGGCAGCTCCGCATACGTCTTGATGGACGTGATGGGCGTCTGCCAGCCCTTGAACTCCTCGTAGACGACCTCGAGCGCCTCGAGCTGGTCGAGGTCGGCGGGAAAGTAGTCAATCAAGTCGCCCGTCTCAGGGTCCTTGTACGCGACGGCGACCTGGATGACGGGAAAGGTGTCGAGGATGTCGAGCTTGGTCAGGTTCAGCGCCGTGTACTTGTTGATGGCACACGAGTACTTGAGCACTGCCAGGTCGAGCCAGCCGCAGCGACGGCGGCGGCCGGTCGACACGCCCCATTCGCGGCCAATCTCCTGCAGCTTGTTGCCGGCTTCGCCGAGATCCTCCGTCTTGAAGGGCCCGCCACCCACCCGCGTCGTGTACGCCTTGACAACGCTGTTCTGGTTAGCCTCGAGTACGGACTCGGGTGCATTTTCTGTACTGGTGCATACCCAATGATTTCCTTGAGCTTGAACGGGCTCAGAGCCAGACCTTTGATGGCACCGCCGATATCAGTGTTGGAGCTGGTGACGAACGGGTAGGTGCCGTAGTCCACGTCCAGCATGAGCGCATTGGCACCTTCGACCAAGATCTTCTTGGAAGCGTCGTCCTGGGCATTCTCCATAAAGGTGACGGCATTGATGCAAAACGGTCTTAGCATCTCGCGCCACTCCTGAAATTTCTTGATCTCGTCCTCGACATTGTAATCGAGGAGGTCGCCGAAGCGCTTCTTGTACCCACTTGCCAACTCGCGGAGCCTCTTTTCAAATTTCGCCTGGTTGAAAATCTCGTGGACCCGGATTCCGCTGCGGCTAGCTTTACTACAAGGGAAGTTAGTTTGACCGCAAAAAACGCTCAGTGTTTTGGAAAACAAACTCGGCGTAGCTGGGGCCGATGCCTCGCCCGGTCGTGCCAATCTTGCGGGTTCCTAGCTCCGCCTCCTCCAGACCGTCGACGCGGGCGTGGAGCTCCAGGTTGACCTGGGCGCGGTCGCTGACGAGGATGCGCTCCCGCACGTCCTTGAGGCCCTTGTCCTCGAGCGCCTGCAGCTCGGAGAAGAAGGCATGGACGCTGAAGACGACACCGGAGCCAATCAGGTTCATGCAGCGCGGGCTGATGAGACCAGACGGCAGCAAGTGGAAGCTGCATGTGCGTTAGTTGGTTATTACTTATTGTGTCTCGTCAGTTTCGGTTCGAAGTGTACGTACTCGTAGGAGACTCCATTGGCACTGCGCATTCAAATGTTAGCAAGACCTACATCCATAGACGCGAAAATGAAAACAACGTCGCAACGTACTGGACGGAGTGGCCTGCGTTTGCCCCCCCGGCAGCGCGACAACACAAATCAGCCTCGCCGCAGAGGATATCGCTAATCTTTCCTTTTCCTTCGTCGCCTAGAAATTGCAAGCGCAAGAATGCTCAGTTAGCTTTCGTGGTCGCGACTTGGCCCTTATGCCTCATGGAGGGGCTGTTTGCGCGAACGGCTGAAATTGCGACATACCCCACTGGGAGCCGAGAATGACTGTAATACTCATGGTGGGCGAATGAGAGAATGTATTGTGAGGAAGAGATGGAAAGTAGAGGAATTAGAATTGGTCAAAAAAAAAGGCACAGTTCAAGACAACCGAAAGGTCGCTTCCAGAAGAAGAAGAGACGGAAAAAAGGCGAGGGAAAAAAAGGTTCGAGTCACGGCACTAGAAATAGACAAAGGTGGGCAGCCGCGGGGCAAGAACTTTTCAGTGAATTAGCCTTGATCAAGTACAGATCGCCAACTCCGGCTAGGTCTACAGTCTCTATTGTTTATCAAATACATAGGTGCCCGTCGCATAATGGCCTTCTGAAACATGTTGCAGTTTTTTTTTTTTTTTTTTTTTTTTTGCCCTCTCATATGTCCTTCGGTGACTTGTCAACAGGGCTGCCAATTAATCGCAAATCGCGGCGTGGAGGGGCAGCCGAGGGCGGAGCAGCTCCGTGACCGGCCATTCCCGATGAGGCGTCATTTCTGCAGGCCGGGAGAGCGTCGAAATTATGCTTGCATGCGTCAAAGAGGCAAAGGCTGCATCTCGTTAAAAAAACGCACGCGGGAGGAGAGGGGGGCTCTTCATTTATTCCCACGCTCTTTGTGGCCAGAGCATGACGCGGTCGGGCCAGCCGGGATACAGACGGCATCACCAGTGACCGCAAGGGGATACAAGGGTTTTACGATATTTCCCTCCCAACATGTGGCGAGAAATTTCCTGGAAATCGCCCGTCGGCTCAGGCAGTGTAACCAGATGTCACGATAAAACTAGGGTACACAGGGCCTTGCATCATTATCCATTACAGGTTATTTACGTGAAAACGAGCTTACGAGAGCACACAGGACGTTTCCGCTGGCATCTGCGCCCGATCGGCTTACTACAGCTCCTCGCTCTCAAATGCCACCATGTCCTGCAAATCCGTCCTCGGCTGAATATGCGGTCTCACCGTCCCGCGCACCTGCGTCAGCTGCTCCAGCGCATATGCCATGCCAATCAGCTTGTCCTCTGAAAAATAGTCGCCCGCGAATCCAAACCCAAATGGGTGATTTGGGCCCATGTCATTCAGCGTGTCCACCTCGTTGCGGTGATATGCAGTATCCGGGCCGGTGCAGCCCATGGGCACGGAAATGACGGGAGCGCCCTGCACGGCAATCTTGGTCGCAATGGCCGAAGGCACTATCATGGCGTCCAGGCTGTTGTTTCGGAGGGCGCCTATGAGGCCCAGCTCATTGCTCTGGTGGTATCGTTCAGTGTAGTACTCCCACCAAATGGGCATCGTATTGTTGATGTTACGCTTGAGAACCATGTTGAATGTCATAAAGTCAAACTCGTCTGATTCTGTAGACGATTGGTCTGTAAATGTGCGGACGTCGGACAGGTCGTGAATGTCGTTGGGGTTCGTCTCCAGCTCGGCCAGATACTTGGGCAGATCTGTCAAAAAGTCGGCACCAGTGATGATGCCGGTTCGGCCGGCCTTGTTCATGAGTTCCCATCCAGGCATGTCGACGCCCTCCAACACCTCCGCGCCGGCCTCCCGCAAGAGTCCAACAGTCGCGTCAAACGCATCGAACGACACGTCTGCGGAAAGGTACGGATACATGCTCCTGTAGTCCCTGGGCACGCCAAGCCGCTTGCCCTTTAAGGCGTCCTTGTGGCAGGCGGCCACGTAGTCTGGCAGCGTTCCCGGCGCGGCCCGAGTATAATTGTCTCTGCTGTCGGGTCCGGCAATTGCTTGCAGCAAGTGTGCCGCATCCTTGACGGTGCGGGCCATGGGGCCCACGCTGTCCTGGTGCTCCGAGATGGGGATGACGAGAAACCGCGACGTCAGTCCCACCGTTGGCTTGATGCCCACGATGTTGTTGGCGTGGGCGGGATCGCAGATCGAGCCCAGCGTCTCCGTGCCGAGCGAGGCCCAGGCGAGTCCGAGGGACGCCGCCACGGCGCTGCCAGACGATGAGCCGTCGGGATCTTGCTGTGGAAAGTAAGCACCGATTGTCTGGCCGCCGTGCGCCGACCAACCATTGCTGGCCTGCAGGCTGCGCGAACCTGCCCACTGGGAAAGGTTGGCCTTGCCCAGGATGACAGCCCCGGCTTCGCGGAGCCGCCTGACGACGGTGCTGTCTTCCCTGAGCGTCGCCCCTAGCAGCGCCGTCGATCCAGCGGTGTTGTTCATCTTGTCTGCGGTCCCTATGTTGTTTTTGACCAGTATTGGTATTCCATGCAGCGGCTTCAGCGGTGCTGTGGCCGCCTTGCGTGCGCGGTCCAGCTCGGCGGCGATGACCAGAGCATCGGGATTGATTTCGGTGACGGCGTGGAGGTCCTTGTTGACTTCTTGGATGCGCGCAATGTATGCTTTTGTCAGCTCCACGCTCGTGAAACGGCCCGCGTCCAGTCCGGCGCGGAGTTCATCAAGCGTTGCTTCCAGTAAGAGCGGAAGTCGGTGGCCGTCGTTTGCCCTGCCAAGGCTGCCCTGTAACAAGAGGCTGATGGCGCCCGTGGTGAACACAAAGAGGCGCATGGCGCAGCGCTGTTCTTGCTACCCTGGCTCCGGTGCCTATATGCAGGAAAATCCACTTCTTTCGATGTCAAAGTAGAGATTTAAATATGGCTGCAACATTCATTCGATGGATACTGCCCTTGGAATGAGAGGCAGGTGTACCCGTGTAGTCTAGTTTTAGTAGCTCCTCAATGTCGATCGACCTGTATGCTTACGTGGCTGGTAAAGCCAGAGTGCGTGAGAGCAACAAGCCAGCAACATAATAGAATATTATTTTATGCATGAAAATAGTAGAATCCTAGTGATATTCAATGTAGTTTGATGTACTCCGTACTTCTCATAGCATAGGTGCATTGCCAATCAATCTCAACCATAATCCTCGGTGCACCCATCCGGTGTCCATTCCTAACCTGCAGTCATTGTAAGTGAGCCCGAGGAGACCTTGGCAGACAGCCACGTGTTTAGGAAGGCGGTAGAATTATTAATACAATGACACGTCAGAAATAGTTTTCAACATGGATTTTGATTCGTCTCCGCATTTGGTGTTCACTTTTGTGAACAGTGAAATAGATTTACAGCGAGTTGCTCCCGCTTGCCAGTAAATACTAAGATATTCTGAAGACAGAACAGAGGTTGGAATTCCGCAAAAGAAATTCGACAGCTTTACAATCACTCTAAACCTCAAATTTTTCCCAGATTGTCGGCGACCTGGACCGGCCACTACATTGGCGGCCCTGTCGCTCAACGGTGTCATCAAGGGGAGTAACAAGATCATGTCAGAGAATCCCAGATTGTTCACGTATTCGATATGGCCGACATCTTCAATGACCAAGCCTGAGCCCTGCACATTGGGGCATCCCAGAAGCAATTGAAGAATGCCTTCCTCCAACGCCGTGAACAGCATAGCATGCTCCAGATCTTTGGCCAATGTCCTCAACTCTGCGCCGGCGGGCCGGGTACGCCCGCCCCGATAGTACCAGCATTAAGGGAGATGTACGAACTACAGATAGGGACTCATGGAACCCGAGTACATATATCGCAACATGGATAGTAGTACGGCCATGGCTGCAGTCTTGATTCAGCCAGCCCGCGAACGCCGCGACGCCACGGGCACTCCTGAAGGGCACCACCACGATGACGGCACCCAACCGAGGCAAGCTTTGTGGGGGAAACCTGACTTATTAGGTTTTATTTTTATTGATAAATGCGGCACATATGCACTCTCACCAAAGGAGACGGGCTCCAATTTCATAGCGGTCGCTTGTTTATTAATTGCCGTTCCGTCCCAGGTAGCTGGTTTCTGGCTGCATCATTACCATCACCACGTGTTGCAGAGCATCTGTAGGCACCAGGATACATACGATACATACTATTTCCTACCTTTTCCATTGGAGCTAACTGCATCATGTCGCAAACTTGTTCCTCATCAGATCAGCATACATACCGTCGTCCTGCGGAGAATGGACAACAGCAGTTTGTCATTCTTGCCTGGCCGGGAGAGTCCATGGAGTACTACGAACAATTTGAAGGGTCACGGGCCGCGGTCAAGGATACAATTTCCGCCATTGCCGACGCCGCCGCGCGATTCGTGCGTGTAAAACTACTCGTCGAAGAAAAGGACCTCGCGGCGGCCAGGCAGCGCTTCGCCGCCAGCAACGCAAAAAACGCGCACCACGTCGACGTCTGCACCGTCAGCACCGGCTGCCCAGACGTGTGGATGCGGGATATGGCGCCCACGTTTACCGTCAGCGACGATGGCACGCTCTGCGGCGTTGATTGGCACTTCAACGGCTGGGGCGGCCAGAAGACCTCGGAAGCATGCCTCCAGCTTGCCCGGTCGCTGCTCGCCGACTTTGCCATACCGCGCATCGCCGGCTCGATCGTGACAGAGGGCGGCGCGCTCGAGGTCGACGGCGAGGGTACCCTCATCGCCAGTGAAAGCTCCCTCATCAACGACAACCGAAACCCGGGCAAGACGAAGGACCAGGTAGAGGCTGAGCTCAGCCGCACGCTCGGCATACGCAAGTTCATCTGGGTGCCGGGCCGGAAGGACCTCGACTCAACCGATTTTCACATTGACGCCGTGGCGCGCTTCGTGCGCCCCGGCGTCGTGCTCTGTTCCCGGCCGCGGGACAAGCCCACTGGGGAGGACGAAGAAGAGGGCGAGTGGATCGCAGCGCACGCGGAAGTGCGCCAGATCCTGGCTGCCGCCACGGACGCGCGTGGCCGGCCGCTCGAGGTGCTCGAGGTGCTCGAACCCCGAATCGGCAAGGAGTGCTGGCTGCCGAACCCACCCCCCGGCGCTCGCGCCGTCTTTAGCTATGCCAACTACCTCCTCGTGGGGGGCGGCGGCGTGATTCTCTCCCAGTTTGGCGACGGCGAGGCGGATGCGGCTGCGTTGGCGACGGTGCGCGCAGCGTTTCCGGAGAGGGAGGTGGTGCCCGTGTATGCGCGTTCATTGGGCTTGTTTGGTGGCGGGATCCATTGCGCATCACAAGAGGTTCCTCATGTCTAGGCAAAAGGCGTTTAGTAGGGGGGTCAAAGCGCAATTTGCGCGGAATGAAACTCAGTTGACCTTTGGTCTGTGGCCTTTTCTGGCCGATATCTTTGTCAGCCGCGAATCTTCTGCCCAGTGACGACTATGTGAAACCCCGATGTGCCTTGCAGCAGTTCTGTCATGTCGTCGGCTCGAACGATGTATTTGTCCGCGGGCGCTAGGAATAACCGGCTCAAGAATGAGGCACAAAATGCCATGACGGGGATGCCAGTTTTTGCTGAGCGCATAGTTGAACTTGGCATGCCGGCAATTGGGGTCGGGACTGGTAAAGCAGGTTCGTTCGATTGCAGGTCATGGCGACATCGTAGGGCAGCTGGATCGGAAATCTACGCGCTACCGTAGTTAACAGCAAAGCATGACGTTTGACGATTACCTCGAAACGGGTTCCCTTTTCCGATGGTAGGTTCGTCCCGTCCACGAATTGTCGTTTCCCGGTTGCCTTGCCGAAATGGTGCGTAAAGGGGGTGTGTGGTGGTCAACCCCGCGGGGGTCGCAGACTCGGCAGGCAGCATCGGAATGTCAAGCCTCCGCAGAGTCCGCAGGGTCCGAGGAGGCCGGAGTGTGTCAGGTTGAAAAACATGGGGCCAATTTTTTTTCCATCGTGATCTCTGGCGGCTGTATGGCACGGCAATAGTCTACATAATAGAGGTCGTGTGAGCATTATACACTCACATGCCGCCCAGACAGCCGAATGTGGTGACTGCCCCGGGCCACGGCTTTGCCAGCGAACGGAGTAGGAGGAGGCTACAATTTTCAGTCGCCGCGCCCGAGAGCCTGCTCCGTACTAGGTACATAGGTAGGTAGAGTACAACGGCCCTGCAAAAGGTATTAGTGCGTAAATCTAGTGCGACAGCCTCAGCAACCTCAGGGCCAGGCACAAGTTAAGTTAGGGCATCTTGCCGTGGAATTGAGGCGCGGTTTCCGACAGAACGATCCTCGGAAATGCGAGTCCGCGCCATCGGTAATGCAGCGGCACGTTAAGCCGCAGGTAGCACCAGAAAAATATTGCTCTTTAGACTCGCCAGTTTTTTTTCGCGCCACTGCCGGTTTTGACTGTGTCCGACGAGCAAATGGATCGCTTCCATCTCGGAATCGCAAGTACAGTCAGATTGCGACAAAGTTTGGCCACTGCGGCGCGCGCAATGGAGACAGCGAGGCAACGGCGCGGGTTTCCGCCGCTGTCCTAGTCAGCCGCCGGGGCCGGGTAGAAGATGCTGGAAAGCCACAGGGATCACATGCGAATACGCGGAGGGCCGTTAGACACGGAGCGAGTTCTGTCGCACTGGGGGTTGTTTATCGTAGAATTGACGAGGTACACTTGGTCGATGGTCGATGGTCATTGATCATTGATCATTGCAAGGTCGCACATGGCTTCAACGTGGGAACATGGCGCATGCTGGATCAGGACCGGATATGTTCCTCCGGTACCTAGGGAATAAACCAGTCTCCGAGTATGTAGGTGAGCCAGAGGCTCCAGTAATCAGGTCCTGTCACGGTCGCAGCAAGTGCATCGGGTCGAAGTTGTGCCCGGGTAGACCGACAAGGGCTACACGCTGGCTACCTACATAGGCAGCGGCTTTCAGCGGTTGGTTCTTCACTAACGTCAAGTCAATATTGAATCCAGTGCTGGAATCGAAGAGGCTGGAGAAACCCCCGGTTGAATCTCCGAAGTTCCGTGTCAAGTCGTTGTGAGCACACTCTCCCCACGGGGATCAATATCCGGGGACTCGACGGCTATCGTTGAGTATCATTCGTACTTCGCATTATCGTCAACGCTGGTCATTGGTTTCATCTTATGCCGATCAACTCTAGTTATTACGCCGTCGGCGGTGTTGCTTCGCTAGTGTTCCGGCCGAGCCAGCGAGCCCTGGATTTTTTTCTTCCTCACCCATCAGCCCACCCCACTCAACAGCCAACTCCACCTGGCCTCTCGGGAATCCCCAGTCCAGCCAGCATCGACCATCCACGAACAAAACCGTGTGTGCTGTCCTCTAAATTCCTTCGTAACAGAGCGCAATACCTCCTCAGCGCCTAGAGTCCACATCAGCGTCTCCTTGTTCTGCCGCTTCTCTTCTCCCTCTGCTCATCCAATCTCGGCATAACCAAATTGTCGCCCATAGGTTCGCCGCACTCGGGTAGCTTCCGTATAGCCTCGTCGTCCCTCCCCCCTTTGTCGCTCCCCCCCACCGCCGCTTCTTCTCTGGTCCTGCCCCGATTGGCGCAATGGCCGACCTCGATACGCTCGACATCATAGTCCTGGGAGTCATTCTCCTGGGTACCATTGCCTACTTCACCAAGGGGACGCTATGGGGCGTCGTCAAGGACCCTTATGCCAGCTCCTTTGCGGCCAACGTCGGTACAAAGCCGGGGCGCACCAGGAACTTTATCGAGAAGATGGACGAGACCAACAAGAACTGCATCGTCTTCTACGGCTCCCAGACGGGCACCGCCGAGGACTACGCCTCGCGTCTCGCCAAGGAGGGCAAGAGTCGCTTCGGCCTCAACACCATGGTCGCTGATCTCGAGGACTACGACTACGACAACCTCGACGAGTTCCCCGCGGACAAGATTATCATGTTCGTCCTCGCCACCTACGGAGAGGGCGAGCCCACCGACAACGCCGTCGAGTTTTATGAGCATATTCGCGGCGACGACGTCTCCTTCACCAACGGCAGCTCCCTGGAAAACCTCAAGTACGTCGCCTTTGGCCTAGGCAACAACACCTACGAACACTACAACTCGGTAGTGCGTCACGTCGACGAGACACTCACCAAGCTCGGAGGAACCCGCATCGGCGTCGCCGGTGAGGGTGACGACGGCGCCGGCACCATGGAAGAGGATTTCCTCGCCTGGAAGGAACCCATGTGGGCTGCGCTCGCCGAAAGCATGGGTCTCGAGGAGCGCGAGGCCATCTACGAACCCACCTTTGCCATTGTCGAACGCGATACCCTGACCGCCGAGTCCGAGGAGGTCTACCTCGGCGAACCCAACAAGAACTACCTCCAAGGCACTCCCAAAGGCCCGTACAACGCGCAGAACCCCTACACCGCCGCCGTTGCCGAATCGCGTGAGCTCTTCAACTCCAAGGACCGCAGCTGCATTCACATGGAAATCGACATTTCTGGCTCCAACCTGACCTACCAGACCGGCGATCACATCGCCGTCTGGCCCTCCAACGCGGGCAACCAGGTCGACCTGTTCCTCAAGGCTCTGGATCTCACCGACAAGCGCAACGACGTCATTAGCATCAAGGCCCTCGAGCCCACCGCCAAGGTCCCCTTCCCTACGCCCACCACCTACGATGCCATTGTCCGCTACCACATGGAAATTTGCGCCCCCGTCTCTCGCCAGATGGTCTCGACCCTCGCGCCCTTTTCGCCCACGGAGAAGATTAAGACGGAGATGACGCGCCTCGGAAGCGACAAGGATTATTTCCACGAGAAAACTGGCCACTCGTTCTACAACATTGCCCAATTCCTAACTGTCATTAGCGAAGGCGCGACTTGGGACAAGATTCCCTTTTCCGCCTTTGTTGAAGGCCTCAACAAGCTTCAGCCTCGCTACTACTCCATCTCGTCCTCGTCTCTCGTGCAGCCCAAAAAGGTCGCCATTACCGCTGTCGTCGAGACCCAGGCCTTGCCCTCGCAGAAGGCGCCGTTCCGCGGCGTCGCCACCCACTTCATCGCTGCCCTGGCCGACAAGCAGAACAACGGCGCCAAATCGGACGAGTTTGATCTCAGCTACCAGATTGGCGGTCCCCGCGCGCGCCACACGGGTACTCACCTACCCGTGCACATCCGTCACTCCAACTTCAAGCTCCCCTCGGACCCTAGCCGCCCCGTCATCATGGTCGGTCCTGGCACCGGTGTCGCGCCGTTTCGCGCCTTCGTCCAGGAGCGCGCCAAGCAGGCCCAGGACGGTGCTGACGTGGGCAAGACGCTGCTCTTCTTCGGCAGCCGCAATGCTAAGGAGGACTACCTCTACGAGAGCGAGTGGGCCGAGTACAAAAAGGTCCTCGGCGACAAGTTCGAGCTCGTCACAGCCTTTTCTCGCGACTCAGCCAAGAAGGTCTACGTCCAGCACCGGCTCAAGGAAAAGGGCGAGGAAGTCCACGAGCTTCTCCAGAAGAAGGCGCTCTTTTACGTCTGCGGCGACGCCGCCCGCATGGCCCGCGAGGTCAACACCACGCTGGCCCAAATCATTTCCGAATACCGTAAAGTCACTCCTGCCAAGGCCGATGAGGTTGTTAAGTCGATGAGAGCTGCCAATCAATATCAGGTACGTTTGCCCAATTTTTTTTGCCTACTCCTTCCTGTGGGCCACTGAGCACCCCTCCTTCCTTGACAATCCGAGGATTGCTCAGGTCAACTTACTCAATGCTAACTGTGGAATTCTAGGAGGATGTTTGGTCCTAAATGTGACAATTTCAATAAATACACTGCTTCCCCCCCTTTAGGCGGGCCTGGAGACATTAAAATGACCATTATATAATGAGGGGTTAGGATGGGAACACTACATGATGAGGGACGCTCATAGACTTTGGTTCTGCTCGAAACGTATTTATTGTTTTTTTATATCAAGTAGATGGTAACAGGTTGAATTTTTTTGGGTCTGTATTCTCCGTATCCGGGTCCATCCTCGGACAACCGTGGCTGCTGCAATTGCTACAATGCTGATAGCCATTGAAAACTGTGACTGTTTCTTCACCGGCTGGGGCAACAGCTACGTATGTCCGCGAGTCAAACCTGGACAACATGGTGTTCGGATTCCGGATATTAATACTCGGAGTAACTAGCGCAGCTAGATTCCTTTCCAAAGATTCTTTGGCGTCCTGGCAATGGCTTTTTACCCTGCCTTGTTGCCAGCTGAGCGAGAAAAGAGTCGAGAAGGAACATGTCCGGAATCAAAGGGATGTTACTCGCCCTTGGGGGGCCATTCCGAGCAGTGAATTTTTCTCACGTGCCACCGTCCATCGTGCCATCGTGACACGACGCCACCTTGTCTGCATAGCAGAGAACGAACCTCAGACATTTTGACGCGGACTGCGGGCGTCTGTCACTTTCCACCCTGTACGCCCGCCCTGTTTCCTCCCCGTTAGCAATGTCAATGGGCCGACTCCTACTTTCAGTGATTTGAAAATAAGATGGGAGTAAAACTAGAAGGAAGGAAAATTGCGGCCATCTCTCCGCCCTCGGATTGGCAAGATGTCGAGGAAGCGCCTTGACCTAGATGCAGGGCGCAGTTCTGCATGATTTATTGGCGCTCAGCTGAGGCTGCTTCGTTGCGAGATTCAGGACGAAGAATGAACCAGTACTTTTTTCGTCTTGTAAACAAGCAGACTGGATGGTTCGAGATGGCCCCCGCAAAGGCAAGGGGGGGCACGGCCCGTTGAGCGGGTGGCGTTTTGGGCCAGCTGAATGGGATGGCATTCATGACATGTTGCGGGTAAAAAACTGGCCACATACATACAGTTTAGGGGCCGTATTCGAAAGGCTTGAAAGGAGATACGGGAGGGGGGGATAAATGGAAGATGAAGTAGAAAATAAATATCAAGAAAATAACAAAGAATGAGAATAATATCTACATTCCAGATACTGACTTGTAGTTTATTCACCCTGGTGCATAGGTGCTACTGAAGGGCAGCAAATATCCTCTGCGATTCTGGCGGAGAGATGTAACGTCGTTGGCCGATATAAAGGAAGCTCTTCTTCACAGACGCACTCAGACGGCTACAACTAGTTAGGGCGAGACATCAGATGTCCTTGCTGCTCGATCGGTCCGCAGGTGTAGATCTGAAGTTGCACAAGACTGAAATCTGCACATGATTTCTAAAAAGACAACTGGACTCTCGTCGGCGATACTTTGGGGATACAGCATTCGAGCTACCCAAACTCCAGGTTGCCGTGCCATCACTTCAAGAACGCCGTCAACTCAGAGTCCACCCAGCCTGAAAGAGATGACCCTTTTCTCCTCGACACATTGTGACACAAGGTCCCCTTGTTTCATCATATTACTATCCTCAGCAGACACTGTCTCTACCAGTGGGAAAAAGTGACAGCGTGCTTGCTTTTTCGAGGGGTGGTTGACAAGTCGGCCCACTGTCGGCTCGGGCTGAGAGGTTGGAGGGGTGCACCAAGAATGCCAGTGCCAATGTCCTTTTAAAAAAGAAGATGTCGGTTACATTAGCACATTGTGACCAATTAGCAGAAGCAAGTTTCATTTCTTAGGGCCGTTGTAGGCTGTCGGACGTCCTGGGGCCAAGATCCTTTATGCCTTTCCTTTTTTTGGCCCAAGCCTTTAATACAATAGCGGCAAGAACAAAAGAAAGGAAAGCAACAACAGGAAGAAAAAGAAAGAAAAGGAGAAAAATAGCAACATCATTGTAATATCTCCCAGTGGAATCAAAGCTGCAAGTGCAATGTAGAGCAGCATCCATCCAAGACTAGACAGATAGGTATCCAGCGACCCATTCGCAGAAGCCCACATCGTCCGGTCAAGCTCAATGTCGCAGCATGAAAAGAAAATGTCTAAGGGGAGGCATGCTGACGCCTTGACCTTGGCAAGGGGCGAATCACGCCTCTGCCTCTGGCGACCTGTCTGAGAATAGGCAAAAAAAGAAACGATTTATTAATGGGTTGCCCACTTGGGCCGGCGCAGGTGGCTGGCCAGCTAGTTAGTTCGTCTGAATCGCTTGGGTGAAAGAAGAAAAAGTTCCCGGCGTATAAGCAGGGAATTATCCCCAATCGCATTGCCTTTCTGGTTGTACGCCGCACAATTCTTCTGCGCGTCGTGTCGTTTTCCGCATCTCTTACGCATCTGTGTCGCCCACTGTGAGTATATACAGACAGCCTTGCGTCCCGTTTGCCAAACTAAATCTCCTTGCAGCTTTTTTTTTCTCTTCAAAAATATCCTTATCTGTGCAAAACTACCACTCTCTTGCTTTATTCTCTCTGTCGGCACTTGCACAGGTTGGTGCTCGTACCAGCGGTCGCGCCTCAGCTGTCCGCGCAGCAGCACTGCACCGTTTCGCAATCGTGCTTAGTGTCGATTTCTTCATTTTGTTCTTGATGCGTGTATTTCGTACCGAGGGCCAATCTGTGTTTTTCTTCATCTCTAGCGCCTTGCTTTCGGTGCCGTTTCGCTCGCGTGGCGTCGTGCCGCCGTTCGCCTTGCCGTCGTCTCGCTGCCGCTTGCGAGACTGCAATAAGTGATACACCTGTTACACGGGTACGACACTGACCGTCATTAATCATATTGGATATTGTCGGGAAGAACAACCAGCAAAGTGCTCGTCTTCCCATTTATTCATTGTTGCCCGACTTGACTCCATTACCTGATCAGAGGTTGGCACTCGTCCAAACAACCTGGCAGCTGCCACGACCGGCGATTCACAACCGCCGTGCAAACGATAACGATAAGTGGTCAAGTCCCTTCAAGAGCTCTCGGCTAGCTCTGGCCGGCATCTGTCGTCTCTGCTTCTCTCTTTCTGCATTGCAGCCATCGCCGTTTCGTGCAAGCGAAGCTAGTCTCCTTTGCTTTTGCATCCTTAACACCTTCCGCCTCAGTTACGACGCTCGTGACTACCTCGACACAGCTGGCCCTTTCATCTTTAGGTAAGCCATCTCGCTTGCAGTGCTACTGCTGTCCTTTTCACCCTCTGTCGTCTTCTTCTGTTCCCATTCTTCTTCTTCTCTCCTCCATAGCATCACCAAACATTGGCCGACAGTCAACTCTCTACGCCATTCCAGATTCCCATTCATCTTGCTTGATAGCTTCCCCATCTTATCCAATTTGCAGTTATCTCTGCCGGTCCCCAACTCCGCACCTCCAGCTAAAACACGACTTTTCCTCCGCTTCCACGAAAAGGTGCCGTCCCTCAGAATCCTTTCACCTCCCCCTGTCGTTTCAGCCTTCTCTGGATGCTGTACACACCCCTTGCTATCCCTTTGATCTCCCTCGAGTCCGTTGTTTTGCATCATGATTCATTACCGACAGTGACTCTACACTCTGGCCCGGGCTCGTTGCTGACTACCTGGCCTCAAACAGATCTTTGCTGCACTCGCGGCTGGTTGTTCGGTTATTAAGCCTCGTTAACTGTAAACTTGTTGCTTCTGGTCCTGAGGTATGTTTGGTACCTTTCTGATTTCACTCATCCCATTTCCATTGTCGCCTGCACAGAGATACTTCAGTTCTTCACAACCTTCTCCAACGACCCCGGAGACTTCGTATACTAACGTGAGTGTTTCTGTCTAGTGATCGCATGTCTTATTACCGCCAAGCTCCCCTCGACATCGGCATGGACGCAAATTCTGCAGTTGCTGCTTCGTATCTACCAAGTCACGGACGCGGCGGCCATCCTTCTCATATCACTGCTCACGGAGGTGACCCCAACGCCCTGATAAATCAATTTGCCAATATGGGTCTCGGTGGCATGAACATGCCTAGTGGCGCTGGTCCTGTTCCCATGGGTCCCGGCCATGCCTTCATGATGGGCTCAGATGGACAATTTGTTCTGGCACCAATGCCTAGTGCTGGTCAACATCTCGGCATGGGTCACAACAACGATGCACACTACCAGAGCTTCTCAATGCCGCATGGCGGCTACGCTGCACCATATGTCGGTGTCCCTCTCCCCCTCATGCCCTATACTCCTGGACGCGTCAACCACGGGCACCATCGCATGGATAGAGGCCACTCGGATGTACCTGGACTCGAAAACCGTCGGGGCTCTTACTCTACTACCGAGTCGACTCCCGCAACTCCATTCTATGGTGCCGTATCCCATCGCGACAATGGTCCCCGCGTCGCCAGCCTTGACCGTTCTGCATATACAACCCCCTCCCCTCAGCAAATTGGCCTTCCTACAATGCATTCCGATGGCCCAAAGGCGACTTTCTCTGCCGTTTCGGAAGCCGCTCTTGATGAGCTTCTCAAGAAAGAGCCCGCTATCCCCAAGGCCGTTCCTGCCGTTTTCACCCCAGCAAACCAGATGAAATCTATCGAGCAGAGTCTCGACAACAGAATCCCTGGTAACCGAAATGTCTATATTCGTGGTCTACATCCAACCACAGATGATGAGCTTTTGTTCCATTTTGCGTCGCGTTTCGGCGGTGTCGAAACTTCCAAGGCCATCATTGACACCGGCACTGGGGCTTGCAAAGGGTATTTCATCCATTGTTTACTTTTATTTTACATGCTGACCCTCTTCAGATTTGGTTTCGCCAAGTTTTTCACCTGCGAAGACTCCGAAATGTGCATCCGAGGCTTCCACAAGCTTGGATACGAAGTGGGCTTCGCTAGAGTACGTAGACCTGGTTGCCCAAAGCCAGAACACTGTTAATATGTCGTATAGGAATCCTTCAACTCTCGCCTCAAGGCCGAAGGCGATGAGGGGTCCACCAACCTGTACATCTCCAACCTACCCAAGACTCTGACCGAAGTGGTATGTGCACAATTTGCCGCCCTGTTTTAGATGATTTTTAACTCTATGGCAGGAGCTTGGAACCATCTTCCTTGGCTATACCATTCTTTCCAGCAAGATTCTACGAGACAGTATGGGTAACAGTCGTGGCGTTGGGTTTGCTCGGTTAGTCGTCCCTGGCTTAAGATCACCTGCTCGTGCGCTAACCTCTTTCTCCAGATTCGAGACACGCGACGTCTGTGATGAAATCATTAGAAAATTCAACGGCGTTGGCATTGGCGAAGAGGGTTTGTTGATGAATATCCGTTACGCCGATACTCCATCCCAGAAGGAGCTCAAGCGAGTCACTGCTGAGCGCCGTCAATTCCGCACCAACGAATACAACATCGGTGCCTATGGCACTCCTCTGGTTGGGCTGAACCCAACTCTATACAACCAACAGTCGCAGTGGCGTCGCTCCATTCCGCAGTCACGAAGGTGATTTGGCTTGATTATGTTGTTTTTTGTTACTATCTAATGCTATTATAGTGGCTTGTCGGCATCTTCGAGCGGCGACAGCAGTGCCATGAGACACTCGGGTACCGGACGCGGGCCTTCTGAGTATGAATCTAGGCAGACTGTTTTGTCGTCTTTCTAACTTCTGTAGGGCGGCTACAAGCTCGAGCACGGACGCTGCTATCTCTACCCCCACTACTTCCGAGTTCGATGAGGGCACGACGATTCACGCCGATCATGCCGCAGCCGCCGCTGTAAAGAAAGAGAACATGCCGGTTTCGCCTTCCATCGTGAAGAAGGAGCCCGTGAACTGAACAAATGACGAATAATTCTAATGTTGCAGCTGATTTTTTTGGAGTGCTGATGTGCACATGATATATTCTCTATACACGGATGTCTTGCTCTCAGGTAGTTGCATCACTATATCTGCCGTTTTTTGGTGACAGCTTTTACATGTGCGACGAGCATGTTATGTTCTATTATCAGATGAGTGGTACTCTTGCTGGACTGTGTTGATATTATTCTTTTCTCTTACCGCTGTCGATGTCCTGTATTCTACGTTTACGAAAATCGGAGCAGTGGCGAAGTAATAATACATTTATCCTATCGCTCAATGAAAGCTTCTAGGTGCCTAAGCCTCCTGTCGTGGAATACGCCTATGCAGTGGGACATGTGACTTTATCGAGGGTATTATCGTTCTATTGTGAGGGTATTTATACTTTGAGCTCGGCCACACTGTCATTGACCTCTTCAACTGCATCTGTTGCATCAACTCCTCCAATGACGACAGGGCCAGACTCATCACCAGAATCACACTCGTCTGATTCGCTTTCTTCCTCATCTTCTTCGTCTTCGTCGGCCGATTTCTGGTCCGTTCTTGTTTCTCCTTTTTCTCTGATGGCTGCTTCCAAATCTTTCAACATCTTTTTAGTGAAGCCCGATGCCTCCACCGTCGCATCCAGCCTTGTCTTGCCGCCTCTTCCAACCGTCTTTTTGGCGTTCTTGAAGAAAGGCCCAGGCTGTGTGCTTGTAAAGTGGAAGCGACGCTGGAAAAATCGCTTGATACAGTTTACGTCGCGATCAAAATACATTTCAGCATTCTGATGCTCCATAGAAACCATCTGCGGGAAGTCAATGACTATTGGCTCCAGAGTAATCGTTTCCTCCCCCGCTTCATTGGTCGTTTTATTCTCCTTAATTAGGATGTTAAATTCGTTGAAATCTCCATGAATGAGACCATGCTGGGCAAGACGTAGAATGAGAGAAATCAACTCCCCATAAAGTGTTGCAGGATCCGGCACATCTGATATTTGTCGTAGAGGGTGGGCGTCGATGAGCGACATGACAATGGTGTGGCGCGTCTGGCCAAGTGGCTCCGGTACGGGAAACCCTTCTTCGCGCAGAGCCTGCATGAAGGCATATTCCTTCATGGCAGCAAGCCTCGATAGGTACATCCAGGAGCCAGAGGATTTGTTGCGGAGGTAGTCGCGGTTTGATTTGACCGTGCGGAACGAGATGCGACCTAGTCGGTGGATCTTGAGGACCAGCTGCTTGCCGGTGTGGTCCGCGACCACCATGATGTCGCTTTCTTTGCCGACACCGATTCTGCTACCGACACTGTATACAACCTTTTTGCTCGAGTACGTATGCAGGGCGAGATAGTCGAGGCCGCCATACGTCAACCGGTACCCATCGTATTTGGCTTCCTTGACGCGGCCAATGAGGCCGACTTTGGCGAGCGCGGATATACTCCTGTGAACGCCGCTTGCACCGCCGCGCAGTCGCGCAATCCGTTCGATAAGTGCTGTCGGTACGATTTCGTGGTTTTTGCTACCCAGCTCGACCTGCGTGTCCATCTATTAGATCTTGGTCATGGGGCGGATGTGTGATGGGAAGGTACTTACGGCAGTTAGAACTCGCCAGTCCTCCGCAGCCAAATGGCGCAGTGCTCTCGTATCCAAAATCATGACGGCTGGAAAATATGCTGTATATTCGGTTTCAAGCTGAGGATTTTCTGCTGGCCTCCATGTATGTGCTCGCTGCGTATCCTGGTGGGGTTCAGAGAAATTTAGCGCGCAAAGAGGTTCTGGGCTTATCGATAGTGGGTTATTCATCTGGCCAATGCGACGGATTACACGTGACTCCAATGTTTGGGGGCGACACACCAGCCAGCCTGCCTGTAGGCGGCAACGCCTCACGTAACCTCTAGGAGCTCAGAATTACTACGCCTGTTGCAATAGCTTTGTTGACAAGATTCTTTCCATCGCCCTTCAACCCCCAATTTACCAACGTCCTGCACTTGCCCTACCATCGCGATCGCGCAGGTGCCTCTTATTTGTATACCCTGTCTGCCACGACTGTCCCGATACTTTTCATTGCTTGCAAAGACGCCTCTCTCGAGCTTCAGAATCACAATCATCAGCTACAGCCACTACTAGATCGCCGTCAACATGGCTCAAGACGCCGATCTGCCCCAAGCGGCCGATAAGGGAAAGGGAAAGGCGGCTGAGGACCCCAAAAATGAGAGTGCCGGCGTCAACGGCAAGAAGAAGGCCGACGACAAGGGTGGTGAGTTGTGCCACGGCGACCATGCGCCGCCTTTACAATGCTAACCCAGATGCAGCTCCTGCCGAGGAAGAGCTTAGCGAAGAAGATCAGCAACTCAAGGGCGAGCTCGATATGATGGTTGAGCGTTTGACTGTGCGCATTGAGCTTCGCCCATCCACTTGCAAGGTGTAGACTAACCATTGCTAGGAAACGAACAAAGCGCTCTATAAGTCAGCACTCGAAGCTATGAAGACTTCGATAAAGACATCCACATCATCGATGACAGCCGTACCGAAGCCTCTTAAATTCCTTAGACCGCACTATGAGACTTTGACGAACTTGCACGAGGAGTGGCCCGCTGGCGACAGCAAGACGTCCCTCGCCGATGTGCTCTCCGTCATAGGCATGACGTTTTCCGACGAGGACCGACAAGATACCCTCAAATACCGCCT
The DNA here is from genome assembly GCF_000225605.1 of Cordyceps militaris CM01. Lineage (NCBI taxonomy): Eukaryota > Fungi > Ascomycota > Sordariomycetes > Hypocreales > Cordycipitaceae > Cordyceps > Cordyceps militaris. The sequence continues at coordinate 1,262,382 of NW_006271973.1, read as the reverse complement.
CCTTGCGCCCACATCTGACATTGGCTCTTGGGGTCACGAATACGTCCGCCACCTAGCGCTGGAAATTGGAGAGGTCTATGTCAAGCGCGTCACCGCTGATGAGCCAACCAAGGATCTCCTCGATCTTGCCCTGACCCTTGTACCTCTGTTCATCCAGAGCAACCAGGATGCGGACGCGGTAGATCTCATGAGCGAACTCGAGATCATCGATCAGATGCCCAATTACGTCGACGAAAACACATATGTCCGTGTCTGCCTGTACATGGTCAGCATGGTCAACCTCCTCACCTACCCCGACAACGAACAGTTTTTGCGCACCGCCCACAAGATCTACCTGGAGTATAAGCAGTATGCTCGCGCCATGGTCTTGGCCATCCGCCTCCACGATTACGACTTAATCCGCTCCACCTTTGTCAAGGCCGAGGATCCTGTCCTGCAAAAGCAGCTTGCTTTCCTTATTGCTCGCCAAAGAATAGCACTGGAGCTGCCTGGCGACGAGGACGAGGAGCTCAACAACTGCTTGTCGAACCTGAAGCTCGCCGAATACTTCAAATCGTTGGCTAAGGAGCTGAATATCCTGGAGCCGAAGACTCCTGAAGACATTTACAAGAGTCATCTCGAAAGCAGCCGTGTTGCTGGCATGACCAATTTGGACTCTGCCAGACACAATCTGGCTTCCGGCTTTGTCAATGCCTTTGTAAATGCAGGCTTCGGCAACGACAAGATGATGCTTGTTGACAGTGAGAAGGAGACTTGGGTATGGAAGACTAAAGACAATGGTATGATGTCGACTGTTGCGTCTATGGGAACTCTGTTGATGTGGGATATCGAGAATGGTCTTGATAAGATTGACCGTTACACATACTCCAACGAGAATGAGATCTCTGCCGGAGCCATGCTTGCTATCGGCATTATGAATTCCGGGGTTCGTGTGGAGTCAGAGCCTGCCTTGGCGTTGTTGGCGGACCTCGAGAAGATCGAAGGGCCTAATACTCTCGTCCGCACCGCCTGCATCATGGGTCTTGGACTATCTTACGCTGGGTCTAATAAGGACGAAATCCTCGAGACACTCCTACCCTTCATCAATGACTCTTCCCAGGAAATGCAAATTTCAGCCATGGCTGCCCTTGCCTGCGGCATGGCCTTTGTTGGGTCTTCTCACCCCGAAGTCAGCGAAGCCATCATTACCACTCTCATGGACGATGACCGCAAGAACCAGCTCACTGATAAGTGGACTCGATTCCTCGCACTTGGTCTTGGTCTTTTGTTCTTTGGCCGTCAAGAAGAAGTCGACGTTATTCTCGAGACTCTCAAGGCCGTTGAGCACCCCATGGCCAAGCCCACGGCTGTAATGGCCGAGATTTGCGCCTGGGCCGGTACCGGTGCCGTCCTCAAGATTCAGGAGCTGCTGCACATCTGCAACGAGCACCAGGAAGAATCCGAGGAGAAGAAGGGTGACGAGCTCCTCCAGGCTTACGCTGTGATTGGTATCGCTCTCGTTGCCATGGGAGAGGATGTCGGCCAAGAAATGGTTCTGCGCCAGTTTGGTCACCTTATGCACTATGGCGAGCCCAACATTCGCAAGGCTGTTCCTCTTGCCATGGGCCTCATTAGCCCCAGCAATCCCCAGATGAAGGTTTACGACACCCTGTCACGATACAGCCACGATACTGATCCCGAAGTTGCGATCAACGCCATTTTTGCCATGGGTATGCTCGGTGCCGGCACCAACAACGCCCGTCTAGCACAGCTCCTCCGCCAGCTCGCTGGCTACTACCACCGCGACCAGGACGCCCTCTTCATGGTCCGTATCGCCCAGGGCCTGTTGCACATGGGCAAAGGTACCATGTCGATCAATCCCTTCCACACCGACCGCCAAGTTATGTCCCGCGTCGCCGCCGCCGGTCTGCTGGCCACCATCGTCGCCATGATTGACCCCAAGGAGTTTATCACGTCCAACTCGCACTACCTGCTGTACTTTATCATCACTGCTATGCACCCGCGCTTCCTGGTGACGCTCGACGAAGAGCTCAAGCCCCTCAAAGTCAACGTTCGTGTGGGTCAGGCCGTCGATGTCGTCGGCCAGGCCGGCCGGCCCAAGACGATTACTGGCTGGCAGACACAGAGCACGCCAGTTCTCCTGGCGTACGGCGAGAGAGCAGAGCTGGAAGATGAGCAGTACATTAGCCTGAATAGCACGCTCGAGGGTTTGGTGATTCTGCGTAAGGTAAGAAACGATATTTTGAGTCTGAGATGATTTCTGCGGTATGAAGCTAACATGTCCTCATAGAACCCTGACTGGGAAGCGGAGAAATAAACACATGACGATAAATCGGCACGAGAAGGTGATTGGTATTCATGGACAAACTAGGTTGAGATATGAGTAGCTGGGTCTAGTTAATGTTAACTTCCTGACTAGTATGGATAAGGGAACGGGTGCTAGTATTGTATAATAAATTCACTCTGTCGTGTGCTTCTGTGGAAGATGAGAAGCATATTAACATGCGTCAAGACACGAGAAGAAGAAAATAAAAATTCAAAGTATTCTATTTTATGACAAGACATGGCCGACAGGTGGTGTTTGAGGGCATTGCGACTCTATTTGCAGAAATTCGTACGCGTGCCATCTACGGCAAGATAAATCCAAAATGCAACCCCTAAAAAAATGCAACCCTAAAAGATGAACTCCTATAATGAATGCATACAATGTAGCTTTATAATGTTGAGGTTGGCCTTGCAATACTCCACGACAGCCTCATCATGTTTTTACCACTCGGGCGGTCCAAAGTGCCCGCCATCCGGCACCGTCTTGTACGAGCAGGCCTGCCAGTCGCAGCCCTGCTTGTAGACTTCTGTGCCCCACCAGTGAAAGTCGGCCATCCAGCCGGGGTAGATGAAGCCAAAAAAGACGACTACGATGCCAAAGGCGAGGCCCGAGTCGAGGGCGGCGCTGAGGGTCATGGTGTACTTGGCCCACCAGGCGCCGGCGCGGCGCTTGATGACATAGTTGAACACGTAGCAGACAAGGGCCCAGACAGAAAAGTTGAGGCCAGTGGCCGGCGGGATCCAGGCCATGGCGCCAAAGATGACGGGGAGGTTGATCTTGCGGACGATGCTGCCGCGGCGGCGGCGGCTGTACAGCCAGAGGGGGATGGGCAGCAGGGCGCCGAGCGGGAAGCACCAGACGAGGGTGCGGTAGATGGCGCCGGGCCCAAAGAACTCGCCGGGCCCGACGACGCCCCAGAGGATGGAGCCGTTGAAATGGACGCGCGCAATCGGGCAGGTGAAGCCGTTGACGGCCTCGGCGGTACAGATGCCGCGCACATTGACAAACATCCAGTTGAGGACGCCGATTTGGGTGACGGACGAGATCAAGGTGGCGATGACCTGCACCATGAACATGATGCGCGGGGGTATCTTCATGTAGTGGCCGAGCTTGAGGTCGGCGGCAAACTTGATGCCCTGCGCCGAGGAAATGTAGCCGTACGTGACAAAGACCATGTTGGCAATGGGCCGCCCGGGGAAGACGACGCCGCAGATGAGCTGGCAGATCAGGTAGATGCTGCTGTGCTGGTTCGTGACGGCCATGATGATGCCGTTAGGGATGAAGAAGACGGCGCCAATGGCGAGCGCCAGCAGCAGCCCGTACCAGGGGAGGTGGATGGGGTAGTACTCGACAAGGAAGATGCCGACGGCCGTCATGGAGAGAAATGTTATGAGGTACCAGCTCAGCGGCGCATCTTTATAGCGCTTCATGAGCCGGCTGTGGATGTCCTCGCGGCTGAGGAGGTCGTCGTAGCCCGACTGCGCGGAGCGATTGCCGTAGCTGTCGCGGCGCGACAGAGGGTCCGGCTCCGCCGCCTCGCCGCCCGCCTCCATGGGTGTGCCCGAGAGCGGCTCGTACGAGGCATTGCTCGCCTCCTCGCGCGCTTCGGCGAGGGCACGCTTCCACGTATGCCATATATCGCTACCATGCCAGCACAACGTGTGCGTGAGCAGCGCCGCGAGACCAGCAAACTGCACGCCATAGCTGAGCATGTAGGTCACGGGCAAAAAGACACGGCTGTAGCTGCGATAGGCGTCGCGGTCAAATAAAAAGTCAGGTGTGAGGATCCGACTGACGTCATAGACTTTACCGGTGTTGTCAAAGACGGCGGTGGAGAGAATCGGCATGTATGATGAGTATAAGACGTTGGCATAGTAGCAGAGCGGTGCAATGAACCACATGACAACCACGAGCCCGGCCACGACGTTGACAGCTGCCCAGAAGGGTACGAGCAAGGGCGAGCCGACGTACGTGATTTGCGCCCAGTCAAAAGTCATGGGGAACAAGCCCAGGCCAGAGGTGACGCCAAAGAGGTTCGCAATGATGACGTTCTTTGGCGCAAACCAAGTAATGACACTAAAGTAACTGAGAGCCGGCATCAAGAGTCCGGGCAGGAAGTAAAAAACAAAGGCGCCTATCCAGACAATGTAGAAGAAGTTCCAGCGACTGATTGTCCAACCGTTGGCGGGCTTGTTTTCCTGCTTGTGGAGGGTTGAGAACATGGCGGCAGACATCAATGTGCCTGGCCAGATCATGCCGCTGGGACGGACGAGAAATCGACGCGCCATACCCGCAAAGCCATAGCCCAGAATTTGGGTCGATATAGTGAGTAGTAGCTGGTAGGCAATCGGCGCCGTCTGGTTATAAAATTGAGTCTGCTCAACAATGACGTCGGTCGCGAAAGCGAAGCCAAAGGCGACATTGCTGCTCACGTAGACGCATGTGTGTTCCTTTTCGTTCCAACGTCCCTGCGCGAACCATTGCCGCCACGAGCGGAGGGTCTTCGTTCGTCTTGCCGGCGGCTCATTCTCGCCAGGGACAGTCGAGTGAAGTACGCCGTCAACAAATATTTCCTCGGGGTCGTAGGACCGCTTGAGAGCCACGTCCCAGAATAAGCCGAGAGGATGCACGAGTAGTAACGCGATAACGGGTGTGATGGCGACACTCGGATATCGGAGAGAAAAGAATAGATTGGTCGATGAGCCCAATATTGAAAAGAGAAAAGACAGGCACCACATTCGCGGAGTGTTTATTGACAAGGTCGTGTCGTCTGTGGGAGGCACAGAAGCCCGGACGGCTTCGTGAGGGGAGTTCTCATCCTCCTCTTCGACTGTCGACGTGTCGTCGTGGACAGAAAATACGTCTTCTTGATCACTGTCTAAATCATCGGGCTTTCCGTTGCTGAAGATGTCGACGAGCGGCGTTTCGGCGGGTCCAAAGCGGCCTTCGACTCCGGACACGAGGATCGCGCCGTCGAGGTCCTCCGAGACCCTCGAAGATGACCGCGATAAAGCCGATCGATGGCTACGGCTCGTGTCGCGCGCATAGCTAGGACGGTGTCGGTATTCCTCGGAGTCGGCCTCGGATGGTGACTGGCTGTGGTATGGCGAGGTGCTCACGGCGCCGTAGTTGACATTGTCCTGGCGCGACAACGGCCGCCTGTCAAGGCGAAACGACCTCTTCTTCTTGACCATGTCAAAGTCGGTGAGCTCAAGCTCAGACCCGGAATCAGGGTCGGCTATGGCTTTTGACTCTGCGGGCCAAACGCTGCGAGCATGTTGTGAAGGGGAGTTTAGGACATCAATGGGGTCATTAAGAGGCGGCGGCGAGGGTTCTTGTTGCTCTCGGCCCGGTGGCCTTTGGTGGGATGATGCGACGGTGGGCTGGTGTGGCAATGCAGCTGTCGCGGTCGCCAGGGTCCCAAGGGCAACACCTTTGTCGAGGTTGGCGTCGGGCAGATCTTGGGCTAGAGGGAGTGCGGTGCTGCTCGCGACTGTGGTGTCGGAATGGTCTTTGGCCAGCGGCGGCGAACGGCGAGCGTCTTTCATGGCGGGCCAGCCGAACTGGTGGAGGGTGGGTGTCCCACCGCTACTACCTTGCCTGACTACCTAGATGGGAGTCGGCCGGAACTAATAAACTAACTAGTTCGTGTTAGCTGGCGGGCCTTGGACGAGGACAACTGGCGTTCCAGCTGCAAGGGATAGTCCAGCTGCAGCCGGTTCTGTGTCGTCTTGGGCAGCAGACACGGAGACGGGACCCGTACTAGGTGCCGTCACTCTGGAGATGTCAAAAGTTCTCCCTGCGGCGAGCCAATGGGTAACCATCAACGGTCCACAGGAAGCATGCAACAGTGGACTGCGACGAGTTGAGGGTGGGATGTGGTGCGAATGCTAGCCTCAGTAGACAGTGGGCCGGTGGGTTGGAATGTCAGGGCAGTTGAAGGCCGTGGTGTGGTATGTAGTGAGTCAAATATGATATCGAAAGCTTGGACAATGGGCTACAGAGGTGAAACTCCCAACGTTGGCGGCGACGTCGCGAGTTGAAAAAGGTTGTGTGTTGAAGGGAAACTGACAAGTGACTGCCGAGCAGACGCGAGTCAACCAGTCAGTCAGGGCTGCAGCAGATTCGGGAGCGCGCTCGCGTGGCGTCTGCCGGCGCAGGCTGCAACCTATCGAGCAACCGAGAATGGCTGACCGAGTAAAGGGCTGGTGAGATGTGACGTTTTGGAAGCAGGATGCCTGCTAGCGTTCCGAGTCTGCAGCTAATACAGGGCTGTCGGGCATTGAAAGTGGTCAGTTGCACGGCAAATGGTGATGAATAACGGCCTTGCGGAGCTTGCTCGGGATATCGGTGCAAAATGAATTGATGATAGGCCGCAGCTTGGATGATGAAGATGGGCAAACGGAGTAACTAGGAGATGCTGCCGCCAGTTGCCAGAGGCAGTGGCTGAGGACGACAAGCAGAGCCTCGACGGAACGGGCTACAGCGCTGTAGCCTGTGATAAGCCACACTCAAGTCTGCCCATGCAAGGCACGACTCGCGGCATCCAACCTACCATGACATGCAAAGTGATGAATTCGTATTCCAGGAGCTCGGTTCAGCATGGTACAGCGTGGTCGAATTCCTTGTTGTATGTACAAGGGATATACGCCACGTAATCTGCCAGCGGCGGCGTAGGTCGATTGCCGATGCTGCAGAGCGAGAGCCTACAGTACAGCCGCCTGTTGATGATGCGCGCTCAGTAATTAATTTCTATACAAATTACAGAGCCGTACATGGGTCGCATGAAGCGGAGAACGGATACTCCCTTCGCATGACAGGACTTTGATATACGTTGGCATGTGTATCTGAGACGCTAACAACGACAACACTCGGAAGGCGGCGAGGGACCTCTCGTCTGCGCCCTGCTAAATATTATTTCTGCCTGGAAAAAAACAAACCGAAACTCGGCCACGAATTTTTAAATTTTACGTTTGACGATTCCATGAAACAGGTGATCCCAGTCTAAGCTTACCTTACATGGGTCTGCTAGCATCATTCGGGCTATCCAAGTCTGACGAATGACAGCAGACGCATTAGGCATCCCTAAAGTTTTGGGCGAAATTGATATCGATATGTAGTACGAACCGCCATCGGCTACTGGAGTTAGGTATAGTTACCTCACGGGCCCGATCGCAGTCACACCCACACAACATCCACAGTACGTAGGCCCCGCGCCGCGCCAAAATTGATTGGTGGCCCTTCACTCTGAGACAATGCCAGCAATTGCTCATCCCACCAGCTTCACCCGTCGACGGCTATCATAATATCATAATGACGACCCCGGTAGCTGCAGCAAAGCAGCAGTTTAGAACATTGATAAAAAAGCGTCTTGCCAGCCTTTCTCATGATGCTGTTCAAGCTCAAAGTAAGCTGACGCTATCATTCTTTACGCGAGCCGTAGTATTGAAACAACCAGGTCGCGCCGTCTTTGAGGCCCTTCAAGCCTCGCAGCAGTACAGAGATGCCAAGCGCATAAGTATCTATCTAGCTATGCCGGCAGCCGAAATTCAAACCGACGCCATCGTTCGCCATGCTCTCACTGCTGGCAAGCAAGTCTTTGTACCTTATCTTCACAAGTCAACTCTGTCCGAACCCGACGCACCCGCTCGCATCATGGACATGGTACATCTGCGCAGTATTCAGGATTATGAGTCTCTCGGCCGCGACAAATGGGGCATCCCCAGTATCAATGCCGACGCTGTTGCTGGCCGTGAGCGAATTTTGGGTGACTCACCAGGCAACTTTGGCCCTTCCCCGGCTACCCTGGATCTCATGTTGGTTCCGGGTGTTGCCTTTAATGCAGATCCCGAGACCGGGATACGGCGGTTGGGTCATGGAAAAGGGTTTTACGACTTTTTCCTGAACCGATACTTCGCCAGAGCTGCGGAACATGGTGGCCATGGGTCATCGTTGCAGCTCACTGGCTTGGCCTTGGCGGAGCAGTGGTTAAGCGCTGAAGATGGGCAGGTTCCCATGGGCATCTACGATCGACGACTTCACAGTCTAATACTCGGAAGCGGCGAAACAAAACAATGACACTACTCTTAAAAATTAAAACAGCACCCTCCCAAGCTGTTTCATACACCCGACCATAGTCGGCGGCCGAAATGTCACAGGCGCTGACGGGAGGTACTGTTGGAGCACTTTGTACAGTCAGCGGATCTTGATGTCATCGGTGCCAAAACGAATGATGCTGAAAATATAACCAAAAAACCCAAACATACATCTTTGGTCGTTCAAGTGCGTAATTCCATCCAGCTGAATATTTTATATTAATTGCTCGGCTAGAGTTCCTTGATGGCACCTGGCCGGAGCGGAAAAACTCGCCACCTTGGTTTCTCCAACGACTGACTGCCCCGCCAAAGGCCATGTCATATTATTTATTGCAAGGTGGGCTTTCTGCTTTTTATCGCTCTGTACCTAGCTACTCTCACAACACCACGATACCCAACAAGGACGCCAGCTGTCGCATCATTTCTGCAAGTCGACGGCTAGCTGCGTCGCATCCATTCACTTTGTGCCCTCCAGTTACTAACGCCCTTGCTGCTATTGTTTGCTGTACTGCCCGAACAGGTCGATCTGCGGCACCTTAACAACACAGCCTTCATGCGCCACTGACCCTGGTGCGATCGAAAACCTCGTTGAGTGCCGGACGAGCCAGGAAAAAACATCCCATACCATTATTGCCTCTCGAAGCTCAATATTATGGCTGCCAACGGTGCGCAGGACAGCTTCTCGCCGTCCGACGTCCTGGCTGCTGTCCTGACGATGCGGGGTGGGGAGCAAGACGCAAAGAAGAAGGCACATGCCTACCTGGAGAGTTTTCAAAAATCTGTTCGTCCCTTACGTTCTCCCACGGGGATGTCCTATATATGCTAATCAGGTCAGAAAACATCCTGGGGCACCATTATTGGTATTCTGCAATCCAAGGCCGAACCAGAAGCAACTCTGTTTGCCGCCATCACGCTTCGTGGAAAGGTACTATCCGCCTCACGCAGATACGGATAGTCAGCAAGCTAATGAGTTGCAGATAACCTATGACCTCTCCACCCAAGTTCCCGCGACCGAGCTCCCAGCTCTGCGAAACCAGATTCTTTTGCTCCTCAAGGAGTTTGCTGTGGGACCCAAACCCATTCGTGTGCAGCTGTGCGTTTGCCTCGCTATCCTGGCTATTCAGATGAAGGATTGGAACGATGTCTTGCCATCTGTGGTTCAGTCTCTTAGCGACAGCCCCGAGAGCCACGCATGTATCCTCGACTTTTTGCGTGTGCTCCCCGAAGAAGTCACCGAGGGCCGAAAGATTACCCTGTCTGTATGTGGATATTACGACTCGACTCGACAACAATCTCCGACGACCTTCGATCGGCCGGATGCCGTCTGTTTCCAACTTCAAGTCTAATTAATTTGTGGGATACAGGAAGACGATCTTGCGGACCGTTCAAAGGTGTTGCTGGCGGACAATACAGACAGAGTTGTGCAACTGCTGATCAATTACTCGCAATCTTCACGTGAGTATTTGCAATCTGCACGGTCAATGAAAAAAAACTAACTTTTAATTAGCGGCCGCTGCTCGTAATCCGCAGCTAATGGAGTGCATCACATCCTGGCTAAGAGAAGTTCCTGTTAGCAGCATCGTCCACTCTCCACTGCTGGATGTTGTGTTCCAGGGTGTCACTGCCGACGATTGCAGCCAAGAGGCATCTGAGTGTCTATGTGTCATGATACGAGAAACGCGTGATGTCGACGAAAGCCAAGAAAGCATTCGGGTACTTTTCCCTCGCATCGTCGGCCTGCAGCCTCGCATCGCGATAGCTGCGAGCGAAGAGGATACCGAGGCATTGAAGGCATTGACAAAAGTTCTTGCCATCGCTGCAGAGAGCTGGTCCGTTGCTATTGCCCGCCAGCCATCTCATTTTAGACCATTGGTTGAGGCTGTCCTTGAGTGTGCTGCGCGCGATAAGGACCAAGACGTTATCGAACACACATTCCTCTTTTGGTACGAGCTTAAGCAATATCTCGTGCTCGAGCGCTACATTCAGAGCAGAGTGGAGATGGTTGATATTTACTCTAAGCTCGTCGACATTCTCTTGAAGCATCTTCAATACCCTCGGCCTGAGTCTGGAAACGAAACCGATCTCTTCGACGGTGACCGCGAACAGGAAGAAAAGTTCAGAGAATTTCGCCATCAAATGGGAGACACCCTTAAGGACTCATGTGAAGTCATGGGTGTCACAGAATGCTTGACCAAGGTTTTGAATGCTATCCAAGTCTGGATGCAAAAACACGCAAGCGAAGTTAGTGACACCAACGTGCCAAACTGGCAGGAACTAGAGGCTCCTTTGTTTGCAATGCGAGCACTAGGGCGCATAGTGGATCGGGAGGAGGATATTGTTCTTCCGCAGCTTATGCCGCTGCTGGTTCAAATCCCAAACCATGAGAAACTCAAGTTTGCTACAATCATGGTCCTTGGCCGTTACACCGAGTGGACAGCTGTGCACCCTGAATACCTGGAACCTCAGTTCAACTATATTGTCAACTCTTTCCAGGCCGACTCTAAGGAGATTATCCGAGCCGCTGCGTTGGCAATCAAGTTCTTTTGCACAGACTGCAAAAACCTGCTCAGTGGGCAGGTTCTGCAGCTCCAGACCTTCTATGACCAAGTCCTTGACAAACTACCGAATCAAAGCAAAGAGGAGGTGACGGATGGTGTCTCCAACGTTGTCGCTGTGCAGCCTGCTGATCAGACATACACGCTACTGAAGACGTACTGCGATCCTCTGATCCAGCGCCTGATGACTATGGCGAATCAGGCAACTGATAAAGAGAGCAAGATTGCCTTGGCTGGTAAGTTGACATTTTCAGTCGTCCATGATACGATGCTAATACAATGAAGAACACCTTCAGCTCATTACAGTTTTTGTTCAAAATGTCACGCCTGCAATCAACCGCGGCGATGCCAATCCGGCTGTTAAGTACTGGCAAGAAGTCTTTCCTATCCTGTCGACGGTCCTTGAAAACTTCTTGGACTTTAGCCCCATTTGTGAGAGAATCTGCCGTTGCTGGAGAAACATGATTGTGTCGTACCGCACTGCAATGTCGCCTTTGCTACCCGAGATGGCCAACAAACTGGCGAATGGCTTCACGAGATCTCACGAGGGATGCTTTCTATGGGTGACTGGTACCATCCTTCGGGAATTCTCCGAGGACCGCGACAGCGTGGATCAGGCGACGACCGAGAATATTTACAGCTTTTTCGAGGTACAAGCCACTGCGTTCCTGCGTGTCATGACGGAACTCCAACCGACAGACTTACCAGACGCGATTGACGACTTTTTCCGACTCATGATCGATGCTCTGCTTTATTACCCCCAAAAGCTCATCCCTTCTACATTATTGGTCCCGATCTTCGAAGCAGCTATCTATGCGCTTACGCTCGAGCAGCGAGACCCGCTTGTTTCAACGCTGCACTATGTTCGTGATTTGTTGTCGTACGGCAGCAACAACCCGGCTAGCAGCGAGGGACTTCCGGAGGTTGCGGCCCAGCAGATCAAGGTCATTATTCTCAGCATGCTGCAAAGCCATGGATTGGGTCTTGTAAAGCAGGTAATGGCCGGCATGATGCTGACTTTCCCACGGGACTGCTTTGCTGATGGAAGCGGCGTTCTCCTGGCCCTTTTCGAGATGATTCCCGGGCAAACTGCTGCGTGGGTTGCACAGACAATTCAGCTGCTGCCAGAGGGTACTGTGAGCCCGGCTGACGCCAACAATCTCATGGTCAAGATTAAGGACAAGCTTTCGACCGATGATGCTAGCAACATCCGACATGTGCGTGTCTTGCTACAGGACTTTACGAACTCGTACCGACGACGAAATGTGGCGCCTAGGGATGGGCTAGGCCAACTGGAGGCTAGAAGGTTCCAGTTCTCAGGCTGATTCAGGGAGCGGGAAGAGTTGAGGGCTGGCACGTCTAAAGAGGACTGGTGGATTAATTGGCATTTACAGGAGCGAGGTAGTTTATACCAGGGAAGTGAAAAGGGAACGGGATTGGGAGCAACTGATTCAATTGTTGATATAGCATCTAGAGCGAGTATGAGAAGAAAACGGAGCCCAAAAACATGTTATTCATGGGATATGGGATAGTAAGATGGAGATTTGCAATGGGAGAATATACATGCACATAGTTACTGTTAGGGAGAATGCTCTAGTTGCCATACCTATTTTTGCCACTGCTTGTTCAAACCTCACCGCGCTTGTGTTGGTTTCTGTGTGGATGACGCCATGAACCAAACAATCAACCACATCCATAATCGGCTTGCGTGTTAGTCACCGGGAACGCCACCCGGCCCTCAACAGTAGAATTACAAATTAGGTATCAAGCAAGTCCCATAGTTCCTATAGTATACAACATCGACAAAAACGCCAAACTCGCCCAGAGGACACACAATGGGAAGCCAAGACGCCGCCGTCACCACCACCGCCGCCGCCGCCGGGGCCGGTATCACCCTCCTCCCCTGGGACCCTGCAAGCGACACCCACGCCGCCCGCATGACGATGCAGCGGCACGCCTGCGGCTGGGACGCCGAAGCGGTACCGTACTGGCGGAAAAGAGTCGCGACCGGCGACAAGCTGCTCTTTTGGATCCTGCTGTCCGGCGCCGGCGACGGCGAGACGCTGCTGGCAGCAGCCGCGCACGGGCAAGGGAGCGCCGCCGACAATGAAGAGCGGGCGCCGCCGCTGCGCGATACGGCGACGCGGGTGGGCAGGACGGCCCGGACACCAACGGCGGCGGCGTTTGTGCCGATCGGACACATTGCGCTCGACGAGTATCCGGCGCGCAACGAGCTGTTTGGGCTGCCGGCGTCGACGTTGTGGATCAAGTCGTTTTACATTTCCAAGTACGTGCGCCTGCTTTTCTTTAGAGAGAGAGAGAACCAGGGACTGATCAAGTTAACGCAAACAGAGCGATGCAGTCGGGCGGGCTCGGCAGAAAAGCCATGGGCCAGGTCGAGGCCATGGCCGCCGGGGCGCCGTTTTGCAGCGCCGCGCTCGCGCTGGACACGACGCACCCGGCGTGGCAGCGGCGCGCGGCGAGCGTGCGTCTGTACGGCACGGAGGAGCCGCCGGCGAGCGCGCCGCCGGTGCGTACGAACCAGGCGTGGTACGCGCGGCAGGCGTACAGCGACATGGCGCTGCCGGCGGCGGCGCAGGAGGAGGCGTGCGCGCGGGTCGAGGGCAGGGACTCGCTGGGGTTCTATGCGTGGACGGACCCGGAGACGGGCGAGCTGGTTAAGATTCCGACGGTGTACATGTACAAGATGATGGGATGATGGGACAGGTGGAGAGTTGGTGCTGAAGTATACGCGATGTAGAAGTGAGTAGATAACTGCGTAATGGGCAATGGAAGGGGTTGCAAACGATCCAGGCAACGACAAGAACCACGGAACAATAGATGCAGATGTAGACTGGGAACACAATACAGTATATATCCCATGGGCATCTTGTCAATATATTCTAGGAATTCGGACCGTCCATGCGCAGTTTTCTTGCCATGACCTGCTATCAGTCCATGCTTGAAAAACAACACAAGAGCCTTGTGGCTGTGAAGAGCCAGAAAACACACCCTTGCTTTCTTTTCGCAGTTCCGGTAATACTTGCAACTCATTCTCACGTTGCAAAGCTTGTCAGGTAGGTAGATTATCGTTTGGTGCGGCTTCAAGTACAGGCAGTCCACCCGTTCCTACAAGGCAGCGGGTGGTGTAGCTGATGAGATCTGCTCCGTTCTGCAAAAGCACGCCAACCGCCGTTACTTGCCCCAATTAAACAGCGGATTGTAGTGGTATTCGGCCATTTCTGGCGGCGGCGGGCACTTTGATCTCAGCACAAACGAAATCCCCGAGACTGGTTGCGGCGGGAGTGAAGAACGGCTACAAAACGGTTCGCTTGGCGGGATGCGCCAGGCGACAGGAATTTCGACGAGCGAGAAATCGTTGGCTTTCAAAAGTATTCTCAAGAGCCGGGCTGCACTCTCCCTCGAGAACATATTAGTAGAGGCTAGACATGTGGCATATCGCAAAAGTCAAGAGGTTTGCTCCGTCTTGGACGTTTCGGAGAATGTGACGCATCACAGGCATCCATCTGTTCCTCAAAAACTGCTTATAGCCGCGCCACAAGGTCGATTTTTGCACCTAGTAGCGACTGTATGTGGATAGATGCGCAGCAAATCGGCCAGGACGTTGTGTGCCTTTGGGCTGAATCCGATTTCGTGAAGACCAGGATGGCCGTTTGCGCGGCACTATTGCACTATAGCATATCAGTGTGAGAATGGAACTTGATGAATAGAAGCATAGTGCTGCCGCAGAAGCCACTTCTTGGACCGTCTGACCTTTTTTCCCGCTCGATAGTAGCATGGTCCGCCGTGACGCTGGTACATATATTCCCGTCGATCTTGTACTGGTTGAATGCGGGATGATTTTCTAGCTACCACTTGAGCCTTGTTGGCAGATTTCTACGCAGCCCCCACCTTTTCCAAAGTACTACCCACCTAGGAGGCAGGTATTACCTAGCTGGGATTCACGAATTTTGTACAACTTCCGAGTACCATCTTTCCATAATGACTTGTGGAACAACGACGGGCTTGATACTACGGGGGGCAGAGTCCGTGTTTGTCCTTTTGGTACGCCGGATTTTTCTCTGGAATCACTCGGCTGACATCCTTGTCGTCGTTCTATATTTGTGTTGGGGTATCTGTCTCCAGAAAGCAGTCTTGCTTGATCACCTCTGACGTATTCTGGGGGCGAGGAGGGACGAGAACCAGTCACCAGCCAATCAGGCACTAATGGCTTAAATGGGCTGTCAGCCCAGCCAGCCTTGAGGTGCTTGGTCAAGCCGGTTGGGCGCCACACACGTTCTGTCATCTGACAAGACAAGTAAGACTGACGGGCAGAGATTCTGTACATGCAGCCCAACTTCTGCCCACTCGCTGCGCATGATACAAGTTGGTTCAAGTGGCGTTCGGGCGCTATGCTTCATTCGCGCATCATGGCATTGGATACTGGAGTGGAGGGCTTAACCAAATCAACAGTTCTTGAATAAAGAGATGCATAAGTCACACTATCAAGTAGATACTTTTGATTTGTGTCTTTTCCTTTCTGGTATTATTCGTACATTCATCGAGTTCTGGGAACCCTTGTCTGTCTCGCCCCACGTGGCGGCATGTTGGGAGGCCGTGAGCAGGGGGGTCAAATCCACGACATTTTCGATATATATCTAATGATCCATACAAATTAGTAGAATCACTTCTGCCCACTCACACCTATCCCATGGCACTGCCCCACTGCCCAGGATTAAGAGATACATAACCTACAACCTACCTGTATATCAGTACGGGTCGTCCAACCCGCTCCCTTTTGAACTGTGAGCATATACTTGACCCTCTCAAAAAATCACATTACATACTCTACCATACTACCTTGAGCCAGTTTGATCCATGGCATTGACGACTGACGGGGCCATCGACCTTGCAGGAGTGGCAGTCAGTGCCGTCTCGGCATACCTCGTCCTTTGGCCGGTTCTGAGAGCACGTCGCCGCAGGCAACAGCATTCCCGCGGTATGACGAGCGTACCAAGGCGAGACGGGCCGGATTTTGTACTGACGAAACGGACAGAAGACAGCCGCGATGAAGAGGCCGCAAATCTCGTCCCGACGGAGCAGGCACCTGCTTCAGATGCCATTTCTCCACTGGGCCCATACGAGCTCGGTACGGCTAATTCCCCAACCCCAAATCCGTTGCCGGCCGAATCAAAATGCTAACTTGGATGATTGTAGTGGGCAGCCATCCCGCTGGTCCAGATCGCCAGCGGGCCCCAGCGACTTAGCCTTTAAGATCGAGTTTACGGATATCTGGGACATATTGTTAGGTGTCACTATTTCGACTACAGAATTCGGGAGGGCTGCGGACTGCCCCGCCTCTGACAGAAAACATGTTTTGTGTACAAGAAACAGATGCACTGGAATAACTGCACGTATAGATGGATTTGACTAGAATAACTGCGCGCATAGCTACCTGAATGAATACATGGATTATCCTTGATATTGCGGAGCTGACCTTTGCTTCATCCTTGATCTTGCGGAGCTTTTGGGGTACGGCTGTGGCTAGCGCTAGCGACCGTGTGGCGTTTGACGACGTGTTTTTAGCTAAACACAACCTCAGCTAGTACCATGGATTATTAATTATATAAAAACTGTAAAATTATAAAAAGAGTGCAGAGGCACTCTCTTATCAATTCTCTACGCTTTGGCTCCAGTTGTTTTATCGAAATATATTTACTTACTATAATATTCGCGCCTACGTCTCTCGCATTTCCCTCCGCTACCGCCAAGCCACGAATTGGTTGACACAATTGGCGGTGTGGTGGACGAATAGAGCAGCCTACATGTTGAGTGGAAAACGCCCTGTTAGAAAACAGGCCTCACGCGCGTAGGTAGGTATTTAGCATGCTCAGTCCTGTAGAGACGACATAAACGCCTGCAACGCCCGCCACGTCCCGCCCCCAAGATACCCGACGGCCTCGTCCAGGCCGGGCTGCACATGCGTCTCCCCGACGCCGACGGCCAGCACCCGCCGGGCCCTCCGCACCACAGCCAGCTCGCCGTCCATCGCGCCCTGTCCCACCACCACGCTCTCCGCGCCGGCGTACTCGACCGCCCAGACCCTCGCATCGCGCTGCATGATTTCCTCCTCGGCGGCCGTCACCAGCAGCCGCTGGACGAGCGGCCGCGCGCCGCCAAACACGCGCGCCCACACCTCGCGCGCCGCCGGCGCCGCCACAATCTCGCACCACACCTCGTCCGGCCGCGGCCGCAGCACCCGCACCAGCCGCGCCGTGTGCGGCCCGTCGAGGTAGTCGCACGTCCGCCCGCCGAGGCTCGCCGCGTCGGTCCACGTGAACCACGGGGAGAGCAGCACCACGGCGCGCAGCGGCGCGCCG
>NW_006271973.1:1160632-1244926 GCF_000225605.1 Cordyceps militaris CM01 | reverse complement strand
CAGCGGCGGCACGTGCGGTGCCGGCGCCGCCATGTGCGCGAGCAGCGACGCCATCATGTGCGCCCCCGCGCTGTCGCCCGCGAGCACGAGCTCGCCCGGCGGGATCGCCTCGCGCTCGAGGAGGAACCGCATCGCCTCGACAACCTGCACCAGGTGCGCGGGGTACTGCGCCTCCGGGCAGAGCGCGTAGGCGATGAAGACGATGGCGCGCGCCCCGCAGGCCTGCGCCATGCTGCGCGCGAGGGGAATGTGCGCGCCGGGCACCACGGGCTCGAGGTAGCCGCCGCCGTGCGCGTAGAAGAGCACAGGTCCGTCGCCGCTGCCGAGCCACGGCCCGGACAGGAAGTGAAGCGTGGGCGACGGCACGGCACGGCCGGTGGCGGGGTTGGTCGCCGCGGCCGCGCTGATGGGCACGGCGACCTCGCGGTGCTGGATGCGGTCGCGACGTTTCCGCACAAACGCGCGCAGCAGCTCGTCGGTCGTCTTAACGTGGCTGCCCGCGTAGCTGATGCGCTTCTGGCTCTGGAACACGTTGGCGGCGTGGATGCTGGCCAGCATGGCCTTTTGGCGCCAGTGAAGGCTGCGCTGCGGGTGCGAGGGGAGGAAGAACCGGACCAGCTGGTAAATGAATGCGATGGCTTTTTTTTGTCGTCGCAGAGAGTATCAGTATTTTGCACTGCGGTAAAGAAACCATCGAAAAATAGAAAAAGTACATCTGCACTCACGTAAAAGGGCCACGATGCCAATCATCTTGACTCGATCCCAGGCCGTCAACGGCTGGGCGCCGAGGATCTCGCGATCTTCGTCGGTAATCATGTCGTGGTGGGGAGGATTCTGACAAGGTGGACAAACGTTGCGACGCGCCTTTTATGAGCGACGAAGGCTCGCGGCAAAAAGTGGTAAATGTGAAACGATGCAGCATGGGAGATTTCTCCGAGACGGTGTTTCGGACGCAAACAAAAGTTCAACCCGATGACGTAAGAATCTACACAGCCCCGATCGACCATTGAGAATTGAGAAACGCGTAAGCGAGTCTGATCGGCTCCTCAATAAAACAGAAGGAGGCTCAATGGCTCAATGCAACCCGTGCTGAACTATTTTAGGACCCATAGATGCGATAACTAGCCGATCGCCCCAGTAGATCCACGAAAGCGGATCAAGCACTTTTTGGTTAGAGCATCAGTTACAAGGTGCCTGTCGCGTTGAAGCAAAAGCGGGATCCACACCTTACTGGCATGAATTTGACCTTAAGTACCCTGTACTGTTCAACAGTGCCACCACACCACCTACAGCATAGTGCACTATTCCCGAATGTCATGATTTCGAATTGTATTAGACATAATTATGGCCAATTTGTCGTCTTTGGTTTGAAAGTCTCCTTTGTCCCCCATTCAATTCTGCTCTGCTCTGCGTAGATTCTAGCTGTGCAGCAGTGGTCCTAGGTTCCCACAATACGCACCAGGTTTATGAAGATTCCTTCATGGACAAATCATTGAAAGACTCAATCAACCTGTGCGTACACTACGGTAGACAGTCTACTCCAAATATACTACTCCTAGCTATCAAGAGCAAAGCATCGTTCGCTGCTCTCCTTGTTATTTCCCCACCAGTGTGGCATGGCCACAATCTTGCCCGCGCCAAAGCACAAAAACACAAGCAGCATGTTAAAGTTGAAGCCCGCGTCAAACGCGGCCGCCAGAATATAGTTCCAGCGCGCCCAAAGGTCGTACCGGTACCGAAAGGCCCAGTACATGACGACGATGCCGCCGATAAAGCTCGACGTGTACCCAGTGCTGATGTTGCCGTAAAAGGACGACATGCCGGAGAAGAAAATGGTCGTGTTCCAGAGGTGGAACTTGGCCCGCGGGAACAACTTGTGGAGCGAGTAGATGATGATGGGCGCAATGGCGCCGACGAGAAAGCCGTAGGGCACGGGCTTGTAGATTTCCTGCTTGAAGAGCTCCTTGGGGCCGATGAGGACGTACTGCACGCCGCTGGAAAGGTAGCCCGCGAGGGCTTGGCCGGTCCACTGTCGGGTGGGATCTTCCTTGGCACCGGAGATGTATTCTCGCTTTGTGTCGAGAACCCAGCGAATGGTGGCATAGTTGATAGGGATTCCTATCAGGGTGCCAATGATTTGGCTCAGAAATACCGCTTTGGGGCTGACGTGCATATAGTGCCCTGTGTCTTGACGTTAGAGACTGCGGGCTCGAGAGTATTTGTGGGTATAAGCGTTGATGTATGGGGAGAGAAAAAATATGATGAAAGAAGGGACGAAATCGAGAGGCAAAGAAATTACTTGCCTATTTTCATATCTTGCAAATTAAGTTGCGCCCGATACCATGCATCACCGGCAATAGCACCATACGTGCTAGCCCCGCAAGGATTCTTATGACCGGATACGCTCGAAATCATCAGACCGTAAAACAGTTCGTTGGCTGTCCCAATCGGCAGCTGAAAGTTGGAGAGCGCATACAGCCACGCCAACGGTATGACAATGACGGCACCGGTCAAAATGCCCACAATGTACGTCCACGTTGGCACAAACAAGAGCCCCTTGGCCAGAATGGCAATCATGATGACAAACGACGCCAGAAATAAAGCAAGAAACCAAGACAGTGGAATCTCGTCGTAGCGACGCTGTAGAATGTTGATCTGGTCATTGTACTGCTCCGTAATCTTGCCAGCCGATTTGCTGCCGCGCCGCTCCTTGAACTTGTCCCAGCTGCTCTTGATCTGGTCACGGCCAAAGAGAATAATCCAGACAATGGCAGAAGTGTACGCGGCGTAGTCGAAAAACATGTTCCAAAGGTACTGTGGTCCAGAGTACAGCTGACCATATTCTTCGTAGGCTGTCCTATTCAGGGTGATTTCGGGAGTCAGTAGTTGGGCGAGAGGATATCGGGTCCCGTTTTCTTGTCACATTAGCCCTGAGCTCTGTGTGAAACCACGCTCCATAAATAAACACATACTTTGGAAAACGCGGTTGGACATGAGCTCGTGGTTCCACGTCGCAATATTGCCAAACTTGGCGGCTGGGATGATGACCCAACAGCTCACCGCAAAAGCAGCAAACATGATGACCTGCGTCCAGAACGGGGTTAAAAACAGACTCGTACCCGCCGAGATACTCGACCAGTCTAGCGACAGGTTGAGGAAGCCCATGCCACCGAAACCGCTGCCGATAAAGTTGGCCGTCGCGTTGTGCGGCGCGACCCAGCAGAGAAAGGCGAGCGAGCCCAAAAAAGGAAAGACGAATTCGGGCAGAAATTGCCAGAGAATGATGCCAACGAGGACGCCGAAAAAGACCTTCATTTGTTTGCGGGAGAGGGGCGTCGGGTGCTCTCTCTGTTTCCGCTGCGTCTCGAAGAGAGCTGTTTGGCACAGCCTAGATATGATGAGTACTGAACGGGTCCGCGAATCGAAGCTAACTTACGCTTGGAACCTAGAATGACATGTCAGCAAATGAAATTGGTACGTAGGCTTTTTGAAACGTACCAAGGATACTGAGGGTCATAGATTAAGAATTGCCGGGCCAGGGCTGCGTACGAATAGCCCGTCCAGGTAATCGCCAACATAAAAAAGGTAGCGACGGCCCCATTCACAGGCTCGTTGAAGTACAGCTCCGACATTGATATCGGGGTATATCCAAGACTAATAATAGTGTTAGTGATCCGGGATTTTTACTTCCCAGTGCAACGTACTTGTAAGTCGCACCACTGGCAGCCGAGATGGTTACAAGAACATGCTCCTTGGTACTAAACGGGCCAGGGTTGAGGTTGAAGCTCTTTTTGGTAAAAGGAATCTTGATTTCCCACGCCGGAAGCACATGCGCCAGCCATTTCCCGACATAGTTGGACGCAATCTGGACAAAAAAGACCTACAGACGGTTAGCTTACAGCTGGTTGAATGCTCATCTGTTCCACTTACACTATACGGTGCCGACGTGGTTCTGAAATGCGACATTTGAGACAGGAAAGCGCCTGGCGCGACGAAGAGGATCGTCAACAGAAAGTAGCGAAACGTCATGGTCGGCTCAGCCGGGTCATCCGTCAAGTTGACCACGCGGCGCACATAGCTCGGGATGCTGCTGATGCGCGGGTCGTCCTCGGGGATATTTTCTTCCTCGCCTTTTTCGTTGGTGATTGTGTACAGACGCGTCTTGGCACTCTCTACGTCCTTGGACTCGAGGTCGATCTGGAAGCCACCATCGTCCTTGTCTGAGGCTTCGGTTAGCGGGACAATGGGCGCGTCCGCTTCGGCAGTGATAATGGTCGCGTCGCTTTCTGTTAT
This sequence comes from Cordyceps militaris CM01, assembly GCF_000225605.1. Classification (NCBI taxonomy): domain Eukaryota; kingdom Fungi; phylum Ascomycota; class Sordariomycetes; order Hypocreales; family Cordycipitaceae; genus Cordyceps; species Cordyceps militaris. Next base: position 1,240,633 of record NW_006271973.1, on the reverse strand, counting down.
GCGATGAGGGCGTTTTTCGCCCAATTCTTCGGCCATGTCGCAGTGAAACGTCGAAATATACCTGGTTTTACGACGGGAGTAACTCGCCGAGGGACGATGGAGCCGGGGGACCGCCGGTATATATCCCAAGAATATCTGCACGGAAACCGTCGAGGAAACGCCTATCAACGGCTGACAATGCAACTCGCAGAACTAGCCCGAAGCTAAGTGTTGCTATAGTGTGGATTCTGGGCCATCACGCAATCGCAGCGAAAATGCTGGATTTGAGCTCGGAAGTGGACCAACCATGGAATTCTCTCTACGTTGATTAGTTTGCCTCTCATATCGGTGGACCGTCATGAACGACGCTTTCAAGTAAGGCTGCGTGGAATGGCTGATTGTGACGGGGTACGGCGTAGAAAAACGATGTCGTGCTCTTACGGATGATCCCTGTCACGAGCGGCTTGACTTGCTTCATCAGGAAGGCGTCTGGAACTTTTGTTTCATCCAGATGTGCGAGTACAAGCCCGTCTGGAACTTTTGTTTCGTCCAGATGTGCGAGTACACAGGTTCCTTGCCAAAGTGCGGGGGAGGCATGACGAGAACCCAATTCCTAGCTCCGTGTTTTTGGTGGCATTCGCAACATGCAACAATTATCGCGAGAGTGAGTCCAAGCAGGAAGCGCGAGGATAGGCTGACGAGGCGCTGCATTGTCGAACCGTGGAATGCCTCCTTTATGGTTGCGCGTCTCTCTCATGTATAATGGTCTTCATTATTGTCCACTCGAGGGTTGGCAGTGAGCGGCTTGGCTGTGGCGCTCGGCCAAGCCCGTCGGCACGATCGGCGGCGGAATTAACAGGGCATTGCGTGCCACTGTAAATAGTTCTAGTGCCAGTCAAGACAAACAACACCACAGCAAAGTCGCCAATACAACATACTTGTCCTCGCGCGCCGCGCGGTTTTGAATAACTTAGTATAAGGGCGACTTTGATGCATTCGTCGATATAGACTAGCCTTGTCTTTTTGAGATGGATTATGTCGGGAAATGATGATGGATTGTAGTGTTACATGGATAGAGAACATAGTTGCAGAGGGAAAAAAAGGGCCCGGTTGCGGCAATTCGAGCCCGAATACGAGCTATCGGCTTAAAATCTAGATGTTGCATCTGGGCAAGAAGAATGTATTCGAACGTTCTTGATCGTTGATGACTCTCGGCATTACCGCATCCTGCACTGCTAATTTGGTGCTACAGAGATTAGTGATCATACAGTTGTCCGGCTGCATCATTTCTATAAAGCCAATATCAACTACATGCGTACTTCGCTACTACAGTGTTTTGTTGCGTCCCTTTTCCGCTTTGGAGTGCAAGGCATTTCCATCTAACGCGTGGTATGGCTACTTGACATGACGGTCTGGGTGCTCTTCGCCCTCAGGCCAGCCATCTTATCTACCAGTCACCGATGGATAACGCAACCAGACAACTGTCGCTAGCTGTGGAATAGCAGCCCGATCAGCATGCAAGTCGCCGAGGTACAGCAACAGGTAGTAACGAAGCCATCTCGCAGAGAAGCGCGAATACAACGATGCAATAGAACCGTATGAATACGAATTCAACAAATATGGCCCGTACAGAATCCGGTGCAGCGAGATTCACAGCACTTGCGCAGCCATCCGTGGTCGCTTCGGCTGGCGGTGTGGGTGGAACCGATCGAACTTGCCTACTCGTCTGCATATACCATTGCGCAGCCCATAATCTTGAACCAGCGCCAGTGATGGACAGTCATGCAATTTTCTTGACATGGATCGGATCAGCCTCCGATTAGGTGACCAGGTGTGCCACCACTTCTTGCTGCCTAACTGGTTGTCGGCGGCTGCATGACACCCAACGGCTGCATCTCTCCTCTCTCAGATCATGTACTGGACTGGGGCATATTCTCGAAGAATAATGAATCAAGGATTCAAGTAACTTAGAGTGAGTCACATCCTGCGGAAGTGATTGCAGCATTGGGGGGGAGTGAATGCAAGGTCAGGTGAATTGCCCCCGTCGCCAGTACTTTCTTTCACGCCTGATAAACTGGGACTGATTTTGTTTGAATTGAAAGTTATAAAGTGCTTTTCCTGCCGGGCAACTTTTCGGGCAGGGTTGCGCGCTCATCGCAACAACACAGAGTCACCATCACAACGTCTCAAGTCCGCCTTGGCGCTGATGAAACATTTTTCTCTTGTTCCTCCTCCATCTTTATTTTATTGCCCGCAATGAAGTCTAAAAAGCGTGACGAAAAATTCTTGGCCTGGTATCAGACGCTGCGACCACTTCGGGTTGACCTCATCGGCGACTTTGCTGGCAAGGAGCTGTTTGCCATACACGGCGAGGCTCTTTTGACGCACTGCCTCTCCGAGGCAAAAGTCAGCGATCAAGGTATGCAAAGCTATATCATTTTGTAGTTTCTATACCTTTACCTCGGAAGAAGAAGATAAATCGGAAAAGCGATGCTAATCACGACTAGACGGCTTCCAGCTACTCCATGCCATCCACGCGGTTGAGACATTTCTCTGGAATTTGCAGCGGCGTGGATGCCAATTTCACATTGTTTGGTTCAGTAGCCATGAACGGATTTGCATCCCGCCAGACTCCTCTCCCACCGCGTCCGGCTTCTATCGCCTGACACGGGCCATCTTGATTCAACACTTCAAGCATCACTTCTCTGGAAACGAGATATCTTTTCAGTTTCCCACTGTCGAAAGTGTCGAGTTTGAAAAGCACCTGGCCACAAATTCCCTTCGTTTCTTCTTGTGCCTCGATGGCTTCAGTCTTGACGCGGGCGCGTCGCTGTTTGCAAGGGGGCATCTGGAGTTTATCAATCAGATTGGCTCAAGAGGTTACAGTGTCGCTCTTATCGACACGTTCGAGTTCAAAAGCTCCAAGGTTCGTCAAGACTTCCCCATCCATTGCGGGATTTGAATTGTTTATACGTGGAGAAATCGTGCACGGAGCGCTAACAAGCGCTTTGAATCAGGCGTTTGCATCGGTGCTTCCACCATCAGCCAGCACGGGAACTCTCGACCTGGAGAAACTGTCGCCTCTGCCGAGAAGAGACATTATTCAAGTAGATGAATTAGAGCGTATGGCAGGCGTCGTGGGCGATTGGTCACCTTGGGATGACCAGGCGTCACTGTCGACCAAAGAATTGGTCTCCCTCACCGGCGTCTGCAATGTGCTTGTGCACGACGCGAGCAAAATAATGAGAAGATGTGCAGCCGCATACATACTTCACATTTCAGAACTGAAGAGATGCAGTCTATCGGAGAGACCTTGTCCGGCGATATCTCTGATACCACAGCTGCGGGAAGGTCTCGACGCGTTCCTCGTTTGCTTTAGTGACATCTGCGCCACGCACATCGAAAGTCTGTCGAGACAGGATAACTGGGATGTGTTTGATCTCTTTGACTCCCGAATTCTTCGTCAAGTCCTAGCGAATCTGCTCAGCTTGGAACCAACGGCAGCGGTCCTGGGCGAGGCCAGAAAATTCGCCGAACGAATCAATTTGCTCACGAGTGTCGACATTCTCGAGTTTCTTCCGCAAACTTCTACCTGTGCTTTACCACACCTCAGAAAAACTGTGGAAGAGTGCGACGACACAGTTCTGACTTTTAAACACCCTCACCCTGATTTAAACACCTTTTTGGAGCCAATCCATGTCGTCGCCAAAGACAACACCGCGGAGACAGCTGGGACTTCCAAAGTATTCCGTGAGCTGTCACACTGGCACAATGCCAATAAGCACGTCGATCCAAAGACTAGACCTCGCCGTGCGGGCTTTTTTAGTCGCCAGAGAAACCAGAAATTAATGGCCGATACGATTGCCTACTCGGCGAGTCTGACCAACTCGGCAGGGAAGAACATCAACCCTGAAACCATTGTGACGGGTCCGAGAGGGAACCCGCATCCCAGCAAGCACAAGGGCAAGATTCACGTCACAGACGAGCTGGGCTCAAAGGCCCTTTGCCATGATTCGCAGTCAAAGAACAAGAAGAACCCCATCAAGGGTGGCCGAAGCAACGCCTTGGAAGAAGCACGAAAAGTGCAGAGAGAGAAGCTCGACAGCAAGGCCCGTACTGTGATAACATTCTGGGATGAGCGTTGTCGCGAGTTTCAATCAGAGAGAAATCTTATACGACGTCTGGACAAGATCATGGCATACATGTCTAGTCTGTCTGATGATGCTCGAAGTCTCATAGGTGCTGAGGTGCATTTGTTCGTTTGCCAGACTCTTGTCTCCATTTTGCGCGATAGCGGGAAGAAAAAAGGTGCCAAATTCAGGATGGCTGTATTCGCCAAAGTGTGGTCAGAAGTTCTCGTGGCCGGCAAACTGGCGCAATCCACTGAGAGCCTCCGCTTCCTTGAAAAGCTATCTGGCGTCTTCAGGATGCCTATGCCGGCCGCCATCGCCGAGAACCACCTGTTGGACGGCCGTCAGCTGCCCTTCTCCGTTGATGCTGACCTACATCTACCCACAAGTCCTCTGGAGCTCCAATTGGAACATTGCGGTCCCTTCTTGGAGCGAAGTTTTGATCCGGCGCCCGATGCCCGTGTGCCGAACTTTATTCCCGACGCATGGCAGCGCAAAGTGCTCGACGCCATCGACTGCGAAAAGAGCCTCTTCGTCGTGGCACCCACTTCGGCCGGTAAGACATTTATTTCATTCTACGCCATGAAGCAAGTCCTTCAGTCGACTGACGACGGCATCCTGGTGTACGTGGCGCCCACCAAGGCACTCGTCAACCAGATCGCGGCGGAAGTCCAGGCGCGCTTCTCCAAGTCATACCACCACGACGGCCGGTCCGTATGGGCTATTCACACGCGCGATTACAGAATCAACAACCCGAGCGGCTGCCAGGTGCTCGTGACGGTACCGCATATTTTGCAGATCATGCTGCTTGCGCCTTCGAATGCGGAGAATGACAGGTCCTGGTCGGCGCGGGTGAAGAGAATCATTTTTGATGAGATTCACTGCATCGGCCAGGCCGAGGACGGCGTTGTCTGGGAACAGCTCCTGCTACTGGCGCCTTGTCCGATTATTGCGCTATCGGCCACGGTGGGCAATCCGCTCGAGTTTATGCAGTGGCTGGAAGCGTGCGAGAAAGGCAAGGGTCGGGACATGGAGATGATTGTCCACTCTTCTCGCTACTCGGACTTGCGCAAGTTTTTGTACCGCCCTCCGGAGAATTTGTTTGTATTCAGAGGGCTGTTGCCAGTGGAGGGACTTAAGACGCCGGGGCTTGATGAAGGGTCGGGAGAAGGACAGTCTTTCGACTTTATCCATCCCATCGTCAGCCTCACAAATCGGTGAGACAGTGCGATATTCCTACGTTTCTGATGATCTTAACTAACGGGGCTTCTTAGTAATCGTGGATCCATCGACGACATCTCTCTCGAGCCGAGAGATTGCATGTCCCTGTGGCGATGTATGTCAAAGCATCAGAACAAAGACTACCCTGTCGACAACACATTACATCCAGAAAACGCCTTGCCAGCCATCGTCAAACGTTCCGACGTGCTAGGATGGGGGGCGTCTCTAAAGAAAGTTTTGCAGCTGTGGATTCAAGACGTCAATTCGCCATTTTCTGCCCTGCAACAGGAACTAGGATCTCAGCTATCTAATCCAAGCCCTGAAACCCCTGTCGATGTCAGCGACAGCGATTTCAAGGTCACCTTCTCAGTGACTAACACGAAACAACGTCTATTCACATTGGCGCTACCTATGCTTACCGATTTACACGCCCGAGGAGCTCTTCCCGGCATTCTCTTCAACTACGACCGTGAAGCGTGCGAGGCGACCGTTGTCTACGTCCTCGCACAGCTGGATCGAGCCGAGAAAGTGTGGAAGGAGTCCAGCCCCGAGTGGGCAAAAAAGCTCGCCGGGTATGAAGCTTGGAAGAAGACTACATCCCAGGCCCAGCCAAGCACGGCGGTGAGCAAGAAACGGTCAGGAAACAGTCGCGGACAGGACGATGAGAGAGTGTCGAAAATGGATATGATGCAGGAGGCGAGCGTGGAAGCAAGCAAATGGGACAGTTTCGACCCCGACGCACCCCTAGATCAGTTTTCCTTTGCAGATGGGAGGAATGTTTCTGACTCGGAGCTGCAGCCTCTGCTTAAGCGCCTCGTTTTGGCCAACGTACAGCCAAAGATTATTAAAGCCCTCAAGCGAGGCCTTGCGGTGCACCATGCGGGCATGAATCGCAACTACCGGCAAATGTAAGTACTTTATCCCAAAACATTGTTGCTTCTCCTATAACATAATTTTTTGCTAACATTGCATTTCAAGTGTCGAGATGCTTTTTCGCAAGGGGTATTTGCGGGTTGTCGTTGCCACCGGAACACTTGCTCTTGGCATCAACATGCCTTGCAAGACTGTCGTCTTCTTCGGCGACTCGGTCTTCCTCACGCCGCTCAACTACCACCAAGGCTCTGGACGCGCCGGTCGCCGTGGCTTCGATCTTCTCGGAAATGTTGTGTTTGTCGGGATGCCACTGGCCCGCGCCCTCGAAATCATGTCGTCCCGACTGCCCGACCTCAACGGGCACTTTCCACTCTCGACAACCCTTGTCGTCCGGTTGTTGGGCCTAATGCACCATACCAAGAGCTCCGCGTACGCGACAAGGGCCATCAATTCCATTCTTTCCTTATCCCGTCTGTATCTGGGCGGCCCGTCGGACCAAATGGCCATCAAGCACCATCTTCGATTCTCCATTGAGTATCTTCGGAGACAGCAGCTTCTTTCTCAAGACGGCACTCCGCTCAACTTTGCGGGCTTGGTGGGCCACCTTTATTTCACCGAGAATGCCGTCTTTGCGTTTCATTCTTTGCTAAAAGAGGGGTACTTCCATCAAGTCTGCGAGGCCATTGAGAGGAAACCAGAGGCTGTCTTGCTCGAGCTAGTCCTTGTACTTTCACACCTATTCTGTCGCATCCCCCTCGGCATCCACAGCAGTGTTGCGGGCAGACTTCGGTCGCCGTCCGTGATTAGGCTTCCTCCTCTTCCAGAAGCAGCAGAGTCTGTGCTCCAAGGGCACAATCGGGAGACGCTGAACATCTTCCGCCTATACGTGAGCACCTTTATCAAGCAGCATCTAGAACAAACTCCAGACACAAAGCTGCCTATGACGGGGTACGAAGTTGGTCCACAGCATCCATATGAGCCGGGATACCAGTCCATGGTGCCACATCTGCCACCCACAAAGCTGCGCTCACCCTTTGCGGCACTTTCCGGATTCACAGATGATTTCGGCACGATTCACGAGCTATGCGCCACCGTACGCAGCAACGTGTTCCTAGAGGAATCTGCTATACCGTACATTCCCCTCTACCCCGCCGACACGGCCGGCAAGCCGTGGAACGCCTACATTTACGACTTCTTCAAGCACGGCGACTTGAAGGCGCTCGTGCGCGACAACAAGATCAAGTCTGGTGATGTCTGGTTCAAGCTCAAGGACTTTTCTCTCATTCTCGCAACCATTATCACCAGCCTGGAGAACTTTGTCCGTTCCGACGGGCCTGCTGATGACGCTGCCATGATGGATGTGCAGGATGCGGAGGATACGATACAAGCGCGGCTGGACGAGTTGCAAGATGAAGAGCCGCTGCCCTCGTCATCCAATGTCGACTCTGCAGAGCGGCCGGCGGTGACGGCGCACAGGAAGGACGCCAAGGCTGGCAAGAAAAAGGTTGTGGTGGAGTCCTGGGAAGATGAGGCGAGTGATGATGGCAGCACCACAGAGAGCTCGTCGGCTTCGGCTCGTGACGAAACTTCTCGGTTGGATGACGGCAATGGGAATTTGATGCAGGTGCTCCAGGCCTTTCGAAAGCTGCAGGAGGAGTTTGAGACCAAGTTCCGCAAGGAGTGGGCATAATGTGGGCAGAATCAAATTTGCGAGAAAAATTGTTGTTCTTGTTTAACGTCTAATGTATGGATGCGTTTGCGCCTGTGGTTGCCATAACTCGGTGATTTATGCTTGATGTGACCGCGTGCACGCTGTCGCTTTATAGAGTGGAATCTTAGATGCATGAAATACCGGTGAATTTAGACTAAAGGTATAAGACTGTGCTATATTTTCCGCCTTGGCCGCCGATACTGCGAAAACGTTCCATTGTCACCCAAATCCCGCGTCACGGTTATGTCCCAATTCTACTCCAATCTAATCGCGCCATATCGAACGTAAAATACAACGAAAAGAAGCCCTTATTATAAAGCCGGGCGTATCGCCTTCCCAAAAGAATCGGCAGCAGAGCTGTCCCAAAGCAGTCACGCAATCGCCGTCGACCCAGCTTTCATCTTCAAATGTACACCCAAGCCACGTATGGCTGCCGCTCGCCCTTACTTGCCCGCCAGCAATCGAAAGATTTTCCAGCCGCGATTCGTCGCAGAGGTAAGGCTGTGCCCAGCCTCCTTGAACTCTTCCTCCAGCCCGCGGCGGTACTTTTCGTTCTGGATGCCGCCAACAGCGTCATCCATGAGGACGCGAATGGCGTTGATGCCCAGGATCGCGCGGTCGTAGCACTCGTCGTAGCTAGAAATGTAGTCGTCGACGAGGGGGTTGGATGGTTGGGCGAGCGTGATGGCCTCGCTCTCGTGCCTCTCCTGCTTTTGTCCGCTCTCCAGCTGCGCGTCGCAGGCCGCCCCGCGATGGCCCAGATTGGCCTCTGGGGTGCCTGATCCGTCGGCTCGGGTGTTGAGACTAGTTTCGAGATTGGCGAGGGTTGTCTCGCGACTTTGCATCTCAGCCTCGCGCTTGTCCAGGAGGACTTTGGTGCTGTCGAGGGCCGTCTTGCGGCTCTGGAGATGTCTCGCGCACTCATCCAGCTCAGCCGCGCTGCTTTGCAAAGCGATCCCGCGTTTTTGCAGGTCGGCCTCGCTGCTTTCGAGGGCTGCCGCACGGGTGCCAAGATCGGCCTCGCGGTTATCAAGAGCGCTCTTAACGTTGCTAAGCTCAATATCGCGGCTTTGAAGAATATCCGCGCGTTTCTGCAGTTCAACCTCGCGGCTTTCGAGGGCTGTCGTGCGGATGCCAAGATCAGCCTGGCGGTCGTCAAGAGCGCTCTTAACGTTGCTAAGCTCGATATCGCGGCTTTGGAGAGTATCCTCGCGAATTTTCATCTCTGCTTCACGGCTTGCAACGGTACTCTCGCGAATTTTCATCTCTGCTTCACGGCTTGCAACGGTACTCTCGCGGGCTATCATCTCCGCCTCGCTGCTCTCCAGTGCAATCTGGCGATGAAGGGACTGGGAATTTATCGGATTCATCTTCCTCCTCTTGCTTCTTTCCTCGTCGTCCTCCTCTTCACCAGCGCCGGTGTGAGCTCCCGACGTTCTGCGCTTCTCACCGACCAGGCTTGTACGGGAGGGCGACTTGGGCATTGGAAGACAGGCCCCCTTTTCGAGTCGAAACTTTTCGAGGAGTTCTTGGTTCGCTCGCACCCAATCGCCAAACCTTAGCGATGCCATGATCCTGTCTGTGCCAAAGACGAAGCAGGCCACGGCCCAGCGAAGCGTCTCGGGGCATCCGGAAGGGACTGGACCTTTGACGAGATTGTGGCGGGAGGGCGCAACTGTGGACGCGACAAATTTGACCATTGGCATGAGATATGTGGTGACGTGTGATTTTTCTTCCTCAGAGCAGAGAGGAAGGAAGCGGGCTTGGATCTCGGCTTGGAAGCGGTGGCCGAGATCTTGATAATCGAACAAATCGGGTGTCTCTTCTGCCATGATGGCTGTGACTGTGTTAGGACATGGGATGGAAATTTGTATCCCTGAAATCGGGCTGTAGGACACTGGTGACAAGAGAAACAGTTTGACTTGCCTGATGAAGACTGGCAGCTGTGACGGTGGCGTTAAAGATTCAAGGTATATTTAAGGAATTAGAAAAGATGCTTCAATCCCGCTCTATTAAAAGAATATCTTGAGAAGCAGGTGTTTGCGAGAAATAAAACTAGAGGCGTAGGAGAGAGGAGGAGATGCAGCGGCAACGCCAGCTGCCCTTTGGAGGGCGTTTTCCTCAATTCGAGACTCGACAACGCGAGTACTTTTCACGCTATTGAATTATTTCGTGAAGAGTGCGAGAGCCGCCGGCGTTTGCACTCACCGTGTGCGTTTGCATTCGCAGTCACATGGCCAACTCGGGCATTTACCATCATTCTTTACTTCAACTTTGGAAGAGAATTCTTATACTTTTCGCCTATCAACGGCGGCCCCGCGGTCCAACGTATACAGTAGGGGCCTTTGCGAATTAATACTTTAATACTGCATTAAGGCTAGCAACGGTGTACTGTGATGAACGTATACAGTCATATGATGATGTAAACTGCTTCCTACTATCCCTTGTTCCGTTTATACCCATTATTTGGTAGTTTGGTCGTTTTTCTGTGTTTTGGTCTGAAAGAAAAGCATTAGTTTGGTTGAGTTACTTACATCTCGTATTTTACTCAAAGGTTGTGCTGAAATCAGGCGTTTGCAGCTATGATTACATGCACAACGTTTTGGAAATTAGTTCAAAATCCATCAAAACTAACCCGGATATTATAGTATTCCTGCTTTAATTTATTTCATAGCATTCAACAGAGTGATGCTCATAGGCATAAAGTCCAGCAGATTACCTGGCCACCAGGGTAGCTAGTTCAAAAAGACCTTGTTAAGAAGCGGTTCCAGACAGAAGCTGTCGTCAACACGAGAAATAAAAACCCTAACAGTTAAAAAAAACAGAGGGTTATTCCAGGAAATACACATGTATATAAGTTTTTTATAGAATTAATTTGACAATATCGCAGCCCAGGCAGATGGCTGAGACATGATGTGGTGCGTCATCGTCGTGGTGCCAAGCTCACGGGTCTGGTGGAGCTCAACGTTCTTCTCTAAACTCGAAGCCTGCCCCTCTCAACGTACGCAACACCGCACCCATGCGACTGGCCTTGGGCCAAACACCATAACCGACCCATCATGACAGTCCAGCAGCATGTCCTCAACTGGCTCTACAGCGTCCTGACAAGCGTAGGCGACTGACCCCTCCTCCGTTTGCACGCGGCCGCTAACCACCACCGCCCCAGGAATACCAGGACGTCAACCGTTGCTACGACGGCATCGCTCGCGTGCTCAGCCGCTACCCGACCCTGTCGCCGCGTACCGATGTATATAGTACGTAGATGCGCAAACCCCTTCGCTCGATGCACACGAGTCTGTCTAACCGGCCCCAGCTTCCCCCGATGGCGCCAGCGCGCTGCTGGTGCACCTCTCCGGCACGCTCCCCGTCAATTTTCGCGGCAGCACCTACCGCTTCCCGCTGTCCATCTGGATACCGCACAAGTACCCGCGGGAGCCCCCGATGATATACGTCACGCCGACCGAGAGCATGGTCATTCGCGCCGGGCAGCATGTCGACCAGCAAGGCCAGGTCTATCACCCGTACCTTGTGGGGTGGCAGCAATTTTGGGATGTATGTGGCGCGCCGTGTCGCGGAGCTGGGATTATGGCTAACTATTTGAACAGAAATCGACGCTGCAAGACTTTCTCGCGATTCTCGCCGATATATTCGCAAAAGAACCGCCCGTCGTAGCGCGACAGCAAAGACTGACCGCGCAGCCGCCGTCACGGCAGGCTGAGGCGCCCCCGCCTGTTCCCCCATTGCCCGTAGAGATGGCAGCGAGACCTGCGAAGCCGACATCTTCAGAACAGGCACGACCACCTATACCGCCAAAGTCTCCGCAGGATTCAAGATCGGCATCCGGCCCTCCGCAACCGGCGCTGCCTCCAACATCGCCACCCGTCTCTCAACGACAGCCCTCCCGATACGACTCGGCGCCGCCATTACCGCCGCAAACACATCAAATGGAACCGAGGGGCCATAGAGGGGCAAGTTTCGAGACAAATCTCGCGAGTCCTCCTGTATATCCTCAACATCACGCCCCTCTTCACCAAGCGAACCCTACTCCTAGCTCTGCATTACCAACGTATGTTCAGGGCAACTGGCAACAACAACCGCCGCCACCAGGGTCCTGGGGCCCAACGCGTCACGATCCCAGACGACTTCCGCCCCCCGAACAAGCTCCAGTGCAGGCGCAGCCTCCACCGCGCGATCTACTCTTGGACGACCCACTCACTGTTGATATCCCTCCTCCGTCGACGGTCCAGGCGCCACCCATTCCTCCAAACCCGGAAAAGGACCAGCTGCTGCGACAGCTTGCCCAGACGCTTGCGTACATGCGCCAGCAGAGCCGTCAGCAGAATGACCAGTCCATGGCGGGGTTGCAAGCCCAGCGCGCCGCCATGGTCAACGCCATGGCCGGCGTCCAGTCAGAGCTGGGCCAGCTCACGCAGCTGTCGAGTGTACTAGCGTCCAACACCAACATTCTGCACGAGGCGCTCCATAAAGCCGACGGCGTCATGGAAGGATCGGCCAACCACGCGGCGCCTGACGTCGACGAGCTGCTGGTGGCGCCGACAGTGGTGTCGAACCAGCTGTACAGCCTGGTGGCAGAGGAGCGCGCGCTGGGTGACGCTATTTTTATGCTGGGGAGAGCGGTCGAACGCGGCAAGATTCCGCCGGCCGTGTTTGCCAAGACGACACGAGCGCTGGCTCGCGAGTGGTATCTCAAAAAAGCGCTGGCGCGCAAGATTGCGGAGGGCATGGGCATGGGCCTGGGTCCGGGAGGACAATACTAAGCAACCCCTGCAGCGCATCATGAGGAGAAGAGCTGTGGAGGGAAACAATATCCTTCATGTATGCCTGGTGATGAATGCATATCAGTTCAAATCGGAACAAGACAATGAAGTACTGGCAAAGTGAAACGAGAAAGACGGGGTCAGGTGGAACGCGTGGTCGTCACCCTGGACGATCTGGTGCGACAGGACACAGGCACTAGAGTAAATGCCGGGAGATAATGCAAACTTCAGCTGCGAGGTCATCTCGAACTGTTAGAGAAGGCTTTTGCTCATACCAACGGTCCAGCTATAGTGCTGGCATCCCGACTCGTCCCATCGTCGGGGTATCAGCTCAAAACGGTCACCCAACCACCACACCTACCCAGGTACAATCTCAAATACCGACACCCAGCCGGCTCTTCCTCATGCGTGGGGCTCCGCTTGCCAATAAGAGGCGTACCGGAACGGCCTATTCCATTGCCACCATCTGACCCAAGACAACACGGCCCCCAAGCTGAATACTGTCTAGAAGCTCCATGGCGCCTTTTTTTCCCGTTTCCCCCTGTCTATATTCCATCATCTTGCGAAACATTAGGGACGGCTGATGCCTCATTCGGGGGCCGCCTGACAAAAGTTTGATTCAGATCCAGAAGAACAATACTAATGCCGGCGTCCGGCCCGGCCCGCACACCCCCACAGGAACAATACTAAGCGCCTCCCCCCCCGGCAAGTCGGAGTCTCAGCCGGGAAAACCGCCCCCCCACACACACAACCAACGACGACTTACACGGTTTGTTGTTCATCTTGAGCTTCACTTGACGGGATCGTGCACGCGGGCGGTGCATGCTTCCCCTTCAGCTGTCGTCTCATCTTTTCTTCTCTCGCAGTGTTTGGTCGAGTGATTCATGCCTGGCTGGAACCCCATTGTTCTTGCTCCGCGGAATGCATGTCTCGGATAACTCCCCAGCCTTGCCTTGCCGCGACCTCTGCCTCGTTGCCCACCTCGTTGCTCAGATGGCCTATATAGCAAAAGGGACAGCGGCATTCTCTCGCTTTCCTCTGTTACACAAACGTTGTGCATCTCAGTCATTTGGTTTCTCCATGGCTTTTTGATCTCAGCCGTGTTAACGCTCACAGCGCATCTTCGTCCTCGCCGCATGCAAAGCCTCCCATCGCACACCCACAGCCTGACGTGGTCTGCCTTCTCCTTGACATCTCATCACAGTTACACACACATACCCACAGTCCCGATACCAAGCTTCCTTTACGACCATGGACGGCGCACCTCCGCCCGACGTCGATCCGTCGTTTGACCGCTTCGCCGGCAACGTCACCTTCTTCCTCGCCGACCACGTCACGACGGCGTCGGTGCCCATACCCGTCCTCAACGCCTACTACGACGAGTCCCTGTGCGTGACGCTCAACTACGGCGCCCAGCTCGGCGCCTGCCTCGTCATGCTGCTCGTCGTGCTCGCCCTCACACCCGTCGCCAAGCTCGGCCGCCTGTCGGCCGTGCTGCACGTCGTCGGCCTCGCGCTCTGCGTCGTCCGCTCCGGCCTGCTCTTTGCCTACTTCGTCTCCCCGTTTAGCCACTTTTACCAGGTCTGGGCCAACGACTTTTCGCAGATCCCCGCGCGCTACTGGGACGCGAGCCTGGCCGCCAACACGCTCTCGCTGCCGCTCGTCGTCATCATGCAGGCCGCCCTCATGAACCAGGCCTGGACCATGGTGGCCTTTTGGCCGCGCGTCGCGCGCTACGTCGCCTGCGCGCTGTCGGCCGTCATCGTCCTCCTGACGGTCGGCACCAGGCTCGCGTTCACCATTGTCCAGAACCACGCCATCGTGACGGCCATCCCGCCAGAGTACTTCTTCTGGGGCATCCACTGGACGGTCATCATGGGCGCCATTTCCATCTTTTGGTTCTGCGCCGTCTTCAACGTCAAGCTCGTCAGCCACCTCATCCAGAACCGCGGCATCCTGCCGTCCACATCGCTCATCAACCCCATGGAAGTGCTCATCATGACCAACGGCACCCTCATGGTCATACCCTGTAAGTGAGCTCCAAAAAAACAGATGCGAAAAAAAAAAAAACCTAGGCCGCTGACAATACTGCAAGCCATCTTTGCTGGGCTCGAGTGGGCCAAGTTTACCAATTTCGAATCCGGGTCCCTCACACTCACCTCGGTCATCATCATCCTGCCCCTCGGCACCCTCGCCGCCCAGCGCATCTCCAGTCAAGGGTCCCAGAGCTACCAGGCCGGCAGCGATTTCCGCCGACAACAGCAGCAGCAGCAGCAGCTGACCCAGCAGACCCAGACACGTGGCGTCGGTCACCGTAGCCTGACCAAGCCCTCCTCCAGCGTCACTTTTTCCTGCGGCAGCCCCGTCACGCCGCAAATCTCGGCCGGCTCCAAGGCCGACGTGTCGCTCATGGACAGATCTGAGCGCATGGACCCGATTGACCTCGAGCTTAGCAGAATCGACGCCTGTCGCGAGTCCTCCGAGTGCTCCCAGTCGACAGATCAGCGCAGGCGCATGCAAAGCCATGATTTGGTTTAAGTTGCATTACACTATTTCTGCTTAGCGATAATTTTCCTTTGTATTCTTTCATTGGTTTATATCTCGTCGCGCCTGGCATTTTGTCTCAGTGCACTTAAAGTAGCCCGCAAGAGCATGGTTGGGGTAGCAAGCATTAGCAGGATCAAGGGGAGCAAATATTCAGCTGTATTTCATTGCTAGAACTCTACAGGAAAGCAATGTCAAGTTAATATCACGGTTTGCCTCTTCTTCGGCTCAGTACTAGTCTTGCTTTAACCAGGCTACACGTAGGTTCTCTTCGCCGCAGCAAATGTTACTCGGTATGCCCGCGCCTCTTCAAACTTCCTTGAAGCTTGCATAAACTGATGAGCCTCTTCATTTCCACACCATACACTGGTCTAGGCTGCTCTAGTCGGCAGTGCGCTTGCGAGATGAGTGCCCCTGAGCTGCGCGAAAACCAGCGGCGGGAAGAGCCTCTCGGAGGCTTCAATGCCTTTGACGAATCATGATCAGGCGAGCGTGAACAATCTTCGGATGTATTATTCGCACCGCAGTCTGATTCATCGGCGTCGTAGAAGTTGCCGTGCAAAGACGATTGCTGCAATGAGATGTTCACGTGGCCATGTGTATGCTCCTCGCCACGGTACACCTTCGCGTGGCTAGCCAAGTAGGGGTCAAACAGGCTAATGTCGCCCTTTTTTGAAGCTATCAATGGCTGTCTGTCGTCTGTTGACACCTCACACCACTCTGCGTGCAGCCTTTTGCGTGGAGCTGCTTCGACAGAGCCGAGTTTCCACATAGCAGGGTACCCTGAGACTGTTTCTGGCTCCCCTGTCGTCCGCGCTCGATTGACTCTCCAAGATGAAGAAATGTTCCGCATCGAGCTTTTGATCTTTTCCCTTTTGCTAGCCGGCTTTGCTTGCTGTGGCCCCTTCGTTGGCCTTTCCGCTGTTTCGCTAGGAGCAGCCGAGTTGAATGATTCCCTATGACTCATGGCCTCGAAGAAGCCAAGTGCATGTCGAAAGTTCTTAGGGTTCTTAGGTTTCATAAACATACCACGCCCTGCGTTCTGTTCTATTGTAGCTGCCTTTATCGGCGCCATCGGCTTCTGTGGCGTTACAATGCGCTGCGGCGACCAGCCCTTCAGTAGTTGCGGAACTGATTGACCTCTCTTGGTGACGATGACGGAGTCGATAGAATTCAGCGATGCAGTTGGCGTAATGCTGCTTGCTGAGTGCCGTTTCGTCTGCGCAGGCGTATAATTCGGTGTGGTCGTGGAAGGAAGATGCGCGGCTGCCTTTATGGGGGAAGAGAGAGGAGACAAGTCTTTGGACAGTGCATGGACAGTCTTCGAATTTAGCTTCGTAGGTGACTTCAACGGTGACCCTGTTGCAGAGACGTGGGTTTTTCGTGGACTTGATGGCGTAACAGCATCGACTTTCGATGCCCGCGGGAGCTCTGCGTCTCGAGTTGGACTTTGCGGATCAGCATCGCGATGTACCCTCAGCACAAAACTCGACGCCGGTACAGAGTGGATGGACGAGTTTTGTAGCTTCTGGCGGTGCTGCGGCTGGGAATGTTGCAACGAAGCAAGAGCTAGGTTGGATTGTGTAGGACTGTTTGGAGCTTCATAGTTGGTTAGTTTTGCCTCACACACGGTACTGATACGCACCAGTCTTTGGTGTTGAGTAGAGATGTCCACAAGAATTCGACGTGGAAATCTTTCTGTCTGATTTCTCCGATCGAGAGAGAGTTGCGGTTACCGTCTTGGGTAGTTTCGTGATTTGTTTATTGGGGCCTTTAACCCAACTGTTAGTTCTTCCTTGACAATAATCTTGAATCGAGTACGCACTTGATCTATCCTTGAGCGATGGCCCACCAGTCTCAAAAATCTTTCTCTTCTCTGCCACCGTCACTGAAATACGCTCGCTATGATTGAGCTTGTTCGGCAGAGCGACCTCTGGCTTCTTTGCCGAGATACTGGCTCGCCCCAGTGCGACCGCCGCAGGTGCCACAAGCGACGAACCAGAAGATCCAAAAACAACGTCCTTGCGATACGGCGTATCTTCGAGGCGACACCGATTGTCTTGCAGGGAGGCTAGTGATGACATGGTCTTGCTGGCAGTCAAGCCCGCAGCGCTGGGCTTCCCGAGAGCAGCACCATTCGCCTTGTCAAGCGTCTCAAACTTGGATACGAGATGCGCCAGGCCTCGTCTGGGGAGCGTGTTGGCGCCATGACTGTTGGCCAGGTGTGCGCCGGGGGGGCGAGAGCTGGCGCTCGTTGCTACTGCAGCCATGATCTGAAACAGTCATGTATCGGTGGGCGTTGTTCAGCTAGATGAGCTAGATGATGCTGGTAAAAACGCGGCACTGGGCTGGTAATACAATAGGAGGATGCACAAGCGAGAAAAAAAAACAAGTTCATGCAGACGAAGGAAAAAGTGTAGGTAAGATGAGTTGTTGTTACACTGGACTTGTCTTGGGATGTGTTTTGACATGAGGCAAGGGAGGGCAAGACGGCAAGAGCTGCATGAGGGTTGCAAGTGCCCCTGCATCAGATTGCGATGGCCTGTAGCCACTTAAACTGGCTGGCCAATTCAAGCAATAGAATTCTTAGCGCCCGAGGACATGATGCACCTGTTTCAGGGTACGTATGCCAGTTTAAGTGTATGCAAGGAGAGCGTGACTATTCACATGTCAGGGGTCCAATGCGCATGAAGCCGTTCCGTATTGCTCTCGAGACTGGACTCCGCCGAAAAATACCCGATAAAAGTAAGAAATAGTATACAAGATCCAACTTTTCTATTCGTACAGCGCTTGATTCAAGCGAGTGGTGATGCGCTGACCAATGCAGCAGCAGCGTTTTTCATCGTTTCGAGTTTCGTTTGGCAGCCTTGCGCCGACCACATAAAATTTTGCGTCGTAGTAAGTGAAGCGGGATATTTTTTTTACTGCCTGCAACGCGATACTTGTTAATGAGAGTCAGGGGAGCGGGCCGAGGGGATGGCCTACGGAGGCAGGAGAAATTCGCTGAAGGGGCTCGAGAGGAAAGCGACAGCAGCCTGCACATTGTTAGCAAAGCGACCCCTATACACGCGGAACACGAGCACAATCTCATCAACATCCATCCAAGATGCTGGCGCGATCATCAAAGAGCATAACTTACGCCAAAGACGGCGATGCTGCGGACGACGGAGGCGTTGTCGGGCGAGGTCAGGGTGTCGTAGGTCGCGGCGATGTAGCCCTTGGGGGCAGCGGCGTGGCGGCCGTGCTTCTCGCCGAGGACGCGCTTGGGAGGCATTGTCAAAGGAAAAAGTGTGCAGTTGCGCGGGACGAGAAATGGTGGGTGATGAATGCGACTGACAAATGGTTGGAGATGGAAAAAGTCGTGGAAGCCGAAAAATGATGCGCTCAAGTTTCGCCGTCACTAACTAGCTCCACATATAAAAGGGTGAATTGTGGTGCTTGATTGGAGGCGCTGGGCCACTCTCACTCGTGGGAGCTGCATCACTAACACGATCGAATAGCTCCCCAATTCATCAACCATTTCCTGCCATAAAAATTTGGCTAGAAAAAGCTTCGTATAATACGAGAAATTCAAAAGAATCCGCCAAAGATTTCTCGATGCAAAGCGAATCTGCGCCTCCGCCGGGAGGCTTTGTCCCGCCGGCCGCCGGCCTGCTCTCCCCGACGCCCTCGACAGCCTCCTCACCAGCCGCGGCCTCACTACCGGCGCCGCGTCGAACACCGCTGCGCCCGGGCGGCAGCAGAGAAGACCAGGTGCGGCGCGACCTCGAGGAAGCCCTGCTGAGCATCTCGCGCCGCTACGTAAAGAAGTTCAGCGGCCCGGACCCCGCCGGCCCCATTGTCGGCTTCACCACCTTTAGCGAGGTGGCGGCCGCGCTGAGCCAAGTGGTGGACACATTATGGCGCTCCGGAACCCGTACGTCAAAGCTGCTTCTCTCTCTCTATAACAACAGGAGCCGCCACGAGAAGGACTTTTTGAAGGCTGACGGCTCTAGCCATTCTGCAAATACCATTTCTTCTGAGAATATGCGGCGACTTTACGCAGTTTGTGCGTTCCTTTCCGCCCGCGCCCACGGCTACCTTTCAGCTCCTCGGCAAGCTGGACCACTGCTTCGCCAGTCTGCTGTGCGGCAAGGACATTGTCACGCAGGAAACGCTTCCTGGCTTTGAGAATGGCCTGCGTGGCGGCATGACCATGACAGACATGGTTCGCTGCCGCAGCCTCGTGGAGCAGACGCGGGTTCTCATTGTCGAGATTATGAGCAGCGACGAGTCTGACGACGACGACGACGAAGACTATGATGCCGGTTATGGTGAGGATGATGATGATGACGACGACGACGATATGAATGACCTTGATGCCGACGACGACGAAGATGGTCCTCTCGCCTCGGTCCATCTCGACGCAGCTCGCGTTTTTGAAAATACCATTATCCAGCTCAACAACAGATTAGGAGACGGCGGACTAGCCTCGACATGACAGCAGAGTTCAACGCGAGCTGCCAACCAGCTATATATATGAATGTGTGTGTGTACGAATGTTTGCAAGTGGGCAAGCAACGCAAAGTCCTGTTGAGTAGTCTAAGAAACTAAGAAACCCCAATATTTCACCTTCATTTTCTTTTGCAACGACATGAGCGCGCTCCATCGAGAAAAAAAAAAGAAATTGTCCGTTGTCAAAACTGCAACAACAAAATACAAAACTGACAAAATTTGAGACACAAGAAAACGCAAAAAAATGAAAACCAACAAGATCTCAGGCGACAAGAAGAGAAAAGTACAAGGTAGACAGACCATAAAATAACAACAACTCTTGTACCAGCTTGAGTCCTCGTTACGCGGAAAAGTGCACACGGAAATCCCGCCAGATCAAATCGCCGCATGACCATGATTTAGATCCATAGAAACGCCGTTATGAAACATGATGCCCTATTAAGTCTGACCAAAACGTAATGGAAACAAGCAGAAGACGCAAAGGACAAAGAAAACGCGAGGAAAAACACAACGGGGGGGAATTGATGACCGAGAGCACAGCCCCCGGGCCGACCCTCGGTCTGGGTCATCTCATCTCATCATTCTGCACCAATCTCATTACCTTCCATTCCAGAGAATGTGCCGTTGAAATCAAACGCTTCAGCATTGCCATCGTTGTCATGTAAGAATGAATCAAAGTCAAAGTCGTTGAGGACATCGCCGGTGTTGAGAGGGTTTGCGAACTCCATGCCAGGGAAGTCAACCTGGAATACGTTAGTGGCCATTTTGAGCATGTTCATGCGCATTGTCCTTACCATGCCATAGTTATCTGCACCCATGCCATTCTGCCCGAGGTCACCTTGCGGCTGTGCGGGAGCAGCCACGGGCGGCGCGCTGGCAGCCGGTGCTGTTGTAGCTGGAGCAGCATTGCCCTGCGCGTTAGACGCCGCCTTGTTAAAAGAGGGTGTCATCGGTGTAGCAGGAGCGGCGTCGCCATCGCCATCTGCCGCAGGTGTAGCACCTGCAGCATTGGCAGCAGCGGCCTTGTTCTTCTGAGCAGCAGCCCGCTGGCTAGTATTAGCTCGATGTTTAACAGTTCATTACGCCAAGAGTCTTACCTTGTCTTTAGCAGCCTTAGTCTCCTTTTTCTTGGGAGCTGCCTTGGTGCCTTGGTTGGGCGTCGGCGGCGCGGCTGACGACTGCTGGGGAGAAGCCGTTGTCCTATTGTTGGCGTTGGGACCGGCCCCGGCAGGAGCGGATGGTGGTGGCATAGCGCGTTGTTGAGGGGGACCTTGCGCCTGAGGGTTTTGAGGCATGCCCTGGCCAACCAGTTGTCCGTTAGGCCCAGGCTGCCATTGCTGTGGGTTGCCTTGATTCTGTGCCCTAGCTGCCATCATCTGCTGCTGAGTGAAAGGTTGGCCAGGGTGCGAGCTAGGCGGACGCATGCCATTCATCTGAGCTTGAGCACCCGCCATGTTGGGGTCTAGGCCCTTGAAGAAGTGCGGTGCCATGCTGGGGTCGACTTGATTGTTCATAAAGTTCATCGGGTTGGGTGAGTCTCTCGACTGGCCACCTTCCGGGACAGGAGACGGTATTCCGGAGTTATTCATCTGGGGAGTACCTCGCTTCATCTGGTCCCCGGGGTTTGGTGAGGCACCACTTCGCATCGCTTGTGGCGAGGTATCGGGGAACTGGCCGTTGGGCGGAACAGGAGGACCGTTCCGCGGCATCTGGTCACCCATGTTATCCTGTTCTTGGCGAGCCATCATGAGTCTCTTTTTGTTCTGCTGCTCAAGGAGCATCAGTTGCATCTGGTAGTCCTGAAGAGCATGGTTGCTACCAGTGCCTTGACCAGCCGCAGCACCAGGGGGGCCAGGACGCATGTTACCGCCAATCTCGGGGGCATTGTAGAAATTATTCAACGCCGTTCCATCTGGTGCATGCTGCACCATCGGGGAACCTTGATTGGAAGGGTTGGGAACGTTGGACATGCCGGGTTGGGTTCCGAGCTGCTTTCCATGATGCGACTGCATGTTTGCCATGTAGGTTGCAATTGATTTTTGTTGCGCATGGGGAGGTGTATTGGCGAGCGCGGCTAGCTGCTGCGGGTTAAGAGAGTTGGGGTTAATACCATGGGCCGTGAGTAGCTGGTGTGCTGTTTGAGCTCCGGACATCATTGGTTGGGGGTTCATTCCCGGGCCTGGGGAACTGTAAGCAGTGAAATCGAGACCAGCGTGCTGGAACCACATACCACCATCCGTGCGCTGACGCTTAGCGGAAGGCGAGGGTGCGTTCTCGCCGCCTGCACTAGGAGACGACGGTCGATCCTGATTCAAGTTCATTTGAGATGGATCTCGCTGCATGGGGTTCTGCTTGGCAAGCATCATTTGCGGACTATGGATCATTAGCAAATTGCTCGTCTCCAGTATCTCGCAGGCGACTTACTTCTGGTTATTAGCCATAGCAGTGCGTGCCAGGTTACCCGGTTTCATGCCGGCCATGCCGCCTTGCATGCCGCGGGCCATCTGGGCTTGTTGGTAGGCCTGTTGCATGTCCGGTCGCATCCGAAGCATTTCCTTTCGCAGAGTCAGTATTGGGTCATTTTTGTAGCAACAGTCTGCATAGAAAGCATACCTGAGTGTGCATAACATATTGGTTGATATTCCCGTTACTATTGCCTTTGACACGCTGCGCGTTGTATATATCCCAGAACAGACAAAACCACTCGTACAGGAAGGACGTGTCAGATGCGGGCATGGGAAGTTTGGGAGCCGGCAGGTCCTCGGGGGTTTTGGAATCGATGTCATCTTTAGAATCAGTATCCATGGCGTCGTCGCCGGTGCCGTTGGCCGCGTTGCCATTTTTGCCATCCTTGACATTCACTTGTTGACGGCTAGAAAGAAGGGCCCGCGCGCAGTCGAACATCCCGTACCGCAGGAAGTACTCGTAAATGTAGGTGTTCAGGACACTCCGTTGGTTATCATTCAGCTGTTGCTGTCTCGCGGCAGCAGCAGCGGCCTGGGGATTGACAGCGCCATTGTTCATCATGGGCATAGGCGCACCTCCGACCGGTCCGCCCATCGGGTTCATGTTTGCCATGGCAGCGTTGGGATTCATGGCCATAATGTGAAGTCAGGCAACGTCGACCAAGATCTAATCGTCGAGGGTATCGAGGGAAAGAGGAAATGTAGCCGAATCAGCCGCCGGGACTTGCCACTACGGTACAGCACTAGAGAGGCTGGCCGAACGTGGGCTTTCCGGGGATGGACGGAAGGCTGGTTGAGATATGCCAACCTGCGGGAGGGAAAATGCTGTGCAGCCGCGACCAGCAGAGGTAAAAGGTGGTCGTTTTCGGCGCGCGCGAAGCGTGGCAAGGCCGATCGTAGATAGGAAAAAAACGAGAGCAACGGCAGGGGTAAAGCCAGCGGCACGCGAATAAATGACAGGTTCGATGAGGGCGCGATGTGGATCGGAGAAGTCGTTGTAGGCAAGGCACAAGTGCGATGAGGTTGCAAAAGTCGAAGAGCTAGCTGGAGGCTGGGTGGGCGCTGGCGGTACAGGTGCCTGAGACTGCTGGAGTCGCAGTACGAGGCGGGCGCAGATGCTGAAAGCGCGAGCAATGGGTTGGATGCCAGCGGGCGACTCGGGAATGCCGGGTTCAGATGCGATGGTCGATTCCACGCGACGTGGAGGTTGAAGGCTCGACGGTTTGGCTTGCCTGCGACCAGCGGAGATGGGGTACCAGGCGTTTCTTGGGAGCCGTGGAGACTTTGATTTCGTGGATATGGGCCGGGCTTAGATTGCCTCTTGGTGGCGGGAGAGGGACAGACGCGGTTCGGTTTGGTGCTACTTCGAGCGGATTCGCACTGTGCGATCTTTTCTTGCTCACTTGGTCGTAGCGCCTATCTGCTGGGAAATAGGGGAAGGGACGGCGCTTGCACACGTTTTCGAGGGGTAGAGCGCACTGTACCATCGTTAAGGTAGATCACTAGAAAACGTCGCCACCACAGTGTGGGACAGTGTGAGCCCTGTTGGCCCCGAGCAGAAATATATGGGGCCACCGGCGTATGTGTGAGCACACACGGTGTATTTTCTGGGCCGCTTGGCGCTAGTCTCTGCCTAAGGCAGCTAAGAAAGGGCTCACTCACCACAGACATCAGGCTACGTGTGGGCTATTATTACCGGTGATATATGTAGGTGGCCAAGCGGCTGATATGTATCAAGAAAACGTCATTTGAATGGTATGTTAGTATAAAACGGTCAACGTATTTAGTTATTTTGTACGCTATTTCTCTTTTCTTTTCTGAGATCTTGACTCTACCACTTACCCTGTCATGGTTGCGCCACTTTACTTTTCGCCATCTGAAGTTACACGCCACTCGGCCGTGTTTTACACAGCGCGCAAGTGAAGGCGCGAAGAGCTCGGCGCGCAGAGACTTGGCTGTCTTGCACACATATCACTACCTGTTTGACGTCAGGGGAAGATACGATGTGAATTCGAGGTCAGCACTCCAAAAGGAGTACTCAGCGATACTAGTTTGAGTTGAATTAATAATGCATCTGTTGGTTCTCTAAGCCGAAAACTAAGGAGCAATATTACTGGGACAAGCGGGACCGATGGTTCATTGTAGCAAGCATTCTTGATTCCGTAGTTGCGTTGCGTAGGTAGTCGATTCAATTCCGCCGTAGCCGCATCTTCCTGGAGGGCCGGCGCTTGCTAGTAATGGTAGCTCATCTCATTCGTACCGAACTACATGGCTCCACGCTCCATGAGATATCTAGTTCGTGACTTCTCAGAGTAGGATATCGGGACAACTCTGTGCCGAAACGATATCTCAATCCAGTACATTCTTGCATCAATATTGGCGCCTTTCACGGGCTGCATGCTATGAAAATACGACTGCTTTACCAGCTATTGTGACCAACACAAATCGGACCAAAACGTTGGTCATATAATTATTAACAGTTTGCCCGTGAAGCCGTCTAATCATCCTCCGGAGGTAGCTCATCATCGATATATCGTATTAATGATACCCTCATTTCAGTCGTGTCATTGCCTCGCAGCACATCGCTGATAAAGTGCGCCTCGACTTGCATTTGTACCATTTCTAGCGCACCCCTCAAAACCCCGCAAAGAATATTCGAATACCACAACTCGTCTTGTGCGCGGCCGTCATCGGGTAATTCGACAAAGTCCGCAAACGGGTTTTCGTCAAATACCAAGGAAAACTGGTTGTTGTCCGTTGTCCAATTTGTTACTTGCGGTGTGATATTCAGGAAAATTTTGAATCCGACCTGTACCAAATTAGTCAACTCCGCCTGTAGATATGGCTTTCGAAAGTCATACCCGGGAAATCATGTCCGCTGTCTCGCGGAAGTTGGCACATCGCTTCATGGTGTTGGACTTCGCGAGGTAGTCCTCGATCAGGCGCAAGCCAATATTGTATCCCATCTTGTCCAGTTGCTTGTTTACTTCCGCATAATCGCCATCAAAGTCTTTGCATAATTGCGAAACCACGGTACCGTAGGTCAGAGTCACGAGCTCAGCGTTGACTTTATCGATTCTCGTCCTGCGTTTCGGTCAGCCGCTCTTCAGCTCGTTGCCAATATATTTCGTACTTCCAGATCCTACAAAATCGTTAGAATATAGTCGTGTATCTAGTTTTAGCGCGACGACTTACTCCTCACCGATGCGAGAAGCCTTGCTAGAGGCCATGTTTGCTGCGGCTCGCCCCTTGCTTTCTTGTTCGTCTTGTAGATCGCGCCGCTGTGGGAGGTCCGGATTGTGATGCAGTCAATAATGGAAGGTAATCTATCCGAGGATCTCCGGATTTTGTCGCAATTATGGCCTCTCGAGCTTGTTGTGCAGAAAGGTTGAGTGACAGCTTGGGGGTGGCCAACGGTGGAGGGGACCAAGCTTGGGAAGAACCAGCGGGCCGACAGCCAATGAGCGCCCCAGCTTTCAGGTAGCTCGCGCCGCGATCGATAATTTTCCATCCAGACCTCACCAACGCGCCTTCAGCAATCGAACGCCCTAGGTATATCGCAGCCTCGAATCCGCGCAATTTCTCCCGCGGTTCATTGCCTGCAAAATGTCTGCCGAGAAGAGACCCGCCGACGGCGAACCAGGCACGTCGCATGTCCTGGTGAAGCGCCAAAATGTCAACAAGTCAGAGGGTGCCCTTGCTCGCCTGAACGCCTCCAGCAATGCGCTCGTGCAGTCGGTAAGTTATTTCATATTTTTCTGCCGGCCAAAGCTAATATTGCCGCAGGCCCCGAGAACGAGTGCGCTGCAGGCACCTGTAATGCAGTTGACGGGTCATTCTGGTGAAGTATTCACAGCCAAATTCGACCCTACGGGAAACCTCATTGCGTCTGGGTCAATGGATAAAAGTATATGTATGTGCGATGTCACTTCCAAGTCAGACGTCGCAGCTAATCCATCACAGTACTGTGGCGAACATACGGCGATTGCGAAAACTACGGCGTACTAAACGGACACAAGAGCGCGGTTCTGGATCTACAGTGGTCTCGCGACTCCGAAATCTTGTACACTGCCTCTGCCGACACGCACCTGGCGAGCTGGGATCTGACCTCGGGCACAAGAATTCGACGGTACATTGGGCATGAAGAAGTTGTCAACGCGCTGGACATTACGCGCCGTGGCGAGGAGATGCTCATCAGCGGCAGCGACGACGGCTCAATCGGCATCTGGGACCCGCGCACCAAGAACGCTGTCGACTATATCCAAACTGATTTTCCAGTCACGGCCGTCGCCATCTCACCGGCTGGAAACGAACTCTACACGGGCGGCATCGATAACGACATCCGTGTGTGGGATCTGCGCAAGAAGTCTGTTGTGTATAGTATGGCTGGCCACTCGGACACCATTACGTCACTAAGAGTGTCGCCGGACTCCCAATCGCTGCTATCGTATGCCATGGACTCAACAGTCAGGACGTGGGACATTCGGCCATTTGCCCCCACGGAGCGGCGGATTCGCACTTTTGACGGGGCCACATCGGGATCAGAAAAGAATCTGCTTGGGGCCAGCTGGGATGCTGATGGCAAGAAGATTGCGGCTGCGTCAGGGGATGGTACTGTCCTCGTGTGGTCTAGTGAGAACGGCAAGCTGTTATATAAGCTCCCTGGCCACCGCGGCACCGTCAACAGTGCAGAATTCTCGCCCAACAAGGAGCCAGTTCGTAAGTACACATGCACTTTGTCAAGCCGGGAGGTTTGCTAATGTTTCCGCAGTTCTCTCCGCGTCGTCGGATCGCACTATGCTTCTTGGCGAGCTGAAATGATGTCGGGCAGGGGAGCTATCTAGCGACGGTATCCGTATAATGAGTTGATTCCGACGCCCATGTATGTCTGCATGCAGAGCGAAGCGGCTTGGCACGGCACTTTGCGGCATAAGGATCAGCACAATCGCCCGATCGTATCTAGACCGGTATGACGGGACCCCAGATTCACGGCCATTGTGCAACTTTGGCCGTGAGAATAAGCTCATCCTGGAGGCAGATGGGGTGCCTGACGCGTGGAGCCTCGATCTGAATAGCCATATCCAAGACTGAGTATTGCGGCTGCCTAGACGCATGTGCTAGGCATCATAGGAGCCGTCCTTGGAAGAAGCAACATTGTATATAATACTGTGAACAATAATGAAACTGAAATGTCATAACCGGGCACGTAGCTCTGTTGCAGGCGACGCGCCCGGCCATTTGATTGGTTGAGGCTTATGTGTGTGACGCTTGCCCTGCTTCACATGGGCGCTCAGCTCGTGTCACAACAAGAAAAGGGTGCCTGACACTTTTTATTCTTTTATTCTCCGCACTACCCTTATTCCAGGACCCTGTAACTAACTAGCAATTCTCAACCCGAATGGCGGGTCGTCCACTCGAGGGGGGTAATAAAAGTCGCACCATACTGGCCATGATCAGCTGATTTTCAAGATGGACTCTTTACTGTTATCATGAGAATTGCTTTTCAATCCTTATGGGTGGTCAATACAATAATGATATTTCTTTTTTTTGCCGACAAGATGTTTCGTCTAACTTGAGTATGCTGCCTTCGCTTGCATGCATCTATACGCCGACAGGGATGCTGAAACAAGGCCGCTTCACCCAGGACCACCAGCGTCCAACCAAAATCGCCAACTTGCTGCCTTCATGGCCACTCGATCATGTGCAGGAAAGACATTGCCCCCTGAAGAGTTTCAAACCGACAAGCAAGAGCTCCGAGTACCAGCCAGGAAACTATCAGGCTTTGGGGAGGCCTGTCGCGACATTTCTGTTGGAGCAATCTCCAGCCAAGAAAATGACACACGCTACCAAAACTCGTAACAGGAGACGCCCGCCACATTGAGGCACTGCAGAGCACGCATAAATGCAAACACGCGGAGTGCAGGCAATTCATTCGCGTCGTATTGATCCCCGTAGCTGACTGGCCCCAGGCTGCAGTGTAATAACTCACTCAATCACTGTTGAGCATGTTGGAAGCAACTTGTTTCGTCGGTCTTGGCTGACCAGGCCTCATTGCCCCTTTCACGATCCCCATCCTTGACTTGACTGATTCTTTCTGATCTTGGCCTTCTTCTGGATGTTGACCCTTAGCAAGATTTCCCTTTGCCATCATCTCCATTATACGCCCTTTTCATTGTCATTTTTGGTCCGCTAGTTGCAATATCCCGGGATCAGCGTATACTTGAGGCCGCCCTCGACCCACCGAATTTGACGTTGATATCGAAGCTTCCTTCAAGGCTGACGAGAGCCCGTGGCATGGGGGCAGCCTAGCTTGCACATAGTCCTGGGTAATCGCTATTTTCTGGAGTTACTTCGAGGAAGAATTCGCAGTTGGCAACGAAACCGCAGCGTATCTCTGCGACAAATCTCAACAACGTCGCCGACAAGCTTGCAAGACCACGAAAGGAGCTCCGGAAGCTGAACACGGTAAACAGAGAACGAGAAGATTGGTTCTTGAGGACCATGTTTCCTGCCAGGGCGGAGAGCATTAGGCGAGATCTTATACAACGAGCGCATGCGCAGAGAAGCGATGCTATGGAGCGAGGCTCTGTCAGTCATGGGCCTTCGGAGGCCTCGACTGCTGGGGATACGACACAAAACACAACACAACAAGACACATCGCGCACTTCCAGATTGGCGAGGTTATTCTCACGGCCACTTGACCTCGTTCGGAACTCTGGCACCGTGGCGGGGGGGAGCAGGCAAGGGCCAGAAACTCCCAAGACGCCAGACACACCCAGACCAGGAAGCAGAACACAGGAGAATGCAAGGCCCAGAAACGAGGGTGCTGAGCGTCGAGCGCCTGGAATTGTAGAACCGCCCCCAGCTATCGTGGCGGCAAGCGACCCAAGCTCGGACGCTGGGACACAGCAAAGGCAATCAGCGAATCACCGATCCCGACGGAGAGGAATAGTTGAGAAGATGCAGTGTGATGGGACGAAGCGGTTTCTATGTTGCCTGCCCTGGATCAAATCTGGACGAGTGCGTGTGACGCTGGTGCATTCCCTAACATCAGGGTTGTTCGTGGTATTACTACTGGCAGTCTGTAAGTCACATTGATGCCGCCGCCCACATGGTTGAGATTCGACTAACAAAGGCTGTATAGACCTCGGGTTATCGTTGACACAGCACGTCCAAACAAGTGAACTGACGATTCTGTTATTACTCATCATTGTCACCTCGGCGCTATTTTTCTGCTACAACATGATGCGGCTGTGCCTGGCGGTGAAACGGGGCGACAGGCCGGTTGCGGCGACCCGTGGCCGGCCGGCGATGAACCCGGCGGACATGCTCAGGACCGGGTACGCGGTGCCTCGACGGCCGATTCGGGTGGTGCTCGCGCAAGATGAAGAAGTGGCGGGGAGAGAGGAGGTGACGAACAAGCTGACGCCACCGGCGTATGGATTCTGGCGTGAGAGCGTGGTATGTGCTTTTTTGTTTTTTCTACTAGCTACTTTACGATGTTTTATACTAACGAGGAGAAGCGACTGGATCCGGACCGATTGTACTGGCAGCGAAACGAGGCAGCTAGACTAGAGGAAGCTGTGCCGGAGACGGAATCGGAGCATGCACCTGCTGCACCTGGCACACGGCGACCGCCGTCGTATGTGTCTGAAGACGGTGTATCATATGTGGTTGATGCCATGAGTGCGTCGTCGACTGGTACGACGACGGCCAGTCGAGGGCAGATGGCGAGATAACTAGCAGGATGTGTGCGGTTCGAAGCAGGGCGTTTTGGGTCATGTGGCAACAATTGCATTTCACTACGCAGAAACAGGCAGCCGTAGCAGTAATTAACTTACTATATTGATTCAATTTTTTTATTTAGTCAAGTCAGCCGCACGCCACTTGGCCGATTGATCGATTTGTTGCCTCTCAAGCCGGGGTCGCCGAGGGGGGAGGTCGCGAGGGCGGCGCCACACGGCACACGGGGTACGTTCGCCAGAGTATGCTGCTGAGGTCCGGGCGACCGGTATCAATTGCAATTCGAGGAACGGACATGTCGGTGGTCATCAGGGATCAGGGATAGTTTGATCCGGCAGCCAAGGGTCGGGATGCAGGTGGTGTGTGTCGGGGAAAGCTGGTATCCGTGCAGCGACTAGGCTGGGAGTCCTGCAATTCGCGACATACGATTGGACACAAACTGATGCCGACTAAGTGATTAGCGTATTTTCCTGAGATTGATTTGCGGCGTTTTCCTCGCGACATGGTGTTGCTGTTACTGCACCCGGGGAAACCAACCTGAACCCAAAGTGCCTTGCTCGCTAGCCTCCCTCCACAAGTAAAAATTTTCCCAGCCAAAAAGCCAGGGCGACAGGCTCCAGGCTCCAAGTTCCCAGGCGCCGCCGCCCCCTCCTCCGCAACTGCACTGCTCCTTTGCGCCAAAAAGCCAAAAAGTCAATCCCTGCCCGTGCTTTCCTTTCCTCTTCTTTTCTTTTCCCCTTCGCATTCTTCAACATCTTCATTACTCCAGTTTCTATCCGATTGTAACTAGGTGGACAGTTGTTTTCCCAAGTCGACTCTCTTGCTCTTATCATCATCCTTTTTCTCCTCTACCCCGTCTACATTTATTCCTCGGAACATCTCAGGTACGTTGCTTACACGCATTCGCTGCCTGCCTATTTTTCTCTTGTCGCCACTTGCGCCGCTTCGCGCTGCCAGCACCCGCCTCGCCTGTCACTGCTTGGCCACCACCGACGCTCACACTCGCTGCGCCTGACGCGATTCGCAAAAATAAAATAAAAGAAATGGACGAAAGAGGAACCCAGAGTCTGCGTGCCATGCGAAAATTGCGCCGCACAGTACCTGCATCCCGTCGACTTGCTTTTGCGCCGTCCGCTCAATTTCCGTTTCGATTTTTGTGTGCGACCCGATCCTCGGCACCATCGGCACGCAAACTCAAAAACCACGACAAAAAAACCACTTTGTGGTTCTGAAATTCACCCTCGCCGCGTCTCTGACAGTATCGCTGTTCTTTTCCATATTTGCGACAGACAACACCCCGCTGCACTCGCCGCCACAACCTCGGTCCTCTCCCACCAGACTGCGAAATACCATGTCGCGCCGCACCCCCGGGTGCCCGCCCACGTGGCGACGCGACAAAATCACCTACTAGGCCGGGAACGTCTCTTTACCCTGCCACTCTGAGTTTCCATATACACTCGTCGCGCAAGGCTACGTGTCGCCCAATTCCTGCGCGTACCCTACGACAATCCACCAGTGGCGAGGCAGCATGTGACTGAAAGCGCAAGTGGCGCGAAGCAAAGGCAGACATACCAGCATTACCAGCATGACAGCGGCACAACTTCATGCACGCCAGCTAATTTACATTTGCTAACCCCAATCGACAGTACACTACCATGTCTTCTCTCTCTCGTCGTGCATGCTACAAGTGTGGCAACGTCGGCCACTATGCCGAGGTCTGCTCCTCCTCTGAGCGCCTTTGCTACAACTGCAAGCAGCCTGGCCACGAGTCCAATGGCTGCCCTCTTCCTCGCACCACCGAAGCCAAGCAGTGCTACCACTGCCAGGGTCTTGGTCACGTTCAGGCTGACTGCCCTACTCTGCGCCTGACCGGCAATGCCACCTCCGGCCGCTGCTACAACTGTGGCCAGCCCGGCCACCTTGCTGTATGTCCTCTGTTAGCCGCTCGTCTTTTACCCTTCTAACGCTCCTCAGCGTGCTTGCCCCAACCCCGTTGGTCCCGCCGCCATGGGCCGTGGTGCCCCCATGGGCCGCGGCGGTTATGCCGGAGGAAACTTTGGCGGCCGTGGTGGTTTCGCTGGCGGCCCTCGTCCCGCTACCTGCTACAAGTGCGGTGGTCCCAACCACTTTGCCCGCGACTGCCAGGCTCAGGCCATGAAGTGCTACGCCTGCGGTAAGCTCGGGCACATCTCCCGCGATTGCACGGCTCCCAACGGCGGCCCTCTCAACACCGCCGGCAAGACCTGCTACCAGTGCGGCGAGGCCGGGCACATCTCCCGCGATTGCCCCCAAAAGGCCGCCGTCGCTCCTGAAATTAACAACGAAGTCGACCTGACCAACGTCCCTGCTGCACCCGTTGCTCCCATCCCTCCCGTCGCATAGTTTTCTGCCCACCTATCCGCCTCCGACAATACATCGCTTGTTTACGGCCTCGCTGTAAGCTATTCATGGCAACGAACTGCGCGGGGGCGACAGGTCTAGACTCGCATTCACCGCCATCTTACAAAGACGGTCGATTGAATCGCAAGCCTGGCAATTTTCTTGTTATTCTTGTTTTGATGTCTTTTGCAAGTTCACTTTATCCTGTCCGTGGATCAGTTGACGCATTGACGCGTCCATCGACAAACAACTTTCCTTGAGTGTTTTTACTATTCTCTCTTTGCACTGTTGGGAAATTTGTATTGCCGGGGATTGGATGGGTTGTCTACACGGCAAGCTCTCCTATGCTTGGTTCTGCATGGCGTCTCTGGTTCGCATGGGTACATGCGTTGCGCCTCTTTTTCTCTTCAATGTGCCCGCCCGGTTCATTTATCATGGAACGAGTTGTGTGGCATACCTATTTTATTTGACATCTCCCTTATTATCACCAGGCCCTCCCCCGGCAAGACACGACCAGTTTACGAAACGATGACGAACTCGAGGGAACGGGGAGCGTGCCTGGCCAGACGACCACATCATTTTCATACATTTTTTTTTCTCAGCAAGAGCGCGCCCTGGTAATTGAGCAACACCGACCCACGGGTCCCGATGTCTTCTCAATGGCGCTCTCTGCATATGACCAAATCCCTTTTCATCCGAATGACTTTGGATCAAGACACCCGTCAGCATACCTCTCTGCGCGTTGAACGGAGTTGCAGACGTGTGTGTGACTGACGTGGCTCTTCTTAACGACTACGTATTTTAAGACACCGGCGATGGATATACCCCGCGAAAGGCTGTGTGTGCCAAGTTGTGTTGAGCAAGGAACCGACGCGTGCTTTCCTGATCGGTGCTGTACCATTGGCGGCGATTTACCATCCAATGGTGACAGTGAGATCCGGAAAAAGAGGGATAAGAACCGCGTGGTTGGTGGTTGAGTGCAAAGAAACTGAATGAAGAAGGAAACACCCTATCTCGGTAAAGGGAAGGGCAAAAACTCTTTCAAACTGCTGAGGATGAGACAAGTAGTAGTGGTGAGAAGAAAAGTGAGCAACATTTCGGGAGTATGTGGCATGAATTAGTAATGCGAAGAGGAATGACGCCAATTTGAAATGTTTGCAACGTAACCTGAATGCTGCTGCGCACCTCAATTCTGTGCAAATGAGTGGAAAGGCACCTAGCAGACATGTAACACCGCGATGGAAATAGGAGCTCCGAATGCACAAGTGCACACGTGTGTTACTGAAAGGAAGAACTCGGCGCAACAAAATACACAAACAAGAAGACTTTGAACTGCCGCCAATGCCTAAATTGTACAGCAATTGCAAGGTTCTTAGATGTTCAGGTAGAAGATGCTGGCGGAGCACCGGTTACATAATCATTGTGTGCCTGCAAGACAGCCTAGCTCCAAGCTGGGGACCTCCAACAGTTCACTTTGACCGTAATTCATTTCACGACAGCACTCCCAGACAGAAATAAACACTTCGCTTTTCATCACCCTCCTCGACGCCAGACTGTCCCTCGTTCTATCGTGCGGAATGAACGGCATGAATGGCATGAACGGCCCAAACATGGGCGGTGGCGTGCCCATGCCCACGCCGGCCGGCCACCAGGCCGAACTGAATTACATATACGGCATGGTGGAGGAGCTCAGCAGACAGCTCGCCGAGAACAGAAGAGTCACAGAAGACATTGTCAGCGGTCTCGGCCGTGTGCGTAATCGCGCGCGGATACAGGGGCTGGACAATGACCAGATCATTGACGCCGCAGCCGAGGAAATCAACCGTACAGTCCCCCCTAGACACCACCCCCTCATTTCAAAAACCGAACCCAAGTCTGACCTTCTCGCGTCCAGGTCAAGACCAAAACATCGACGCCCTCCTCTCCGTCCTCTCCGAATCACTGGAAAAAGCCAAGCACTCGCGCGACGCCAACGCGACGCTGCTGACCCAATTTGCCAATGCGCTGGCCGGCATGCTCAAGCAGTTTCACGAGTACAAGGCGCGACACGTCGCCGACGTGGCGTCGTGGCACCGCTCCTACCGCGCGCAGCTCGACGAGGCGCGCCGCGAAAACAGCCGGCTGCGGGACCAAATGGGCGAGATGCAGGCGCACGCGGCCACGGCGAATGACGCGCTGCGGCGCTTCCGCCGCGCGTACGACGCCGAGGACCGGCGCACCCTCTGGGACGGCCGCGTGCGCGAGACGGCGCTCCGCCAGGAAGTCCGCTTCTGGAAGCGCCTCGCCATGCCCGCGCTCGAGGACGACGACCCCTACTGGAGCGCCGACGACGACATTGTCGACGCGGCGGAAAAGGAGCGCCTCGTGCAGCTGGAGCGGCGCGCGGTGCAGGAGCAGCAGCACATGGCGCGCCACGGGGACGAGGAGGACGAGGACGGGCTGCCTCCGCCCATGATGATGATGCATGCGCCGACCCCCCCGCAGTTTCACTCTGGTGGCGGTCCCATGGGCGGCATTGCGATGCAGAGAGGCGGCGACGATGCCCTGCCGCTGCCCCCGCCCAGGCCGCTCAGTGCTGCTTCGAGTACCGGCTCGACAGGCTCGTAGGAAGGCCTCGAGCTGTACGAGGAGATGCACGCGGCGCGGCGACGCTGGGTCTTGGGGCGGGTGTAATTTTGGGACAAAATTGGCATTGCATGTAGCAAAAATACCTTGTACTTGTGTATATATATGCTGACCTCGTGGTCGGGTTACGGGATTGGTAGTTTAATGGCATCACGAAACGAATTGCTTTTTTTTTTTCTGGCAGTTGAGTAGTAAACGCAAGTGCTCGTAAATTGTTCTTATTCTGATTCCCAGATGCCAAATTTGTTAAACGCAACGACTTTCGTCCCAAAACCCACAGCCCGCTCCTCAACACCGCTGAATTTCCAGTTCTTCTGTTATACAAACATGTATACACCACTACACCGTTGTAGCGTTTCCTCCTCCACACGACCGCGTTGAAAGATGATCCCCCGCTTAATACCCTCCCTGCTCGCGACGCCCATCGGCGGCGCCGCCGCCATCCTGGCCAGACCCCGACGCCGACGCGGCGGCGCCCTCGCCGGCGTCCCGGATGGCCTGCTCGTCACCGCGCAGCTTGGCAAAGTAGGCCTTGATGTCCTCTGCGCCGATGGCCTGGCCGCTGTCGGCAAACTGCTGAAAGAAGGGCTTGAGGCGCTCCTTGAGGTGGTTGTACGCCATGACGCCCTCGATGGCGCGCACGCGGTCCACGTTGCGCAGCGCGCTCTCGCCGCGTTCGAGCAGGCTGCCGCTGCCCGCGGTGGAGCCGCCGTGCTGCGAGCCGGCGTCGTCGCCCTTGTCCGACATGGGCGGCTCGTAGACGTCTTCCGCCTCGAGGAGCTGCGGGAAGAGGGCGAGCTGCCGGGCGCAGTCGCCGCAGCGGCAGAATCGGTCGCGAAAGTCTTCCTTGAAAAAGAGCGAGAAGCGGCCGGTGGGCGCCGGGCTGAAGTTGGGGAGCTTGCAGCCGCGGGGGGAGGGGGCTGTTGTTGGCTCGCTGGTTATGTTGGTGGATGCGGGAGCGGAGGGCGCTTCGTCTTCGGTCTTGACGCGCTTAGCATCATCTTGCTGCTCGTCATCGTCTTCTGCTTTGCGTTTGCCTCCGGTGGACGCTTGGGACGCCTCCGCAATCGACGCTTGAGGTGCCTCTGCGGCTGCGGGATCGAGGAACACAGCAGGGAGAAAGCCAGACGTGCCAGCATACGCCTTAATCCAGGGATTTGATTCGACGCACTTGTAGCACAAGAAGCCATCAAAATCTTCTTCCTCGGGGAAACCAGGAGGCATAGGTGGCTCCTCGTCGTCATCCGCGGCGTTGTCCTCCGTCTTTTCTTCCCCCTTCTCCTCCGTTTGTTTCTCATCCTCGTTGACTTCCGAGATGACTGCAAGACCATTCCCATTCTCGTGCTTCTCGGCCTTCTTCTTCTTGGGCATCATCGATTCGTACCATTTGGGTCCCATGCCCACGAGGCAGCCTGGATGGTACCAATCCTCACCGCAGCCGCCGCTCTCCTCGGTGCCGAGGCCGAGGCACTGAAACATGGTGCCCTTCTGCTCAAAGGGATCATAGTCGCAGTCGCACGCGCAGAAGCGGTTCCGAAAGTTTTTGTTGTACCGGTTGTTGACGTCGGGCTCCTGCGAGTGCACGTTGCCGCGTGTATTCGTCTCGTCGTTTGTCTGCAGCACGCACGGGCTCGTACTGGGTAGTCGCTTCGTGCCGCAGTCGCAGGTAAAGTTCCGCTTCTGGAAGATTTCGACGAGCGTGTGCTCTCCGTGGCACTGGACCGAGCACGAGTAGCAAACGCCGGCGGGCATCCACGTGTCGGTGTCGGTCGCGGGCGCGGGGCTGCACGTCAGGCACGCAAAGACGCTCTGCCTCAGAGGGCCAAGGATTCGGGTGCAGTGGTCGATGCTCTGCGGAGAGTTAGCGTGTTGCACGCGACTGTTGGCCGGGGTAGACGTACGAAGGGTAGCGCTTCGCGCGCATCAGCCTCGAGGAGCTCTTGGTTGCGGATGAACCTGGAAAGTGTTAGCGACTGTCCCAGAGTAGGTGTAGACGGTATTGGCGTACTCGGCAGCTGTCTGTGAGGTATCGGACTGGTTGGAGAAGCTGTTGCTGCGCTTCGATGTTTGCGTAGCCGCGACCTCCTGCTCGACGCCATTGGAGGACATTTTGCGAAATTTCCGATGGCTATTATCCTGCTTTCTTCATACAAAAAGATTAACAGCGCCCGGCGGTTTCTTTGGATGAACCTGTTGTGAGGGCGAAGTAAGGCGGCTCAGCAGCTGTCTGATACGAGCCACTTTACGCGGGCAAGCCAAGTTGTTAGGTAAGCTACCAGGCGCAGCACAGTATTGTCGCGTATGAAAAATCGATAGTAGGAATCCAATGCCAAAAAAATAATAGTAATAATGCTAATGCAAAAGTTTATTTCTCTCCTTGACTTGCAATTGATTTGTCTCGCTTCTTTTGGACTGACTCCGCGAAGTGTACCAACGCGTCAGTCTGATGAGGCCTAGTGCCACTTTACGCGTGTGACGCGTTTCGACGCGAGAATGTGGGCGGCCTTGTGGCTCCCTTTCAATCTCGGGTGTCAAACATCTCGTGCAAGCCCCTCCCACTGCTTCAACCCATTTTATTCTTGCAACTCCATCTCCTCGCAACCGAATTGAACCCATTCGGTAATTCACACATACACAATGAGGTTTGTCCCGTGAAGTATACTATCCTACAAACGCTCCTAACCACATGGTTACCACAGCTCCCCGCTCAGAAATAACCCTGCCTCGGGCAACAGAGGGGCTGCTTCTCACGGCGGTCGCAAGCGCTCGCGCACCGGTGGTGATGATGGCACCTCTCCTGTCGGCCTCGTCTCCAGTCCCATGCCGTCGTCTCCCCCCGCGCCGTTTGCCATCGCCCACGGCATCGACGACAACGACGATATTGAGGAGGAGCAAGAGATTCAGGACGACATTGACGACCTTGATGAGATGGCCGACGATGATGTCGATCTTTTCCGGGAAGGGTATGAGGCGGATTATCGAGACAGAGAGGGTGACGAGTACGACAAGGCCGACCTTGATGATGAGGGCGACTACGACGACATGGACTTCGGCGCCAGACGACGCCTCGAGGCACAGCTGAGCCAACGCGATCGCGAGGTTGCTCGCCGACAACGTATCCCCGCTGCTTTCCTCCCTGGCGAAGACGACGATGGCGATATCGATCTCACTGCACAGCCCCGCCGCAGACGCCATCACTACGATGAGGACCCTGACGATGACATGGACGGCGACATTCTGGAAGAGGAGCTTTCACTCGAGGCCCTTGGCGACGTCAAGGCAGCCAACCTCACGGAGTGGGTATCGCAGGCTCCTGTGCAGCGTACTATCCGTCGCGAGTTCAAAGCTTTCCTCACCTCGTACACGGACGCGTCTGGCTCCTCCGTCTACGGTAACCGCATTCGAACGCTCGGTGAGATCAACGCCGAGTCGCTCGAGGTCTCGTACGAACACCTGTCCGAAAGCAAGGCTATTCTTGCATACTTCTTGGCCAATTCTCCCGCCGAGATGCTCAAGCTCTTGGACGAGGTTGCCAACGAAGTTGTTCTTCTGCATTACCCCGATTACGAGCGCATTCACAAGGAGATTCACGTGCGCATCTTTGACCTCCCTGTTCACTATACCCTGCGTCAGCTCCGCCAATCTCATCTCAATTGTCTTGTTCGCGTCAGCGGTGTCGTGACTCGCCGCTCTGGCGTCTTCCCGCAGCTCAAGTTAATCAAGTTTGACTGCGCCAAGTGCGGTACGACTCTAGGACCGTTCCAGCAAGAATCCTCCAACGCCGAGGTCAAAATTACGTACTGCCAGAACTGCCAGTCGCGAGGACCGTTCACGCTCAACTCGGCGGAGACCGTCTACCGCAACTACCAGAAGCTGACTCTCCAAGAGTCTCCTGGTACCGTCCCCGCTGGCCGCTTGCCCCGCCAGCGAGAGGTCATTCTCCTGTCAGATCTGATTGACACAGCTAAGCCTGGTGAGGAGATTGAAATAACAGGCATCTACCGCAACAACTACGATGCTCAGCTCAACAACAGAAATGGTTTCCCAGTCTTCGCCACAGTTTTGGAAGCCAACAACTGCGTCAAGTCGCATGATCAGCTCGCCGGCTTTCGCCTCACCGAGGAAGACGAGCATGCTATTCGTAAGCTCGCGCGCGATCCCAATATTGTGGACAAGATCATCAACTCTATTGCACCTAGCATCTACGGCCACAGTGATGTAAAAACGGCTGTTGCTCTGTCACTTTTCGGTGGCGTTGCGAAAACCACAAAGGGCGCGCATCATATCCGCGGCGATATCAATGTCCTCCTTCTCGGTGATCCTGGTACTGCGAAGTCTCAGGTCCTCAAATATGCTGAGAAGACGGCCCACCGAGCTGTGTTTGCCACCGGTCAGGGAGCCAGTGCTGTCGGTTTGACCGCCAGTGTGCGACGCGACCCGTTGACGAGCGAATGGACTCTGGAAGGTGGCGCTCTTGTGCTCGCGGATCGTGGCACATGTCTGATTGACGAGTTTGACAAGATGAACGATCAAGATCGCACGTCTATCCACGAAGCCATGGAGCAGCAGACCATTTCCATCTCTAAGGCTGGTATTGTCACAACCCTCCAGGCTCGCTGCGGTATCATCGCCGCGGCTAACCCTATCGGTGGTCGCTACAACTCGACGATCCCCTTCTCCTCCAATGTGCAGCTCACGGAACCCATTCTGTCCCGTTTCGACGTCCTTTGCGTGGTGCGCGACACGGTGGAACCCGCCGAAGACGAGCGTCTCGCGCGCTTCATCG
The DNA here is from genome assembly GCF_000225605.1 of Cordyceps militaris CM01. Lineage (NCBI taxonomy): Eukaryota > Fungi > Ascomycota > Sordariomycetes > Hypocreales > Cordycipitaceae > Cordyceps > Cordyceps militaris. The sequence continues at coordinate 1,200,905 of NW_006271973.1, read as the reverse complement.
TGAAATCGCACAGCCGCAGCCACCCTCTCGCCGAGGACCGGACGGAGGATACGCAGGCCGCGGCCGGCGACGAGCAAGAAGAGGCGGAGCGCGCCCGCAAGGATAATGAGATTCCCCAGCAGCTGCTGCGCAAGTACATCCTGTACGCACGCGAGCGCTGCAAGCCCAAGCTGTACCACATGGACGAGGACAAGGTGGCTCGTCTCTTTGCCGACATGCGACGAGAGTCGCTGGCTACGGGCGCCTACCCCATCACCGTTCGTCACTTGGAGGCCATTATCCGCACCAGCGAGGCGTTTTCCCGCATGCGCCTCTCCGAGTACTGCTCCTCGCAAGACATTGACCGCGCCATCGCCGTCACGGTGGAGAGTTTCGTCGGCAGCCAAAAGGTCAGCTGCAAAAAGGCTCTGGCGCGGGCCTTTGCCAAGTACACCCTGGCGCGTCCAAACTCGCAGAAGAAGGGCGGTAACTCGCAGCGTCGACCTACTGCCGTCATGACATGAAGGCTACGTGTTTGTCCTATTCTGCAGCTTATTATGTGTGTACTTGTTGTGAAGATCTACGTGAAAGATTCATGTCTTTGTTTGCTTGCGGGCGTCAACTGGGTTCTGACTTTTTTGTCTTTTTTTGTCAATCTTGTTCGTTTTCAGGCGTGTATGTGGGGTCATGTTCTATAATGGTTATGAGATGAGTCAATATCTACGATCCTTTCGAAATCTATCTCTCTTGTCCCGCGTTCGTGTACAGGGTGTCTTGCAGCGATGAGTTTTTGTCCGCGGGACTAGCGGTAACACATCCAACAACTCCTTCCCTGGGGCACGAGGCAAGAGCGAACCGTTTCTATATTTGGGATAGGAGATGCGCCTCGGTGACAGAAGGACTCCTCGAGTGCATATTCTAGGTGATGGAGCTTGCATCCGGCGTAGGCCGTCACACGGGACCCAGCCACCAGGTGTCTTGGGAGCTGCCGCGTAGAAGGCGGCCGCACAATGCCTGTCGGCGGGATAATTTTAGCAAACTCGACCTGTCAGCGAGTGTTCTCGTGTCTATCTTACGCAGCCTCGTCGCAGCCCGCATATGTCTAGTTCGGTCCATCGCCCCCAGCCCAAACGCAAGCACATTTCAGCCGGACATGCAGGCCAATGGGAGGCAGCCCCAACTGCATGGAACATGCATCAATTGGCTGCATGGCTGCATGGCTGCATCGCGGGAAGGCGCCTCATGTGCGACCGTGGGGGCCCGCACCAATATCACACGCTCGCGCTGATTCGATATTCTGCTGCTCGACGTTATCTATCTGCTCTGCTTCCGTCAGGCTGGGCGATCGCCGGTCGGGTTCAAGGCTGGGGGCTGCATGATGCAGCGGAGCTGTAAATTGTGATGTGCGATTCTAGCAGATGCAATTATTCGTCCTTACCTGCCTATCCTTTTTGGGTACGATGGCTGTCGCATATTGTCTGGATCCAGGTATATCTAGAGCAGATGGCTGTTTCGTGGGATCTTCTCTTTGATCATTCCTCCTCACTATCCCACACTGAAATTATACACCTCCTGTCCTTATTCAAGAAACACTGAGAGCACAAAGGCCATCTCTACCATCTCGTTATTTGTTTTTACTTGCTTTTCGATGGTAGTTTCCTATTCGTCCGGCTTTTATACGAACCCCGATTCCACTGCTGAGACAACCTCGGGCGAGCTGTGCTGTGCCGGCTGCTTTCACTCGGCCAATCCATTCTGCTGTACGGCTACTCGTTCTGGAAGCAACCATGTCTTATCATAAAGCGCCGCAGGGCCCTTCCTCTCCGGACAATGATCAAGACCGGTCGTGGATCTCCCCCGTGTCGTCGACAATGAACTTTGACGACCTTGGGGACGGGCCACACCTCTTGTCCAATCTCTCATTCAATCGGGGTGGCCCGGAAGGTACGCGCGAGAGCGAACCCTATGGGCGGCAACACGAGGTTCCATGCAAAGACACGGACCCCGACATTGCCCCATCCCCCAACTCTAGCCCTCACCATGGCAAATTCAATCTCCAAGACTCATATCACAATAATCCACTCGGTCTTTCTCACCAGAACAACCAATCCAACATTCGTCGCCTACCAGTTGTTGTGGACGCAGAATCTGCTACAAACAGACCGTCGGTTTCGGACTTGACGCAGATGGGAACAATGAGCGGGATGGCATCACCAGATGAAACTTTGGTGGGGGGATACTCGCCCCAGAGCGTCTCTCGCTGGGGACGTTTCTGGAGATCCAGTTACAAGAGCCTCGGTCACAAGAAGAGTAGCCGCGATTGTCTGACAACGGACATGCAACCAATAGATGGAGCTACATGTCCTGTACGAGCCGAAGAGACTGCCTGCGAGAGTGATTCATACTCTCCATATTCAGGTTGCGGTAAGCTGCCTATACCAGAGATACTTCGATTGATGCTGACCATTATTCAAGATAACGGCCTAGGGCGTTGCTCTTCACGAAAAGATGTCGAGAAGCGACGCTTTTCAGCACCTGTCATCGCTGCCTTCATCTTCTCGTTGCTTTCGACTGGTCTGAGTGTCCTTTGGCTCTACCTGTCCATTAAACAGCCGCGATATGGTCAACATGTATCTTCAGATGGAAAGCTGAGCCCATCGACAGCGACTCTGCTGGCCGCGTTTCTTTCCAAGACGATCGAATTGACTTTTGCCGCGAGCTATATCACCGTTCTTGGCCAGACTCTCACACGAAGGGCCATTTCTCAAAGGTCGGGAGGCATGACATTGACAGATATGTCGATGCGGAGCTGGGTTATTCAACCTGGATCATTGGTGGCACATTGGACCAATATGAAGCATGCGTTACGGAGCAGCCTCGGCATACTTACCATACTAGCGGCATTGGTCGCCACATTCTACACGACAGCCTCCGACGCAATGGTAACACCAAAGCTAAAGTTCGGGAGTTGGGAGCACAGGGAAATGTCGGGCTATGTCCGTTCCTCATACGCCAACTACAAGTTTATGTCCGATTCGTGTCGAACCATGCTGAAGTCAGAGGACGCGGTAGAGTCACCGAGATCGTGCAGTGATGTGATGGTATCTGGAGAATCATACCGGAATCTGCAAGCCTTCATGGGTGTCTGGACCGACATCAACACGAATGGGTCCTCGAATAATATATATATAAACGACAGACCGCCTGGAAAAGCGACCCTGAACGGCACCACGACACTTCAGGGATCTTGGATTGAGACGGAGCATAGCAACGTGACGGCGCATTTTGAAAAAACGGGCCGGATCATCAACAATGTCACTCTAGCCATGCCTCACCCTGGCGTCGCTTTTGCAGCGATCTCGCCCCAAAACAAAATCCTGCAACCACGACACCTCGGCGGCGTGGGAGAATATTCCGTCAGAGCAGGCGTCGTATCTCCGGCCATAAATGTACTGTGCGTCAACATGGCGCCGGACGAACTGAAGCCGCTGATCTACACAGAGTGGCCCAACGCAAAAACAAACCTTACCAATGACGGAAAGCAGAAGACGGGGTGGGAGAATTGGACATCTGAGGTACCTCCCGATAGCGACAGCAGTGGAAAGCCCAATTGGCGGAACAAGACGGTCGTGGATGACATCTTTCGCTGGGGGGCCAAGTATGAACGAAGAGCACCGTTCTTCCGATTAGTGAGTTGAGACTTGATCTTGAAGTATTTCACTAGTAACCAGCGCCTTAGTATCCAAGCGACTACAGCACGGTGATAGACACTGGCTTAAAGTCGCCTGATGCGGTTTACATCTTGGGCAAGCGTCCCTTATTTGCGAATTACACACTGTGTGAACTTCGGTCGTGGGTTTCTCCGAAGTGTTCGACGCGGTTCAACATTTCCGGAATCAGTGGAAGTCGGATGGAAGCCCATTGCGAAGACCGCAGCGATGCTAATAGCTATTTGCGCTCTTTTCCGGCTGACCAGGCCTGGCCACCCCCGCAAGCAGATTGGAAGGCAAGTGAACAATCGAACCCGTCCAGCGAAACTGCAGACTAACTTGGCGACAGGCGCTTGGTGACCAATGGCGAACCGCGTCCGACTTGAATGGCGGCGAGCGCGGCAGCAAAGCTGCCAATTCGCGCATCCTGACGCAGCTGGCTCTCAAGACTCCCTCATTGCCGTCGTACCTTCCTTCTATAGCGGAGGCCCTGGCTGTGTTTGCCAGCTGTACGCTTGTGCTCGGCTCCGTGGATACGCCGTTTGTCCATTTCTGGAATTACAGTGTGCCGGACAATATCATGGCCGCCCCTGGTGTTCTCCAAGCCTTCCAGGCCTCGGTAATCACGCAAGAGTATACGTCTAGCCACATCCACAGCTGGCAGGCTGGATTCTATTCCATCTTGGGTCTCATGTGTTTTCTCAACCTGCTGTGTTTACTTTACCTCATCTTTCACACCAAGTTTGTAACAGACTATACCGAGTCGCAGAACTTGTTTTCGTTGGCGTTGAACAGTGCGCCGGATGATCATCTCAAGGGCAGCTGCGGAGGAGGGCCCGAGAAGCGAGATTTGGCGGTGCCGTGGCGGGTAGGCTATTCACCCGGCACGAACCATTACTTCATCGAGCATGCCACCGGTAACAAACGGTGGAACAAATTCACCGCCCGCGAGGCTCGCAATTCCGCCTGGAACAACTTTGACAGGCTCAACAAAAAGCGCTGGTGGCAATGAGTCGGTTCAGCTCGGACTCTGGTACATGCGGCCGTCGGCCGTAAAATTATCGCGTCCCGTCTAGTTCTTTGTCGTTGTTCTCAGTCTCCATAGCAAGCAGTCCTGGTCACTATTTCCAGGGTAGCGTTCGTCTGTTTTCGCAGTTTAATGATCATTGCTCTGAACCATTCTTCCACACAATCAGACCGTGACAAACAGAAAGTAAAACGGAGATATAGGGGCATGTGCACCCTTTATCCGACGTCGCTACAGTAGCGCTGTATATAATCCCGTGTCCCGTGCATGATGGTGAAGGCTCAAGGGTGATGGAGCATTTGAACGTGGTCATGTAGCTGCCGGAACAGCAACCGGGAAGCGATATTTTTGACCAGATGGGTGTCGAGTTGGTGGTGGTGCGCATTGTCGTGGTAGCAGGTGACCGTAGGGTCTTCAACCAGATCCCATAGCAGGAAATTGGTAAAGGATGTCCTGCCGTTGTATCCAATCCATGGCTTCGCCTCGATAATGGCCGCTCCACGTCGAGTGGCCTCATAAGCCTAAGCACGCTGGGGCGTTGGGGGTCGACTTCGCCGGTGTCGGTATCCATGGCGCTGATGGCCACCTTGAACTTGTGAGCGCACCCGCTGACATCCTAGCGTCTGCAAAATTATTCAGCGGTCCGACAGTTTTGACAATGACCTCGGTCGGGATGCCGTGTTGCCGTGTTCGCGGCTCGATGGGGAGACATGGCGGGTGATGCTGCGTCCGAGTAGCCCCTTTGATATTGCGTTACGAGCTGTGCCTCTGATTTTGGATGGACAGAGACATGGATGTATTATTGTAGCCAGACTGACCTCGACGGCTACTGTGCCAGATTGAATTCGACGGCTACTGTGATGAATTGGTAATAGCTGGGACAGGGGCAGCGCGTTGTAGCTTACCTAACAGCTTGGCTTGCGCGGGCGCTTCCAAGCTGCGAAGGCGACAAAATCCTTCAGAAATATAATTCAATCCGAAGCGTCGCAGCTACTCTTCCTCCACGTCTCCTCCTCAACCCATCAAATTATAAATCGCTATAATACTGCCAAACATGGCCTCCGATATTGAGTATTACGCTCTGGAGAATGATATCAGCAAATTCTTCCAAACTTACACTTCTGCAACACGAGAGCAATGCGATCAATACGCTGCCTCGGTCGCTGGCGAACCCGTTACTCCTGAACCAATTCAGGGTATGTGGAGCTACACGGTGACAGCAGGACCGAGGTGGTCCATCGTCCAATTCCGAGCACCCTCATCGCTCCTCGACATGGAGCTCCTGTTGCTTGCACGAGATACGCATGGGCCTATTGTGCCCGAATGCGTGTACCAGGGAGCCATTGGCCACCCGATGCCGCTACCCGTTTATCTCATGGAAAAGCTTCCTGGAGTCCCCTATTGTCTGGAAAAACTGCGAGGACTCAGCCCTAGCAGTCCGATGTCCCCTGCAGCAACATCTCGAGTCATGAACACTGTAGCCGACTTTGCCAGGTTGCTCCTCTTCTTCCACGATGCTGCTTTATACGGAGCCAAGACTGATGGACAGATTCTTCGCCTACTCTTGGCGGAATCCGCAGGCAATGGAAACATGTGCTATTGGAGACCTCCTCACTGAATTCCGACAAAGGATCGGTGTTCTGGCCGATGCCTTGCCCTCCCGCTTTACTGACAAGCTAATCTTCCTCGGCGAAAAGCTTCCTTCACTATTCTCATCGCCATATCCTCTCGTTCTTAGCCATAACGACCTCTGTGAGATGAATGTCCTCGTCGATCGTCATACCGGCCACATTACAGGTGTCATCGACTGGGAGGAGGCCCGTATCCTCCCATTCGGCTTTTCTCTCTGGGGGCTCGAGAATGTGCTTGGAAATATGGACTCTGAGGGCTGGCACTATTACGACAACCGCGAGGCGCTCGTTTCCTTATTCTGGCAGGTCTTCAACGAGGAAGTTGGGTCGACCTCGGATAGACAGGCAATCGAAGTGGCAAGGACGGTTGGAATATTCTATCGATACGGCTTCGCTTGGGCTCAAGACTCTTGGGCGGTGGTAGGCGAGTCTGACTCTTCGATGCGATATCTTAACGCCCTTTTCAATACCTCGCTCTAGGTTCCCAGAGCTCCTAGGTCCTTTATAGATGGACCATCTTGGAAGGCTTTCTCAAACGCAATTTCTACGCTGTCCAAGTTGCTCAGACTAGCGGTTAAAGTATATAAAAGCATGATAGTATTATCAGTGAAATTTGCCGGTGATTTTTTTTCCGGCGACTGGGATCGTGGGATGGTACAAAGAGGCTGAAGTACTGGGCCATGACTCAATACGGCCGAGGCGAGAGGCGTAGCCAAGCGATCGCAAATCCCAGATTTGATATGTCAGACCGACACGTTCAATTGGTACTTGTTGCATTTTGTAGCCAGAGGTTTACAGGCCCAGCCATGCTGCTATACAAACAACAGAGTTCCTCTTGTTGTGTGATCGACGTTCCGGACGGTGTGTTTGATCTTTTGAGCCAATTGAAATAGCGGGATTCCTGGCCTGGAGTTAATCAACTAATTGCTCCACGTCTCAGTCGCTTTGACAGTCGACGCGGAGAATTGACAACAAGCACAGATGTCTTGGCCGTTGGGGACAAGCTTTCTATCGGCCCTTTCGCGGGGAAGCAGGGGTCCCCGAGCCAGCGTGACGATCACCGCCCAGCTGACAATGGCGCAGAGTAGAGAAAGCTTCTCGCACGGGCGGCTTTTACTTTTCAAAAGCCTCTCGGTGATGGGCATAATCAATTACCGCGGCGGCGCTTTTTAGGCTGCAGATTAGTGTCAGCCACCCGGCCTTGGCCTTTTCAATGGCAAGGAAATCGCATTTACTCGTGGCAAGGAAATCATTTACTCGTGGCAAAAAGAATGGACTGGATGTAGCTTAGAAGAAACTTAAACCTCAAACGGATGCCGATTAATGGGATCATGTAATTGAGACTACACAAGTCGGCGATTTCGAGGTGTGCGAGTGATGACGGGAAGAGAGGCTGTCGGCCCGGCTATTGCGGGCAGCTAGCAAGTTGTCGGTCAGCAAACGCCTCAACACCATACATCGAATTCGCAAAACCCGCATCATTCATCCTCCATAAACAGCATTCTTGCTGTTCCTCGTCTCTCTGCAGCGCTCAGGGCTCTGACCCAATCAACCCTCTACCGTTACTACCTGTAGAGAAAAAAGCAAGCTCCGGAACCTTGGAGCTCACCACCGTCGAGCGTCATCTTAGACAGCAGGCGCCACAGAAGCACATGTACGACGCGTCAGACCAATACTTGCAAGTCAGAGTACTTTGTCGACTGCAAAGACTTGGCCGAAACTAAAGAATAGCCACCAGTTCCCCAGCGCCGCTTGCATTGACTCGCCCAGCCCGAGATGGTGTGGTGGAGGCCATGATGACGGCAAATATTATTAGTCTACCTCTCGCGGCAACCGCTCCAAACTAAAAATGATCGCAGCTTCGACGAGTTGTCTTTGATGGGCCCGAGCTTTCTTTCCGTACAGAGCTAGCGACATGACGATCACCTAGCCTCGCCCCAGTTCCCCAGTTGAGCCTTCCCTGCCCGTGGTTCAGTCTCCTGGTATACCAGTATACATAAATAATAAGCTCGCCCCATCTCACGCGTCCGTCAACATGCATATATCCTCTCTCGCGGAATTTCTAACTTTCCTATCTACCTATGAAAACCTCGTTTCGTTGATAGCATCCGTCGTCCTACAACCTATACGCGCCGGCTCCTACAAGTATCAGTTATACCCCTCTCCTCCTCGACCGCAATCATGGGCTTCTTGCGCAGGGCCTCCCTCTCCAAGCCGGAGAATGAGGCCGGCAAAGCATGGCCGGCAATTGCTATGGGCTTCTTTGTCGCCTTTGGTGGTGTTCTTTTTGGGTAACGATGATGTGCACCCTATTCACCTGACATGAGCTAACATTAGATGCAGCTACGATACGGGCACTATTAGTGGTATTATTGTTATGCCATACTGGAAAACGCAATTTAGCACAGGCTTTTCTGATAGCAAGGGGCCCAACATTACTACCTCTGAAGAGTCTGCCATTGTCTCCATCCTGTCTGCTGGTACCTTTTTCGGCGCGCTCGCCTCGCCGTTCCTCGCCGATTATCTCGGACGTCGTCCTGGTCTCATAATTTCTACTTGGGTCTTCAATTTGGGTGTCGTTCTCCAAACTGCTGCCACGGCTATTCCCATGTTTCTCGCTGGTCGTTTCTTCGCTGGTTTTGGAGTTGGCTTGATCTCTGCGCTTAGTACGTTGTTGCCCACACCGCGGTCCATCTCATCGAGTTGCTAATCTTTTATTGTAGTCCCCCTGTATCAGTCCGAGACAGCCCCGAAATGGATACGTGGTGCCATTGTTGGTGCGTACCAGCTCGCCATCACGATTGGTCTGTTGCTTGCGGCCGTCGTGGACAATGCGACAGCCCAGCGCAACGACAGCGGAAGCTACCGAATCCCAATCGCCGTTCAATTTGCGTGGTCGCTGATCCTGCTCGTCGGAATGATTCTTCTCCCCGAAACACCGCGTTATCTGATCCGTGCCAACAAGCTCGAAAAAGCTGCCAAGGCTCTCGGCAGAATCCGACGTCTTCCCGCGGACCATCCCGCTATTGCTGAAGAACTGCACGAAATCAAGGCCAACCACGACTACGAAATGCGTCTTGGGGCTGGGACTTCGTATCTTGATTGCTTCCGGTCACCAGTCCTGAAGAGACAGTTGACGGGATGTGCTTTGCAGGGGTTGCAACAGCTGACCGGTATCAACTTTATCTTCTACTATGGTACAAAATACTTTGAAAACTCAGGGATTAAGAATCCCTTCGTTATTCAGATGATTACATCGGCCATCAATGTTATTTCGACAGTGCCTGGTCTGTATGCTACAGATAAGTGGGGTCGTCGTCCTCTGCTTCTGTTTGGTGCGATTGGCATGTGCATTTCGCAATTTATTGTTGGCATGTGCGGCACGTTTTCGACAGGCCAGAACTCGGATGGGTCTATTTTCTCAACCAATGATGCCGGGCAAAAGGCAGCTGTAGCCTTTGTGTGCATCTACATTTTCTTTTTTGCATCTACGTGGGGCCCCCTGGCATGGGTGGTGACAGGAGAAATCTTTCCTCTGCAGACGCGTGCAAAGTCAATCAGTATCACGACGGCGAGCAACTGGCTGCTCAACTGGGCGATTGCCTTTTCGACGCCGTATCTGGTCAACTATGGCGTGGGAAATGCCAATTTGCAGTCGAAGATCTTCTTCATCTGGTTTGGAGCTTGTTTCCTTTGCATTGCATTTGTCTACATGTTCATTTACGAGACAAAGAATCTGACCCTGGAGGAAGTGGACCAGCTTTACACAGATGTCAAGTTTGCGCCCAAGTCGACGTCGTGGCGCCCGACTGAGAGTTGGCAGCAACGCGCCAGCATTGCCGCCCAGGGCGCCGAGAAGGCTCAGGGGGAGAATGTCGAGAATGTTGAGAAGACGACTGAAATTGCTTGAGAAGACGGATGAGCATGGTATGACATGAGAGGCTTGCATGGTTGTGTATACGTGGGTATTGGGCATTACGTGTTTATCCTGGAGAAGGGGCGCGTCCTCGATTTAGTTTTTTACTTTGTATTGTGTACCGAATTTTATTGACATGATGAAGAATGTTGGTGTGTGTTTCATTCTGCAAGCCGCCAATTGTGCGTTGTTTAAACAGCCATTACCCTAAACATTAAGCGTGTCGGGCCGACGAGCCAGCAATGTGGGGGCACCAGCGCCACCAAGCGGCCCGTCTCCACCATCTCGCAGATTGACGAAAGCCTTTCTCCGCACAACAGCCCCAGGCCCCAAGCCCCAAGCCCCAATTACCCTAGATAGAATGTTGGAGTATGGACGGTTGCTAATGGGGGGTTTTTTTTTTTGTGAAAATAGTGCTAGGTTACGCCGAATTACGACCGAGACGCACAGGCGACGACGACGTATAAACCTGGCTGTAGGATGGAAGAAAAGGCTGCGGTTTATACCTTAGCGGAGTAACAGTGTACCTAGTAAACCACCCGTCAGAACTCTATTATACCATCATTTTGCTTGTTTGTACCATTCTCATAAATACTCCCATCTTCTCTATTCTAATAATTTTGTTCCTTCCTTTAAGTCCTTTTTTTATTCGTGCAGGCCGGTTCTTTCTCTTCACCCGCATAAACTCTCCTCGGAGGGCCTCCTGTTGTACCCCCCCAGGAAGAAATGGATGTGGCGCTAGAATGTGGTCAACTTTATCGAACCTACTTGTTGGTCGGTCATGATGCTTAGTCTCAGCCCAGGCAGTGGTGGCTGAACGCACAAATTTTTGTTGCGGTTTCTGGCAGACCCCACGCCCGCGCCCCTTGCTCTCTTCATCATTCCATTCTTGGCCGCCTTTAAGCACTGCAAATCTCTTCTTGCTACGCTCCGTTTACCCTCCGTCGCCCAAGGCAAGATGCAAAACCAGACGATGCTCCCTCCCTCCCCCAATACCAAGAATGGTAAGTTTTTCCTCTTCTGCTCTACCGTGATCAGCATTCTAATTCATTCGTGTGGTTTCTCTTTATAGGCGTGTCCTTGGAGAGTCTTGCTCTCATCATTGTGGTCGCTCTCGGCCACGTCTCGGCACTTGCTCTTCGGATCATCCAGGACCGCGCAACGACTCAGGCTTCGCGGACCAGGGAACTGAATTTCCATTCCATGTTGTGTAGCTGCCTTGTGCTCATGGTCGCCGGCATTTGTGTTGGCATCTGCGCTGCGACAGTAGGGAGCTCGAGCAACCTGTGCCATGTCTTGCTGGCTCTCGGTGGATTCGCAGGACATGCGGAATTGCATGTTTGGGAATATCTTATGCGGGAGGCAAATGCGGGAAGCCCTGTTGGGTCTGCTCGGCCGTCGGCGCCGCCGCCCTCTTACACGCCCGACGGAGACAAGGTGTCTGCAGTAGTGTAAAGAGCGAAGTTATAAAACGCAAAAAAATAAAAAAAATAAAAAGAATTTCCCGGACGTAGCTCTCCCATTCCGACGATAATATTGACGGCCGATGTAATCCTAAATAACGAAGGGATTCTGAGTTTTTAAAGTATTCAAGTAAAATAAAAAAATGGACCCCACTTATCCTCTACAAACCCTACAAAGCACATCCCGTCATCTGTGTCTTCAGGATTGGTGACCGGCCGGAAGGAGAGTTGGTAGTAACAAGGGTTGCGAAACTGGTAGAGGATCTGGCGAGGTGTCCCGCTGTCACGGACTGGTCAAATGGAGAAGGAATAAAAACATATATGCAGGTCGGCATACATCAAGGGGAGTCTGGGGTAACTGCCTACCAGTAAACCAAAACGCCTCGTACAACGCCCCCATTCGATGCGGCTTTTCCACGCCGAAGCTTTAGATCACAGCCAAAAAATAAAAAAGGGCATTTCTTGGCTACAACGTCATGCAACACACGATGAGCAATGCCAATTTTTTTTAGCACGTCTCGTCTACGTACAAAAGACTAGCCTTCACTACTACTTGTCCGGCCTTCGATCCATGCAAGCCTCTATTAATTTTTCATCGACGAGATGGCCCGCCCCCACTCACCAACTGAGCTGCATGACGGCCGTCTCCGCTCTTTCGCGGGGGCGTTTGCTCCATGGGTTCGTCGCTGCAGGTTCGTGCCTTGATTGACCAGGTCCCAGCTTCTGTCTCTCAACAGGGGGAGGGGGGAGGGGGGACTATTAATTACCGGACCGGGTTCCCTGTTTTCTCGCTCGCCGGTGTGTTAAACGGGATACCTATAAGACATTCCCCCCTCCGCTTCTTGTCCCTCCTCCTCCTCCTCACCCCAAGCCAACTTCTTGACAATGAGACTCTGGGGAACCTTGATCCTACCGGGGCTGGCCTCTGCGGCCGGCGTCATGGCCCGCGCAGACACCGGCATCCTCGACAAGTGCCCGGGGTATACAGCCTCCAACGTGCAGATCACCGACTCGGGGCTGACGGCGTCCCTGTCCCTCGCCGGCACCGCCTGCAACGTCTACGGCGACGATATCCAGGACCTCGTCCTCCAAGTCACCTACGAGACCGGTAAAAGCCCCCAGACTCCCCTCTGCAGCCAAGCCATTGCTAACTCCCCCCCCCCCCCCAGACAACCGCCTGCACGTCAAGATCCAGGATGCCGCCAACCAAGTGTACCAGGTGCCCTCGTCCGTCTTTGCGCGGTCCTCGTCCACCTCGCGCGCCTCGGCCAGCCAGCTGCGCTTCACCCACACGACCGCGCCCTTTTCCTTTGCCGTCGCGCGGCGCGACACCGGCGAGGTGCTGTTCGACACGGCCGCGGCGGCGCTCGTCTTTGAGACGCAGTACCTGCGCCTGCGCACCGCCCTGCCCGCCGACCCGTACCTGTACGGCCTCGGCGAGCACTCGGACCCGTTCCGGCTCAACACGACGGCGTACGTCCGCACGCTCTGGAACCAGGACAGCTTCGGCATCCCCAACGGCGCCAACCTGTACGGCGCGCACCCGTTCTACCTGGAGCAGCGCGCGGCCGGCGGCGCCCACGGCGTGCTGCTGCTCAACTCCAACGGCATGGACATTGTCGTGGACCAGAACCCCGCCACCGGGCAGCAGTACCTCGAGTACAACACGCTCGGCGGCGTGCTCGACTTGTACTTCTTTGCCGGCCCGCAGCCCGTCGACGTGGCGAGGCAGTACGGCGCCCTGGCCGGCACGCCCGCCATGCCGCCGTACTGGGGCCTGGGCTACCACAACTGCCGCTACGGCTACCAGGACGCGTTCGAGGTCGCCGAGGTCGTGCACAACTACAGCGCCGCCGGCATCCCGCTCGAGACCATGTGGACCGACATTGACTACATGGACCGCCGCCGCGTCTTCTCCCTCGACCCGGAGCGGTACCCCCTCGCCACCATGCGCGCCCTCGTCACCCACCTGCACGGCCGCGACCAGCACTACGTCGTCATGGTCGACCCCGCCGTCGCCTACCAGGACTACCCGCCACTGCGCCGCGGCCTCGAGCAAAACGCGTTTCTGCTCCGCGCCAACGGCTCCGCCTGGGTCGGCGTCGTGTGGCCCGGCGTCGCCGTCTTCCCGGACTGGTTCGCCGAGACGGCCGACAGCTACTGGACAAACGAGTTCAGGCTCTTCTTTGACAAGGACGACGGCGTGGACATTGACGCCCTCTGGATCGACATGAACGAGCCCAGCAACTTTCCCTGCAACTTTCCCTGCGACGACCCGTACGCGGCCGCCGAGGGCTATCCGCCGCCCGCGCCGCCCGTGCGCGCCACGCCGCGCTCGCTGCCCGGCTGGCCGTGCGAGTTCCAGACCGGCGGCTGCACCAGCAAGCGCGACGCCGCCGGCACCATCCTCGTCCAGACAAGCAACCGCAACGTCGCGCCGTTTGTCAACACCGACCGCCTGATCCTCCCCGCGCGCGCCGCCGGCGGTGACCAAAAAGGCCTGCCCGGCCGGGACCTGCTGTTCCCCAAGTACGCCATCCACAACAAGGCCGCGTACCGGGACGACTGGAACGCGGACCGCGGCGGGCTCTCCAACCACACCGTCAACACCGACGTGCGGCACCAAAACGGGCTCAGCATGTACGACACGCACAACATGTACGGCGCCCTCATGTCCACGGCCTCGCACGCCGCCATGCTCGCGCGCCGCCCGGGCCTGCGGCCGCTCATCATCACCCGGAGCACCTTTGCCGGCGCCGGCCGCACAGTCGGCCACTGGCTGGGCGACAACGTCTCGACGTGGCAAAAGTACCGCGAGTCCATCCGCGGCATGCTCGCCTTTACCGCGCTCTTCCAGTTCAACATGGTGGGCTCCGACGTGTGCGGCTTCGCGGGCACCGCGACCGAGGAGCTGTGCGCGCGCTGGGCCAGCCTGGGCGCGTTTTACAGCTTCTACCGCAACCACAACGAGTACGGCACGCCGGGACAGGAGTTTTACCGCTGGGAGAGCGTGACGGCGGCGGCCAAGAAGGCGATTGATATCCGGTACAGGCTGATGGACTACTTTTACACCGCCATGCAGCGCGCCAGCGAGGACGGCACGCCGAGCATCGCGCCCGTCTTTTACCACTACCCCGCGGATCAGGCCGCGTGGGCGCTCGAGCTGCAGTACTTCTACGGTCCGGCCATCATGGTCGCGCCCGTCACGGAAGAGGGCGCCACCAGCGTCGACGTGTACCTCCCCGAGGATAAATACTACGACTGGTACACGCACCAGGTGATCCGCGGCGGCCGCACGCACACATTTGCCGATGTCGACGTGACTACTATTCCGCTGCTCATCCGCGGCGGCGTTGTCATCCCGCTGCGCGTCAAGTCGGCCAATACCACGACGGAGCTACGCAAGCAAGATTTTGAGCTGCTCGTGCCGCTGGACGAGAACGGTACCGCGGCTGGCGAGCTGTATGTCGACGACGGCGTGTCGGTGACGCAGAAGCCGGGCGGTGTGACCGACGTCCAGTTCAAGTATGAAAAGGGCGTGCTGAGTATTAGCGGCACGTTTGCTGTGGACGCACTCCCGCGCATTACTAAAGTGACGGTGTTGGGTGAAGGATGCAAGACGAAGCACGCAGCAGTAGCAGGTGCGTCCGAAGACGGTAGGAGGAGCCGGTCGGTCAATGTGGACATTTCGCTCAACGTGGCGAGTACGATCAACATTTGAAATAACAAATACATAGACGTCTTTGCATGGGAATGAGTGTCAAGTACCAAATGTGCAGGTAATGCGTCTAGTTTGTGATGAGGGTGGTGCGTGTAGGCACTCAAGTCCGTATGGACATGATTGTAGGTAAATGAGTAGACTAATAATCGATACGGCAACGCCAGGTTGCTCCAGTATATGTGTAGAAAGAAGAAGAAGAAGAAGAAGAAAAAGAAAAAGACGAAGAAGAGGAAGAAGACGACGAAGATGAAGACGAAAATGAAAAGAAAGAGGATATCCAATCCCCAAAAAAACCCAACAAAATCTTTCCCAACGACTCCGGTGTAAATGCGCTATGACAGCGATAAATACGATTCGACAAAAAGTTCCAGCCCATGATAAGCGTACAGTGAATGAGATATGCAATGTGGGGAAAGAGGAAAACATTTTTGGCGTTTAAAAGAGATTTTTGTAAATACGACAAATCGCCAAAACGCGACTTCGGCAATTCGCGGTGGCGACAAGACCGAAATCACTCTGGCTGGTTCGGATTCGGGTTTCGATCGTGTGGTGGATGCAGCGGATGTGCAGGAAGCGGCGGAAGAGAACGGGCACCCCACGGCTGTGACTCGTCTGGTGGTGGCGGTGCCGAGCTTTGCGTGGACAGGGCTTGAGACTCGTGTGTTTCCGACATGGCCTGGCTCACCGGCTGGCTAGGTGTGCCGCCGCTGCCGAGAACCTGACAAAGCTTGTATGCGTTATCGCCGACACGCTCAATGATGCCTTCGTCAAGGGCATACCGCAGGAGCAAGTCGTCTACTCCGAGATTGTCGCCTTCGCCCTTTTCCATGTGCCGACCGACGTGCTCTGTCCATTCGTCCCAGGCAGTCGGACCTTCGAAGGTGTTCACACAGCCGGGTTTCGGGCAGCTTGATCGCTGCGGCGGATGCTTTCGCTGTATGAGGCAGGTCTGCTGCATTTCCCGGACGTAGCTCTCCCATTCTGACGGTGCTTGTTGACCGTTATCACCTTTGGCGAGGGCTCTCTTAACCTCGAAAGGTGCGTGCATGCGTCGTAGGTGTTGCGTGAATAGATCCTTGCGATTAAATTCGTTGCCCTTTCCGTCTACCGTAGTTTGTAAGCAGATGGAGCAGCGATAATACTGTAAGCAAAGGTGCTGCGAGGCAATATGGCGTTTCCACTCATTCTTAGATCCAAAGGTGCTAGTACATCCTGCAAAGTAGAATGCGCAAGGAAAGGGGCGTGTGTGCGCGGCGGCAACATGCTTTCTCAAAGAAGACGCATCCTTGAACGGGGCATGACTGCAGTGCGCACATCGAATGTCGGGCTTTCCAAGCATGCGTCTCATCCTAGCCCCCGCGGATCCCGTGCCACTATCCAGCACAGGCATCGACTCTGAACGAGTCAGGTTTCGGAAACCAGGGTGGAGGGTTGGCATAGCAACGGGCAAGGCGGCGCGCTGGGGAGAAGTGTTGGCAGCGTCGCCGCTTCGGTGGCGGACATGACTGAGGGCCTTGAGCTGCTCGGCAGCTTCCTGCATTTCCGCAGACTCTGGGGCGTGAGTCTTTGGTGGCTTGATGCCCAGTCCGCCGGCGGCCAGGGATTGGTAAATTCTAGCAGTTGGGCTCGTTTGCCCATCTGGCTGCTCGTCGTTGGCAGCATATCCGGACTGAGGCCACGGAGCACCCAGTGTCGAACGAGTATGTGCGCTTGTCGGAGTGGACTCGGAGGCAGCCGTTGTTGCCGTGCTCTCAGTGATTGCGTTGATGTTAGGCGCGCCTACCATCTTGTCGTAGAGAGAAACCATGTTGCGCGAGGTGATGGTGCCCAGATAGTACCAGATCTTGTCATGCTGAACACTAGCCCAAAGAGCTGTGGGCATTGAGATAAGCAGGACTGTCGGAGGACCCAAAAACATGCCCTCGACCGTTATTTGGGCAGCCAACGGTGGTGTATTCCGTAGCCAGCTGTGAAACGCGGACATATCTGGGCTCGCATCACCGACAAAGGTCGTGCAAACTAGAATGCGAGCTTCGTTGAAAGTTAGTTTCGGGCCTGGACTTGGGCTCAGACCATCTCGGGGCCGGGTCGTTTCTGGCGCGGCGGCATTGGATGGGGATTCTGACAACGGTGCAAGCTGTATACTCTTGCCTTGGTCAGGCGTCATGCTGAAGAACAGAGGTTCGAATGCAGGCGGCGGGAATCGAGGCGAAGAGTTGGAGTTTGCTTGGGAGGCAGCCCTTATCTCCTGGCAAAGCTGCTGGGCGGAGAAGGACGTGGCGCGACTTAGCTGACGTAGAGCTGCGGTTAAACATGGAGAGAAGTAGGCACGAGACGCGGGCGAAGGATTTCGGGAGGTTTCTGGGGAGCAGGCGGCAATGACCTGCTTAAGACCGTGACCGGAAGGGCTGGGATCGGGGAGGGCGCAAGTGTCCAGCAAGAGGAGGAGATCGGACTGAGCTTCTTCGATGAGGCAGCGAACTCCGTCCCATTTCAGCCTTGCGGAATGGTCCTGGGGAGAGCTGTGGCATGGTCAGAGCTGTGAGGTTTAATGAAAGGTACAACTGCGTCTCGCTGTCAAGGTGACGTACCAGGCCCAGTAGAGTTGGCCGTCGGAACCAACGTAGCCGTGGCCAGAATAATAAATGATGAGTAGCTGATCTGGTCGGGCGTGCTCGAGGAACGAGGCTATCTGCATGCTCAGTTTAATGCTGGGGTTTGCGACGGTGGGGATCTGCCATGTTTGCGTGTGATGGCGGTAATCGGAGACCAAGACTTGTTGCAGCGCGCGGATGTTTTCTACGGCGGCGGCATCATCTTGCCAACCCAACAAAAGTACCGAGACATTCGTATAAGAGGTGGTGGAGTGGGCTGACTGGCGGTTGATGAGCATGGCGGCATCGTGCAAATGGCGGGCGAAGGCCTCGAATTCGTGGCGCTGGCTGTGGTGAGGCGCATCTGGGACTATGTGAGAGGGTCGAGGCTAGAGCAAGTCAGCCGGGGTTGGGGCGCGAAATGACGAGGGCGCAGCGCAGAGCAAAGAAGGAAGGGTACACGGTTTAGTGAGGCGGAGGGCGTGCGCAGGTGCACGACGTACTGGTTTGTGATTGTAGGGCGCAGAGTGAGGGACCGGAGGTGAAGATGCAGAGGCATTGAGCTTTGGGGCCAGCTTGCGCCTCTTGCCGGCAGGCTCCATGTGGTGTGAGGACAGCCGTGATGGGCGGGCAGACGGGTTGGGAGGTGGATGGCGAGCTGACAAGAGTCAATAAGAGACCTCGGGCCTGAGAGCAGGCGCCGGAAGGCCGGGGAGCCGAGCTGAGGTGCGGTTGCGAAGGCGGTTGCGGAAAGCGGTTGGCTGCAAGAATATATTTTTGGTGGTGTGTGTTGTCGGCGGGATTAGGTGAGGTACGAGGCCGCAGGACTGACGGCAGAGATCATTGCAGAAAAAAAGAGAAGGGCGGGTTGACGATGGACGTCGAAGGACGACGAAAGAGAACGGGACGGACGCAAAGGGCGAAGAGAAAGGAAAAGAAGCGAACAAGGGACAAGAAGAGTCAAAGCAAGAAGTTGAAAGAATAGTCAAGCAAGAGGACCGGGTTATGGGCGTGGGAAGAAGCGGCCGTCGCAAGGTACAAGATACAACCAAGCAAACGGAGACGAGGACGAGGGCAGGGACGAGGCGCAAATAATAAAGCAACAGAGGGCCAGGCAGAGTGGTGTGTGTGGTTTGTGGTGTGTGGTTGCAGTTGAGGTGTGTAATAATACTGGGCTTGGTACCAATACGCAAGCATGGAGCGATTGTGCGCGTCGCTTGTGGTGTGGTGGTAAGGCTGCAACGCACTGGGGGAGTGTGAATTGTGTGTGGCGGCAGGGCAGCCGCGGGTGTATGCCTAGAGGAGGGAGGTATCAGGCGGTTAGGACTCAGCACGGACGGGGGACAAGAGAGACGAGGAGGAAAAAAGATGGGGTAAAATAGAAGAAGACGGAAAAGAAAAAAAGAAGAGGGAAAGAAAGGAAGATGTGGCCAAGAAGATGGATGAATGTACAAATTAGCAAATCAGGCAACGACTACCGGACTAGGTAGACGAGGCACTGTGCACTGTGTCAGAAGAAGAAGAAGAAGAAGAAAATTCCATCATGGGGTAGCTACATACCTACCTACCTACCTTAAGGTACCTACCTTCAGGCCAAGGCTGTCATTAGCCGTGGCGGGCTGTGCCAGTAGTTCCAGTACCGTTAGCAGCAACAAGCCGATACCTAATAACATGCAATAGTAGAGCCAAGCCAGGCAGGTGCTGCCAGTACCAACAGGCCCCAAGTCCCTGATGATGAAGGCCTGGTACGAATAAAACAGGGCTAGAATACCAGCGGGGTCGGGGAGGGGGGGCGTGGCCAGGTGATTTGCAAGCTGGTCAATATCCCCAAGGCATGTAGGTACCTGACGGGCCTGACGGGCACCGCACCAGTAACAAGAATACACGGCGCAAGTACGGAGACAAGTCGCAGATTTAGTTATTTTGGGTGCACCAAGTCGGCACCGCGTGGCATTCTGCATGCGAGGCGAACAAAGCCGCAGGCACACACGGCTGGAGGGATTGGATGGGTGGCCAACATGTGCCGGCAGCATGTGCCACAAAGCACAAGGCTGTCGACATGCAACCGCGCATGGTAGTGTGTGCCGTGTTTCCCATGGCTCCATCGCCCATCACCAAGGAATGACAAGAAAGACTTGTGAGAGAAATCAGGGTGGGAAGAAAAAAAAAAGACCAGCTGTTGATACCTGACACGCCCCAGTCCAGCCCAGCTGGCCCTGGTACAGAATAAAACCCCAGCTCGGTACCTACCCCCATTTTTTAAACGGGTATGTAATAAATAGTGTTCCGCACGGAGTACGGATAGTTTACCGTGGTGCACTTGCTGATGAAATCTCATATTGCTGGGTCTCCCCGCTGAGAGAAGAAAAAAAAAAAGAGCCAAAGAGGGGCGCGTATACCGTGAGCTCAGCTCACTTGGCCGTGGCCCTATACCCAACTAGACTTGGCTATGACGAACAAAGGATAACTACCTCGTCCATGCTTCGTTACGAATTAGTGAGTCTGCAGTGGTTGGTTGAACCAGGCTGAACATTTTTGCCCACCCCTGCACATCTGAAATACTCTTTCCAAGGCCATTCTCCTTGCCTCCATTCACGAATCATCACCACCAACCGCCGCCTGCCCCCGCTGTGCCGTGCGCCGCACCATGCCAGCTGAGTTGGTCGCGCTAGTGTACTACCTACGAAGTTCTCTTCTTTTCCCGTCCCATTGGCTTCGTCTCCATTCCAACACGCCCTTCGCTTGGGCTGCCTCCAACGCCATATTCCGCTTGCAACTCCCGACGCAGCGTATCGCCTGCCCACATCACTGATGATTTCACCTTGTGCTGTACGAATCAGTATTATTGTGTACTAAGTTAGGTAGTTATCTGAGTCTTGACGAGTGGGGAACAAGCACCGGGCAGCCAACCCTGCAGGGAACATCTTTTATTTCCAAGCCAAGAAAAATAAAAATAAAAAATAAAATCAAAAGAAAAGAAAAGAAAAATAAAAATAAAATCCCAGGATAATTGATAAACGAATCAAGTGTGCGTCTCGTGTCTGTCTTTGACCCCAGGCGACGGCTTACTGGTCCGGCGCTGAGGCACCTGGCGTCTCATCTTTAGCACTGCCCATCTTCCCTTGTTCCCCTAAAAAACACAAACCCCGACGCGCCCGATAGCACGACACGAGCTGCAAGACCCATCTGCCTCTGGCATGTGCCTCGTACCATATATGCGTCTCCTTCTTTTTCTATAGTCATCCCGTCTGACTCTGATCAGTCCGGCCACAGGCTCTTGGTCTACAGAAAACCGGCCGACAACTTGTCGCTGACTAGCACGGGCGGGTCATGTCCTCCTCCTCCTCTTCCACCTCATCATCAAAGCCTTGTCAGCCTCGTGGACTTATCCCCCCAGCATCAGCCCAAATTACATTGGCACGCGGCCTCGCTGTATTCGCTCTAGCCTTCCTTGTACGGATACCTTGGAGCCGCCCTGGTGGCGCTGGGCTGGCCTTCAGCCTGACACTGACCCCCGACTTTTCCGCCTCCAACAACAAGCCTTGCCGTCAACACTTCCAATCATGTGGTTCGGACCAACCAGCGCTTCTGCCTCGTATTAACTAATGTTCCAGCTCCTCCCTCATCCCGCAACCGAGTTGTCGTTGTGACTTGTAACGCGCTTGTTCTTTGTCATTTACTCTCTTTGATGACCGATGCTTTCTTTTCTTTTCTGTTCTTTTCTTTTCTGTTCTTTTCTTTTCTTTTCCCCTTTTCATCAAACTGTCACTCCTCTTTTCGCGCCTTCATTTGCCTCCTCCTTTTCCAGCCCACCACTGCATTTTCCCAAACGCCAACCAGCACCCGTTGCATTACTCGCCACCATGAGGCCACCACCAGTGGACGCGTTTCCCTGCAACGAATCACTATCCCCAAGGCCTCAAGTGGCAATTCTTAGCCCCGATCCCCGCTCCGCCAGTATTTAGCGTCTGTATTCCCCTTCAATTTTGCTTGCCCCTTTGACGCTCGTGACAGGCCTTGTCGCGAATCCCGTCGTACCAGAGACGAGATCACCAAAAACCCACAATCCACACCAATCAGCCTCTCAAGCCCGTACCTGCAGCAGCACACTCGTACAGTTTTTTCCTTTTGGCCCTGACCTGCTGAAGGCTGCAGCACACGACAGGCTACTACTGCGTCTCTAACCGGGAGCTTGAACAAGGGTCCTGCTAGGTGCCAGGCTGCTAGCGAAACTACCACACCAGCCTATGAAGAGTCTGTACCACCAATAGCCAAGGCAATCTTGGCGCAAGGGCATGGTATTGGTCTTGTGCGCCCTCTACTCACGACCAATCGCTTTCCAATTACACAGCATTAAAAAAGCATCACCAATATAAGATTCAAGGATATCCAAGAGCTGTGGCAAAGCTTAGGGCAACTGCTGCACAGATGATATGCCGGGGCACTAGTCCTGTACATGCTTAATAATGCTGTCGGTGTCCCGAGGCTGGCGAAGCTGTGGCTGATAGAACACGCAAAGTTGAGCACATGGCGCTCTTATTACGTGTCCTCAACCTTGGCAGTGTTGTTTATCCATAGCTGCATCGATTCCACCAGGGCTCCTGTTTTGAAACTCTTTGGACTTGATGGCGACCACTCAAGGTCAGGCGAGCACGATGATCATGTTTCAAGGTCCAGTATGCAGCATGCTTCTATTCATATCGTCTATTTGAAACGAGCTTGATATTCTCTAGTCTACATGATCCTGCATAGATCAACGCCACCTGTACTTGAGCTGTTTAATCTCTTCGCGTAATCCTTTGATAGTTATGCCGAGAGCACATGACTCTCACGATAAACACATGACTGGGATGGTCTAAAACGAACTTCTCGAGACAACATCTCGAGTTATTGAACGCACGCGAGGTTGCGCAGATATAGAACAAGAAACAACAGCCTGATTTGTCGTCTATATTACTGTCGACGTCTGCTAGTAAGCATAATAACAATACAGACACCTCACTAACACTACGACAGAGACATGTCACTGCACTAAAGAGATTGTTTACTATATCGGGAATAAGCCATCTACGCAAAGTCCGCTGGTACTTGTCAATCATGGAAATTAAGCAACGTTCCACCTAGATTGAATGCTACAAGCGACGTCAAAACGCAAAGACAGTACTCCGTACACTGGACATTGGTGATGCAACGCCAGGCAACAATTAGACGAGCCAACAATCGTACCACCGCTGTCCATGGTTCCGGCCACGAACAGTCGTCGACCGATCGATGCACCCCCCAAAGCTGATCAACCCTTTTTTGGGCATATGTAAATGTGCCGCCCTTGCATTCCCCCCTACAAGGCATCGACTGCATCGTACTAATTCGTTCCGGCGGTGCCCAGTCAGAGTGTTCACCGCCACACCGGCGGCGATGAATTTTGCGAGACATGCAATGATCCGCAACGCCGAAGACGGCGGCGCGTCATCCGTTGCCACTGCTGCCGTCCTGTCTGGCGAATTGAAAGCACAGCTACATGTGTGTTTTTCTTCCGGTGGCGATTTGATACCCGTTGTGTTCAGCTGGCAATGGAGCAAACGGTCATGGCTTTGGTGGTCAAAGAGGCCGCCGCCTGGGGTCGCTTAGATGTCTGTCGTCCAGTCATGCCATTGCCACTCGACCTCGCTTGGTTCCACAACCCTGCCGGCTTGCATTTTTTTGCAGTAACAAGTAAAAAGCTCGACAAATTACGTATTAATAAACTAGTAATTTGTATTAGAGAGTATTTACGTTGACCCTGCCCTTTTTTAGTAGTTCTATTTTGGGAAAGGCTGACGCATTTCCGCTGTGACAAAGACAACCAGGCTGCGTAAACTTTAATTGTGACAGTTGTCCTGGCATGGTTAGAGAGAGGCTTTACAGCAGGACAATAGCCCAAGGCAGAAAAAAAAAAGGAGAATCGTGGGAATGTAGGGGGAGACAAGGCGCAAATGCCGGCAGCTAGTTAGTGTACATGGTGCGCCATCTTGAATCTTGATCTCGACCCCCAACAAGACGAGTCGGGCGATTCGCGCCAAAATCAGCTCAGCCGGACCGGGCAAGGCAGCGGATATGTCCGGGAGCCAAAAAGCCAAAAAAGCCCACTTTGCCGGCAGACGAGGCAAGGATGAAGCGAACCGGTCGAGAAGGCTGAGGCCAGGCACAACAACGCACGCGCTCTCGTAAATGAAAAGAGCGGCGGAGGCTGCAGGATGCTGATACGAGCTGCCGTTGTTCCCGCTTGCTCGGTGATGGCAGAGCGAGGGGCAGGAAGCAGGAAGGCGAAGAGAGGGAGGGGGGTGGTGGTTGTGGTGGTTCCTCGTAGCCGCGGGGCTGGCGTTCGATTGCTGCTGCATGTCCTTGTCCCGCAACCTGCTCGTCTTCTGTGTATTCTTGGCGGCGAGGCCAAGCCCACACTATTGAAGCCCAAGATCAAAGTGAAGTTTTTTTTTTCCTTTCCCGGATGGATTAAGGCCGCGCCGCCGACGCCGCCGCCGTTGCCAGGATAGTTGCCGGGGCGCAGTGTCGGTGTGTTGGGCTGTAGGATGAGACGGAAAAGCTGCCCAGCAGCAAACGCGGGCGTTGCAGCTGCAAGGCCGTGGCATCCGATGCAGGCGGCGAGTAAGATGGTGGCATATTTTTGTTTTAAAAATAAACCTGCATCGAACTAGATATGATGACCATTTTCGTTCTTAAAAACATAAATGAAAAAAAGAGCGATAATACGAATATAACATCTGGAATCCTTGTCTGCGGTGATATATGTGCAGCAGATTATAGGACGGCAAGAGCACCAGACTCGTTGTCCCTACGTCATGGGGCAGGCTGACGAGCTGCACAGCCATACACTGCGACGTGACATGGTGATGAGGGGCCCCTGGTGACTCGACCTGTCCAAAAAGTCTCTACTTCTCAAGTGGCGAGACAACAATTCAATGTCGGATTTCAAAAAGCAGGGATTTTTTCCCTTTTTGTTTGAGAACCAGGATTCACATGTCAAAATAGGTTTGGCAACGGGGCGCCACCAAATGAGACAGTTCAAGTACCGAGCACCGGTAGGGGACGACTGGTGTAACAGAGGTGTGTAGGAGTGGCGGTGGTGGCTGAGTATCAAGCAAAAGGCCGTGATTGGGTTTCGTGACTGGGCTCGACTGCGCAAGAGTCACAGGACCAGGAAGAGACAGGGAAGAAGGCCAAGGAAAATTGGGAAATCTACAGTAACATCGGCCAACTAGGAATTATTCTAGAATCCCAGTCTTACCAGTACGCTTTCGGTCGGCGCGCATTCTCCGATGCCACGTACCTAGCGCCCTAGGTAGGTACTCAGTAGCAGTATTGAAATGAAAAGTTTCGGCGGACGGATAGCGCCTTGGGCCTGGTTTTGCGGGGCATCTAGTGCGCTGTTTGCCGGTTTCTAGTGTGTCTAGCGGCTACAAGGTACACTTGAGTGGGTCAAAGTATCTCTGAACAAATCATCATACAAATCGTCATCCATTATCGACCAAATGACCGAACAGGGCATCTTGGCACCAGCCCCCACAAGCACTGGCAGTTTGATTGGTCTTGTGTGGCTGCTCGTCACTGCTCAACATTGTCACAGCCACGAGGCGAGGCTGCCATGTCCAAAACTCGTCAGCTTCATCCAAACAGCTCCTGTCCCGCTACGCGGGTTTGTTATCCGATTCTACCATCCGCCCGCGTCACTGGACCCTGATTCGAGTTGCCCACTATCCGCTTCTTTCTGCCCGTAGTACGGGCCGTCTTCAACAGCTGCCCGCACGGCCCCGATCGCAACCTGCGAACAGCGCGGATCGTTGCAGAAACGAAACCCACCGCACAATTTCTTGTCCGCCTCGGCATCTGCCCACTTCACCCGCCGCTACCGACCAAGTTCATTTGCAGACCGCATCCCGGGGTTTTTTTCTTCTGGCTCTACACCCTGCTCAACGTCTCATCCGCTTCTCCCGCTTCAAGTCCAACAGAAACGGTCCCCGTGAGACATTCAGCAGCGCACCGACTTGCCTCTGCGCCACGCCACCACGGCCATGGACGCTTACGGCGTCCGACGCAAGGACACCACCAAGGGTCCGCCTCTGCGGATTCTGTCTCTCGGTATGCCCGGGAACTCACGAAGATGCAGAGCTTCGCTAACATATGACAGACGGTGGTGGTGTCCGTGGCTATTCCATGCTCATCATTGTCCAGGAACTCATGCACCGCACCTATGTCGAGGCCCACGGCCGCGCCCCGCGCCGCCACGAGATCCCCAAGCCCTGCGACCACTTTGACCTCATTTTCGGCACCGGCACCGGCGGTCTAATCGCCATCATGCTCGGCCGTCTGCGGCTTGACCTCGAGACGTGCAAAGAGCTCTACGTCCGCATGACCCGCATGGTCTTCCAGACCGACAAGACCATTGCCGGCATCCCGTACCGGTCAACCCTCTTCAAGGCCAGCAAGCTCGAGGAGGCCATTCGCCAGGCCGTCCGCGAGCACACCGTCAACGAACAAGAAGGAAATGACGGCGAATCGGACGAACCCATCATCAACCTCTACTCCCCCCGACTCTCTACCTCGTCTGGCCCGCAGCGACATCTCAGCAATGCCAGCACGGTCAGCTTCAGCGCGCGCAGCCCAACGGCGCAAGCGGCGCGGCCATTTATCAGCTCCAGAATGGGCAATGGCGACGCCCGATTATACGACTCGCGAGAGAACCGCACAAAAACGTGAATAGTTCCAACTCTGCGACTTCCAATCTTTGCGCTAACATGCACTCAGTGCCGTCACAGCCATGTACAAAGACTCTCCACGCCGCGCCGCGCCCGTCATTCTCCGATCCTACGACTCGCGCCACGAACCGCCTCCCGATTTTGACTGCAAAATCTGGCAAGCCGGCCGCGCCACGTGCGCCGTTGGCCTCGCTTTCAAGCCCATCCAGATTGGCCAGTCGAGCTTCCACGACGACGGCGTCGGCACCTTCAACCCGGCCCCCGAGGCGCTCGACGAGGCCGTTGTCAACGAGTGGCCTGGGCGCGACGTGGGCGTCTTTGTCAGTGTCGGCACTGGCAAGCGCCCGCGCAGCAGCGATGGCAGCAATCAGCAGGTTTGGTACGAGGGCTTCCTGGGCGATTTCGCCGAGGCGCGGCGCCGGCTCATCGCCAAGATCGAAGGTTGTGAAAAGATTCACGAGTTTATGCTCCGCGAGCACCTTGCCCGGCGCAACGTCAACCCGGAAAACTACTTTCGCATGAATGTTGAGATTGGCGTCGGCGAGTTTGGCATGAATGAGTGGCATCGGCTGGGGGATATCAGCACCGGCACGCGCCGCTACATGGCGCGCGACGAGGAGCAGCGTATGATTCTGGGCATCTCGTCACGCCTGGCCAAAGTGCACCGCGCGCGGCAGCGCCTTGAGCGACAGGCCAACTCGATCCCGGAAGTCGTCAAGCAGCAGCCATCCTCGACCAGCTTTGACGTGTCCTTTGCCGTAGAGCTTCCCGGTGACATGCCCAGCGCGTTCCCGCCGTCGCCCCGGAGCGCCCTCTCGCGGGCCTCGTTTGACTCGGGCCGGCCCGACAGCCTGACCGTTGGCAACACCCCCCCGACGCGGGGTGGCGCGCCGTCCCCGCGGAACTCGTACGACGCGCGCCCCGGCGGCGCGGCGAGATACCCGCCAACCGCATCGCCGCCGCCGCCGCCATCACGCAGCAGCAACCGCAGCGGCAGCGGCACGCCGAGCAACAATGACCCGGACCGGCTGCTCGCCACGGCGCCCTCGCCGTCGCAGTACAGACACTCTGCGGGCGCGGACAAGATTGCGATAATGAGCCCCGACGAGCACGCGTGCCCGCTGCCGCCCACGCCGCGGTCGGCGCCCCCGTCGACGCGCATCGAGCCGCCGCCGCTCCCGCCCAAGACGCCCCTGCCTGGGCATCGGGTGACGAGCAGTCATGCGAGCAACGGCCACGCGCTGCCGTATCCGACGGATGACGAGGAGGAAGCGCCGCCGCCGCCGGTGAATATGGCGCGGAAACCAGAATACCGGGGTTGATGAAAAAAAAAAGAGTTTGGATTGGGCAGAGAGCGCCACACTGGAGACTTTTTGTATATAGGCAAGCTGTAAAAAGCGATTTGTGCGTGTTGAAGACGGGTTGGAAAAGGAGAGTGAGGATGCATGCAATACCCCCTTTTTGCGTTGTTGTTTTTGTTTCAAGTCACCTCGTATTGAGCAATTGTTTTTACTTGTGCTTCTATTCGCGAAAAGGGCATGCAGACGGGCTCGGCGTGGTCCTGATTTTTGGGTGTCAGTGATGAGACGAAGCCGTGCTCCGCTACGTTTCTTGAAGATGACGATTTAATGTGAATGACTGTGGCTATATCACGGGACTGTTCAGTCTCAATTCCAAGCTTTCCCCTAAACATTGATATCCTATGATGACGCCCCCGCGATGTATGGACTGCTGTGTTTATCATCCGATGCTGCATCTCGTGGCTGCTTTCAATTCTGTCCGCTGGTTGGACCAGCCATTCAAGGAAGGATAGCTTCCTTTGGATTTCTTTGTCGGCAACTCAGCTTGGTTTGGCTGGGGTCTGGTAGCCTACATGACAAGGGTCATGAATCATGATTCGTGTTTCCCTCTGCTTCCCCCCCCAGTCGCACATCTGGTATGGCCTGATGCATTCAAAGCCCCCTCTCTGTCCATTCTCTCCATACCGTAGATCCGCTTCCGGCGGTTACAATGGGGTTTTCGATATCCGTTTCCTTCCTTGCCTATGCGCGGCTAATAACCAACCGGATGTTTTGCATTGAGAAACTAACTACCTCGCATGCAATCAACTCATTTGGCTCGCCTGTTGGCGTCAACCGCCCTGTAAGGAGTTTCTTTCGTATTCAAGACTACGATGCAGCTTCCAAAGGTGGAAATTCGTCTCAGAAATCTGCCAAGCCTTTGGAACCGCGCGCTCCCGACGACATGGTCCCGAAAATCGACCCAAATCACCGGGAGGCACGCGCCCCTCTTCTGGTTATCACATCTCGTAGTTAGAGAAAGGAAGCTAAAGAATCTTTTATTATCCTTGCTGCCCCCCATTAACAAGGGTCACGTTGGACTGGCAGGGTAGCTTTTAATAATATGTCGGCCCGGAAAAGCGCACGCCGCCAGCGAAAAAGATGCTTCCTGTGACTTTTACACATGCGCACGGATAATGCAATGCGCTGTTGTCAATCGCGCGCGCGTCCACGAGCCCCCAGCTTCTTCACGGAATGGCACACAGGAAAAATGCGTGATGACCTTGTACCTACCTGGCTTTCTTTCTCGCCCCTTTCTTTAGGTTGTCTACGCTTATTTCCAAGAGACATATTTGGATACCGAGATTATACTGAAAACGCCGCAACGTACAATTTCCCAACGCTCAGTGTCTTCAAAGTGTTGAGCCTGGACCAGCGCATGTTATCTCAGTGGTTGTTATCTCATCACCAAGAAGAACGTGGGGGCTATGGTTATTAAAGGACGGATACGTGGCGACGCCCGCCTGTTCCCCTCCTCCTCCCCGCACCAGAAGGGATCCCAACTTCCCAAATGGGCATGTCCATCCTCTGACCGCCGGTCTCGGTACGTGAACATCTGGTCATGATTTGACAAAGAGAAGGTACAAAAGTGGCCTGTTTGACTGTTCAACCTTGAAAAGAACGGAAAAGTCTGCGCACTCTTGTCGGCGGCGCTGTGGCTGTAGCGTTTGCGGCTGAACCGGCTCTCGCGCCGAACGCTACTCCGTATTCCGTACATTGCCGGCCTCGTACACATCAAGTCCGAGCGAAAATAGTTACTGTCTTTGTCCTGTCTGGCAATGGAAACAACGGCTATGAACTGTTTCCATGTGTCACGTTTTTACTGGGAAAGACAAAAAGATAACAACTGTTGATACCATTCCAAACCCCGTTGCTGGTACTATTGTCGGTGCCGGGCTACGGAGTCATCCAGGATCGGCGACCCCTCACCCAGCGCGACGACAAAATATGCAACGCCTGTGATAAACTCTAGTTCGGTGCAAGAAATGGAAGGGTCGGGGGCCAAAAGGGGAAAAAAAAAGAAAACTCTTCAGTTGCCTGTTATGGAAGCACATCCCGTAGGACCAAACCGTAGGCAGCCCCTTTCCTGTTCTTTCCTTGAGTCATCACGGAATGACCGATGACACTTGCGCTCGTTGGTGGAGAAGAGCGTTCCCCTTATACATGCAAAACTATCCCCTAGGCTTCGGTCGCCGTTTCCTGTACTCTTTCCATTCCTGCCAAACCCAGGAACGGCGCATGGCCGAAACGGGATTCACAACTGCCGGCATCGGGGGAATCTGACCTGCTTGGCGCTGGCGCGCGCAACGACCACCACCGTCTGATGTGTCGAAGCGAGAACGGGGAGGATCGGCACCGAAAGACCCGAGTCCGTCCGCCAAGTCCCCGAAGACAAACAAGAGAAAGGCATACAGAGGTTATTTTTATTGTGCTGCGTCATCAAGACTGTGAATTGGAACACTGTCTGAGGCGTTGGGACAATGTTCGAGTCCCTTTGGGCATATGCAAGCCACGGCTCGACATGGGGTGCTTTGTTCCTGTTTGAGACATGTCTCTGAAGGGCTTGCGCGTCTTCGATATTCGACAAGGAAGAAAAAATATCCCGTCAAAGTGACTCGGAGTAGTGACCTGTTGTGTTTGCAAAGGCCGTGATTTGTCCTCACTAGACCGGGACACTGTAACTTTCCAATTTTCTTCCTTTGGTAGTGTTTGCTTCGACGTTGATGAGGAATCGGCACAAGGCGCTTACACGGAACTAGAGATCTTGCATCTCTGGAAACGGCGGCGCCAAGGCATTGAGTATGGAAGCTGACCAGCATCGTGTATGGAATATACTGTTCATGAGGTACTTGGGCTGGCCTTGTGATGTTATTGTGCACTTGAACCCCTACAATTCATTCGGTGGTATATGTGCCATCATGCACAGCACCTAACCACTAACGGATACCCTATATCGGCAAGGCGGGCAGACCCCCCCTTTCAATGCGCAATGCTTGGTTTTACCTTGTTTTGAAATAGGTGAGCAGGATACACAGAGTCTGTGTCACGATGAGCGATTGTCGACAGTTCATCTGACAAGGCCATGGTAGCTTAGGACGCCATGCTATCTGCAGGGTTCTGTTCAGCCCGGCGCCATGAGATGTGTGACGACAGGCCCGATCACGACTCGAGTCAAGTGCCGTGGCCCGCAAGTCCGTCATCGACGAAAGGCCCTGCTTTTCCCCTTCTCCTGGTCCATTCCCACATGGCGGGCTATATCAGCTGGAGCCAAGTGCTGACAGGGCTACACTGGGTCAGCCTTGCCCAACCGTGGAGTGGCAGCATGAATACGATCAATACGTCTTATTTCTGGTACCGAAGACGCTTATCGTTTCCAGCATCCAAGGATCGCACTGGTGAGAATTCGCACCACAAAGAAGGTTGTCGGGCAACTTGACGACCCAACATTGCCGGTGGCCCATCATGGGGCTGGCGACTTCTGCTCACCATAGTTGACGTTGACTAGCAGAGTGCGATGGAGGAGACGTTAGATTGAATCATAGTCGTGCCAGCTTCATGCGTTGGCTCTGGTGGGACAGGAAGCCAAGCCGTCGGTCACTGATCTGAAGCGCGGCGCTCGGCGTCGCGCCCCATGAGCGCACTGACGGGCCCGCCCCATGGCGGCGCCGTCTCGAGGAAGTTTGGGCTCTCGTTGATAAGATCGTCTAGTATAGAGGGCGACTGTTAGCAACTGCTGTGTTGTTGATTTGGTGAAACCGATCAAGGCAGGGCTGTTTCTGGGATAACCGGGTGCAGATGCACAGCCAAGAAGAGCGTTCGTCGCAACCAAGAACAGCAAAATAGTCGCCAGCCTCGAATGCACATGAATGCATGAATGCCACCGAGCAGATAACGGAGGCGCCGAAGATGCAGTCACATTCTAGTACAGCCCCAGGGTCGGGCCTAGAGAGGCTAAGGCCGGAACGCCCCATTCGAGAGGGCATTTTCATCCACAGCGGCATCCACACGCACGGTGAGGGCGGTGGTGAAGACAACGGTCGCAACTCAAATCATCTCATCTGCCGAAGGAGCACTGTTCGTTCCGGGAACCGGGGCAGCGTGGGAGTTCTTTGCCTGCAGTCGCTGCAGATGGTTGACTCAGGCCACGAGATGGCGCACGCCCGCAGCAAAGTGGCCATCACAGGGTTCGCAAGACAGGGTCAGGTGTGCACGAAAGGATGAGGGACGACGGTGTAAAAATCTCAATAAAATTAGCAACCAGCGACGACGACGCAGTGGCAGTGGGCGCGTACGCTGCGGGACCGACGAGAGCGAGCTGATGAGAAGACTAGGCGGCTGTTTGCGCCGCTTTTAGCGGCCCAGCCATTCGATCCTGGTGGCGATGGAAGAGGCCATCATCGCGGGGGATCTTATCGCGGACGGGTTCCCGGTTGCCAGCAAGGAGATGAGCGTTTTTGTAGATGGAGGGAGACGGATTCTGATCCAAGAACCTTGACTGCTTGAGCGTCACGCGGCGCCGGCCGGCCAAGCCCAGAGCGCGCCACGGCCATCTACTGATACATTGCAGGGCGGCGATAGTGTGTTGCAGATTGAGCAGGTTTCAGGGCGCAAGAAATGAGAACTCAGCGCTGTCTTGATAGATGACAGGTCCATATGGCATGGGTTTGTTGATTCCGTGGCGCGGCCCAAATCTGGAAACTCGGCAGTGATGGAATCTTGATCCCTAGCGCCTCGGGAAGTGTGACAGGCACCGACATTTGATCGAGTAGAACTAGCACTCTGACCTCAACAAGACAAGACTCAAGAGGCACGTAATGATGGACAAGCGCATGTCATGATGGTTGAGCGGCAGGCAAGTTGGCTCGTTCACTGATGAGCGGAAGCACTGGCCAGCGGGAAGGTGCAGGCAAGCCATGTCAGGGTCAGAAATAGAATCTGTCTCTGAATACGACCGGGGTTCTCGAGACTGTTTGTTGCAACTAGATTACATGAAAAAAAACTCGTTTTTTAAAGTAACCTAGAGTAGGCATAACTAGCTTATTAGTCGGTGAGTTGGAGGTTGCAAAGAAGAACGGGCGAAAAATAACTACGAATTCTTCAAAGTTGCTCAGGCATTGGCAACGTATATTAATGCCGCGCCACGAACAACGCCCGCAGCATCTGTGTTAGTTGTGCTGGTACTGGTAGAGCTCGCACCCCATTCCGTATTCTGAATTGCCGCTTCCGAACTGTCTATCTTGGGTAGCAGTGTGTACGGGGCAACTTTTCTCTCTCTCTCGCATTGGTCCTCTTGGGTGAAGAAAGGCACTGGTAGACGGAAAACTCCGTCACTACACACGAATAGGCGTCTTGGGGACAAAGGCTACCTACCTAGTTCGTTGGCTACAAATGACACCACCGGCCCAGGAACTGGGAGGGGGGCATTGTGTGGCGGCGACGCAGAACCCGCCCCCTGGCCACTGGCTGCAGATGATAATCACTCGCTTGCAGAATGGGGAATGGGGTCGACGTTGGCGGTGCAGGGTTCCAGGGTGAGGTGAGGTGGGAGAGGTGACGGATGGCTGCTGCGAGAGGGCATGAAAGAGAGGATCGTGAGAGATTGAGGACGGGAAATTAGGTAGCGACTGGTATTGTTCAGCATTGTATTCTAGAGCGGCCGGGACTGGTGATTGTCGCGGCGGGCAGGCACGGGAGTTGTTGCCAGCCTATTCTTGACCGAGGAGTGTTTCTGGCGATGGTAATCTGTACATATTAC
This sequence comes from Cordyceps militaris CM01, assembly GCF_000225605.1. NCBI lineage: Eukaryota > Fungi > Ascomycota > Sordariomycetes > Hypocreales > Cordycipitaceae > Cordyceps > Cordyceps militaris. The sequence goes on along the minus strand of NW_006271973.1, from coordinate 1,167,019 downwards.
GGAGTATCTGTATGTACTTGGTATCTTCGCGGGGTCATAGTACCTTAGTAGGTACAGTTGTATGGACTCGACTATTGTCCACAAGCAGCAAGCAGCAGTTCCCACCAATTCATTCCAGGCAACTGGTTTTGCCACTAAATAAGTCGACTAACTACCTATGTAGCAGTTCGTGCTTGCCTGCCCGTCCTTGCTCTTTACTAATAATTTCAAGTTTGTCAAAGGAACCTCCATCGGCAACCCACCCACCATCCCGGACAGCTAAAAAGTTATAGCGCCTTGTTTCCCATGGACAGTACCTACTAAGGTACCCACTGGAAACGCTCCCCCCCAAAAAGAGCCGCTAAAATACGCCAAACTGCCCACCTACCTTAAACCCATGCCTGCCTCTCTTTCATGCTCCATGCGCTTTTGTCTTTTCCTTCTTCTTCTTCTTCTTCTTCTTCTTCTTCTTCATTAGTGCGTCTATCCGCTCTCTCATCTTCCTCTATCAGTTGTTGTGTATCTACAAGACTAGACATACTCTCCTCTTTTCTTCCCATCATCCGCGTCGACGTGCGGCTACTCATCAAGATTCAACCTCGAACCTCGAGTACCCCTTCAGCGATTTCAACGCCAAAGCCCACCGAGGCATCGACGACTGCCGCCGCCACCTCCGCCAAGAAAGCTTCTAGGAACCCGCCCGCCCGCCGCCCACCACCACCACCACCACCAAACAACACAACCACCATCGCCTCACCCGTGCGGCCGTGCCTCATCTTCTTTCCATCTCACCAGTCGCCCCCTACTACCTAGCTCGCCCGCGAATTGGCCGTTTCGAAATAACATCTCTTTTCCAACAACTCCGCCGCTTTCACCAATTCTGACACCGTATATCGCTCTCACACATATATTGGTGCGCCTCACGCCGGCCCGTTATCAGTGCCGCCGCCGCTCACCTGGGCCTTGCGCCCCCCCTCCGCTACACCTCGTCCTACCTGCGGCGGGATACTTTTGCAATGTCTGCCAATCCCCAAGCGCAGGGATCGCAATCCCAGCGTGGCCAGGGAAAGGCGAGATATGCCACATCGTGCACAGAATGTCGCCGTCGAAAGCAAAAGGTGAGTTGTTGAATTGGTGCTGCTTCCTAGTTGCTGTTTGTTGGGTTGAAGGCCATTGTACTATAGCCCAACCCCAGCCCTGACCGTTGGTTGGTTGCGCTTTTTTAAATCATTCGTGTACCAGCAGTCGAGTGTATAAGCGACGAGCAAGTGTATAACGTTACCATACATTCGTCATCGCCCCGACATGCCGCATTGCTACTGACCCCTACTAACCTTCAAAAGTGTTCCCAAGGCCAACCTTGCACAAATTGCCTTCGAAGATTCCCTCAAACAACATGTGAATATACAACCACCCCCACAAGAAGGTAGGTCCAAATTGCGGTACCACTCCACAACTCGTTTGCTCAAATCAACCCTCCGTAGATCATCAAGCCAAGGAGGTACGCGGCCCAACGATGTCAAGGTCGTCGTGGAAGGCCCGGCCTATTCGCATCTCGACGTGAGCGAGTTACAAGACGCCATTCTGCAGCTGGAGCGCGAGACGCGTGACCAAATCGAAAAGAATGGCTCCCAATCGTATTCTGTCAAGTTCCCCCGACGCCAAAACTCGGGCCGGGCCTTGAAAGGCTCACAAGACACGGAAAACGACGAAAGCAAGCTTCATTCCAAAACCAACAGCGGCACTGGTGGCAAGGAGCAGCCCTTCAAGATTATTGTCAAGGACGAAACCGGCATCCTGAAGCCCCAGAACATGCGGACCCTGCTCAAGACGATCCTCCAGGTCCGAGTCAACTTTGCCAATAAGATTGTCAATGATGAATATACCCTAGACTCGAGAGCGCTGTTGCGCATGGCGGAGCGCGCGACGAGACCACCGCTGCAAGTGAGCAGTTACGAAGATCACCTCCACAACTTGCCCATGACCCTCAACAAGTTAAACATTGAGCTTGTTCGAATATGTACTTTTTACTCCTGGCAGATCCCTCTCCATATCGTGTTCCTAACAGTATATAGATTTGCAACTACTTTGCCGATTTAAAGCAGTGGTGGATGGCGCCCCGAACCCGACGAATCGATTCATGAAGCACTGGGTCCCTCTCTCCATCAAGTCGCCGCTCAACCTGCAAATCATCCTCTACACGTCCGCTTGCTTCTTGAACGAGACTGGCCAGGTCCCTAAAATGGTCGTCTGGGCACACAAGAGCGCCGTGCACAAACTTATCAACGAACACATCGCCAAAGTCGGCAAGAACCTCAGTGATGAAGTCATCATGGGCACCGCCCAGATGGTGCTAGACTCGTGGTACTGGGGAACGACCGAGGAGATGCACGCCCACATGCTCGGCCTGAAATCCATGATTAAAATTCGAGGAGGCTTTCAGACCTTGGGCATGCAGGGTTTCCTCGCCAAGACTGTCATCACGTAAGACACAAATGCAGCCAACATGTTGCACTACTAATTCATGGCCCAGGGATGACATCACCATCGCCCTCGCTCACGAAGTCCCGGCCTCTATGTTTGACAAGGAAGGATTCGAGTTTAAAGATGAATTCATGGTGCCGTACCAAGTATCCTTTAACTCACCCCTCATGTCAGACTGGCCGCCATTTGCTAGCTCGGCCTCTACGCTCAGCCTACACCCCAACGCGAACCAGCTTCTCGACGACATGCGAAACCTGCTTAAACTCGTTCTCGACCTCCCCGAACACCAAACGCCAGAAAATCTCCAAAAGGTGGCCGAATTGGCGGCCTGGACCTACCAGCGCATCTCCATGCTCCCCGAGAACGTGCCCAAGCGGAGCTGCAAGGAGCAGCAGCAGCAGGAAGACTTGCAGATGCACCAGCAGAGAACGCAGCAGATGCCGCAACACCACGGCCAACAGCCAACGTTGATAGATGCCGATTCGAATGCGGACAGAACCTCCACGGGCACGAGTGCGCGCTGGGACGGGTCCTCACCGGAAAACACGTACGCCAGCAGCGTGTTCGAAAGCGGTACGCCAAAAGACGAGGCCTCCCTGACGCCCAACACGTCCCCCGCGCGCAGCGGCAGCGACCATTTCGCGGCGGCGGGCGCGCGTCCGGACCTCATGTACCGCGTGATTCGTCACGTGGCGCTCATCTACTGCCGCGCCATCTTGGCCCGCTTGCCGACGAGCCAGGTGTGCGACTCGAATGAGTTTCTACAGATTTGGATGAATATATGGGAGGTGCCGCTGGCGCAGTGGAAGACAATTCTCGGCGTCTACCACTGGATCACGATTGGACTCGTTCCGAGCGGGCACGACACGGCGCCGGCGCGCTTCTCCAAGATGCTCATGGTGGTGGCGCTGCTGTCGATCGGACTGGACAACTGGCACATTTGCATCGAAGTGTCCCGGGCGGCGCTGAAGCTGCAAAAATGGCTGCGAGAAGGACATCCGGTCGCGCCGGTAGGTATCGTGGGGGGTGAAGCCGGGGTGGCCAAGTTTGGGTTCCCGATCAAGGAGGACTTGCCGGCGGTCGCAAAGTATGACGGGATTGACTTTTTGGAGGGGATTGAGGAAGACATGGACGATGCGGACGAACTTGTGTAAATGACATGATGATGTTTTGGAGTTTCTTCTCTTTCTTTGGCCGATGTATAAATCTCTATTTTGGGGGAAATTGGGCGGCAAAGATACCACAAGAGCGGGAATTTGGCGTCAGCGGGGAGGCAATACTTTTGGGCGATTCGTTCTCGCGGGGTCGGGCAAGCACCAAAGGTGTTGACATTTCTATGTACTTATTTGATCAGTTGGACAATGAATGACTTGATGCGCTCATGAATTTGTTCGACTTGGAAGTGCATCCCATGGCTTGTATCACCTACTTATGAGAGCGATACTTTTATAGCTCTCGTAGTTCTGAGGTACCTAAGTAGCCTTCAGGTGCCCACTAAATACTGGACTAGGAACAGCTGCACTGCAAATACAAATTGGGTCTTGGAAATTTCGAGCCTCGTTCTTTACGGAATTGCTCAATCATTCAGATTAAAAAGGAGTAAAAAAGTCAAGACACGACAAAAAGTAAAAACATACAACAGCCGGTGTTCGCTGGTCGTCACCGACCCAACTACTAATCTGCCGATGGACAGCTTGACTTTTGGGGAGCGGACGGGACCCAGTTTTTTCTGTCCTCTATGGTCGTATGTGACTGTTTCTCACGAGTTTCGGTATATAATTGTGATGAAGCGGCGGTGATTTTGCAGCTTCTTCAATCTACGAGATGAAATTATAGAGGCAAAACATACAGAGTGCTTAACGTCCGTCTTGACAAGAGATGTGCATCTAGACAGGCCTTAGGCAGTATATCCTGCAGCCTTGTTACCGCCCGTAATTAGTTGGAACAGCAAATCAATGGTGTGGGTGGGCAAGAGAGGTGAATGGTGGGATGTTTGCATGGATAGGCTGGCAGATGTAGTGCTCATGCAAGGCCACGCTGGCGAAGTACGATGGGGAGGCTACGGGACTACATAGTTACGGAGTCGGGACGAAGAGTCAACTATATAGATGGCGGTTATGATTGATTACAGAACGTTGAAATGCAATGCTCAAATGGAACGCGGGCTCCGGATCATCATGGTCTACTGGGTTTCCTCGACGGTTGAGCAGGTCAACCTTGCACGATGCGGGAGATATCAGGAACAGCTTCGAATACGTAGCCGGGGGGTCGGCTTATTAGCTGCATGCACTTCCACGTATGATGATGGTGTGCAGCGCCGCGAGGTGGTCTGTACATGCACCGTGATGTGTAACTTTTGGCTTTTTTTTTTCTGCGCCGAGCCGTGATTTGCCCCCAGGCCATTCCCGCCCAGTGAGCTGAACTTTCTGCGGTCCATCATTCTGCCACCACAGAAGAACTATATCGACCAAGACATAACCTCTGGCTTTTGCCCTCGGCCCCTTTTTCCATGACTGCAATTCCAATGTCGTATTGACCAAGGCGGACGAAAAATCCACCCATCTTCAGCGCCGAGTCGACACAGCACACACACCATGGTGGCCGTGTCTATGAAACGAAGCCGGCTTCGGCATCACAACAAGTCGGCGGCCCCGCGCATCCGCATCCTGCTCGCGCGCGTCTACCTGCAGACCTTTGACGTCAGCCACGTCGAAGAGCATGATGACACCGCTGTCGTCGTCGTCGCGGGCTCGGCGCGCAGGCTGCTCGAGGTCGACGACGAGAGGGCGCGGCGCGAGCGTCGATGGCGGCACTGTACAAGGCTGCATATCGAGCAGCTGTATCGATTTGAGGAAGCATAAAGGGATCGCTGAACGCTGAGAGGCAGGCAAGTGGGGATGAGAGACAAAAGACAGTGCTGGATTGAGAGAATCAAACCGCTCAGACGCGGTGTGAGCTGGGAGCGCTTGAGTGGAATTCTAGTTATTTCTGCACTTTTCCATGTATATACATACTATAACTCATGTTCTTTTGTACACGCCACTTGTCGATAACTTCTTCACCAAGGCGGGGCGCATCATGAAACTATGATATCTAGGGCAAGATTGAGCAGGGGCACTTGTGTGGGTGCCGTCTAACTGTATGATATCATGCCTCCCCGCATTTGTTCTCAAGAACCCCAACGACTATTTCTTTGGCCAACACACCTAGGTGTCTTGGCACTCGTCTCTCTCACATGTCACATGCATTGCAGTGCTTTCCATCCAACCCCAACCACAAAGCAGACAGACCATGGCGCCAATCGGAGTTGCCATCATTGGCAGCGGCATCTTTGTCAAAGAGCAGCACATTGTGAACCCCCCCTTCTCCGCCGCCGGAAGCACTCCTTAGTCCCCGTCCGCTAACCTGCTTCACCCCAGCCCGCCATCCTCCAATGTGAGCTCCTCTCCCTCAAAGCCATCTTCTCGCGCTCCCTCCAGTCCGCCGAGGCCGCCGCGTCGCAGCTCCCGACCCGCCCGGACCTCTACGCCGAAGACGCGGCCGGCCGCACCCTCGCGGACCTTCTCGCCCGGGCCGACATCTCCGCCGTCGCCATTGCGCTCCCCATCCCCGCGCAGCCGGCCTTTGTGCGCGCCGCCCTGGCCGCCGGCAAGCACGTACTTGCCGAGAAGCCGGTCGCGCCGGATGTGGCGGCGGCGCGGGACCTGATTGCCTACGCCGCGACGGTGGGGGGTGGTGCCGCCGCCGCCACGCTGTCGGTCGCGGAGAATCAGCGCTACTTTCCGCGCTTCACGTGGGCGCTGGCGCAGACGGCGGGCAGGGATCTAGGCCGGGTGACGCATTTTGCGGTGCGCGTCAGCGGCCTGGTCGGCAAGGACTCCAAGTACTACAACACGGCGTGGCGCAAGACGCCCGCGTTCCAGG
>NW_006271973.1:1159114-1160532 GCF_000225605.1 Cordyceps militaris CM01 | reverse complement strand
GTGGCGGCGCTGGTGACGACGAGCGGCGGCGCGACGGGCACGTACCAGCACACGGTGGGCTCGACCATTGAGGCGTACGAATTTGACGTGGCGTATGAACGGGGCAGCGTTCGTGTGTGCGATGGGACGGTGACGGTGGTGGTGGACGGCGGCGAGCCGGTGAGGAAGGAGTTTGAGAGGACGAGCGGTGTCGGGGAGGAGGTGGCGGCGTGGGCGGCCGGGATCCGCGATGGGAAGCCGGATCCGGCGCAGAGCCCGCGGGAGGCGCTGGCGGATCTGGAGTTTATTGAAAAGATGATCCAGAGTGGTGAGCAGGATGGAAAGTGGCTGGAGTATGAGTTCCAGTAGGGCATCCTGTCCGAGGAGGAAATGCCTGGGGGCGACACGAGAAGAACAACAAGTACATATGTATGTGTAATAAGATTGCTGTTAAATATGGCTCCTTAACGCGAGGGCAGCTTTCTTTCAGGATCTTGGGGGTGAACCCTTCGTCAACACGTTCAGCAGTGAGTGTGAAGGGGAAAAAAATCATAAATTTGCACTCAAATATGTACGAGGTGAAAGTCAATCTGCCCACTATATGCTATGTACATTCTTTTTGAAACTATTATATACCATCTTGCTTTTCCTTATTCGTAGCTTAATTAAGGTTGTTGCCATTGTTGGCAATGTTGGTCACCGTGTTGGCTACCTGGTTGGTCACCGCATTCTTGGTGGACAGGTCGACAATGGTCTTGCACATGGCAGGGGTGACCTTGACGCCGTTCTTGGAGGCCAGGTAGGCAGCAAGACCAGCAATGTGCGGCGTCGCCATGGAGGTGCCGGTGTACGCGGCGGTCCTGCCGTTGGGGAGGGTGGAGAGGACGTTGACGGCCGGGCCGTTGATGTCGACGAGCGGGCCCCAGTTGGAGCTGCTGTAGCGGCGGTCGTCGGACTGGGTGCCGCCGACGGTGCAGACCTTGGGGGCCGAGGCCGGGGAGGCGTCCTTTGCGTTGCGGTTGTCGTTGCCGGCGGCGACGGCCATGAAGAAGCCGGCGTCGACCATGCCGCTGGCCGCGTCGTTGAGCGACTGCGAAAAGTCGCCGCCCAGGGAGCCGCTGACGACGAAGCCATTGGGGCAGTTGCGCGAGGCCGCGTCCTTTTCGATGAAGTCGTAGGCCGCGATGAGGTCCGAGTACCAGAACCGGCCCTCGCTATTGATCACCTTGACGCCAAACATGGTGGCCTTTTTGGCTACGCCGTACGTGGCCGAGCCAATGGTGCCGGCGCAGTGCGTGCCGTGGCCGTTGTCGTCGAAGTTGGAGCCTGGAACGAAGCTCTTGATTTGCTTGGCGCGGCCCTCGAATTCCTACACTGGCGTGTTAGTCGGAGTTTCATGCCGGTTTGCAACTCTCTCTCTCTCTCTCTCTCTCTCTCTC
>NW_006271973.1:1152020-1159014 GCF_000225605.1 Cordyceps militaris CM01 | reverse complement strand
CTCTCTCTCTCTCTCTCTCTCTCTCTCCAGCTGAAAGTGCCAATTGGGTCATTGTAACTTACAGGATGGTTCTCGTCAACACCGCTGTCGGTAATGTAGACACAGACGCCCTTGCCAGCCGACTCGTCGTAGACGTAGTCGCTCGAGCCGGCCCTGCGGTGGGAGATGCGGCCCAGGCCCCAGGGAGCGCCGGACTGTGTGAGGAAGCCGCTCACGGTGCCGGACATATCCTGCTCGATGTAGTCGACGCCCGGGACCATGCGGAAGCCCTCGACGGCGGCGCGGTCCAGGTGCGCCGTGAAGCCGCGGAACTTGTTCTGGTAGCGGTGGGCGACGTTGTCACCGTTGACGCCCTGCAGCGCATTCTCGACGATGGAGAAGGGTCTGTCGCCCTTGAACTTGATGATGAACCTGTCACTGCCGCCGCGGGCCACGAGATCGCTCTCAGACTCGTGCAGGTAGAGAGGTGCGGGCTCGGTGCGCTTCTCGGACTCATGTAGGTAGAGAGGCGCGGGCTGCTCAGTGCGCTTCTCGGTAATGGGGCTGGCCAGGGCCAGAGGCAGAGTAGTAAGGAGGGTAGAGAAACGCATGGTGATAGGTGGATTTGGGTGAAGAGGAAGAGGCTGAAGAGATTGGGCTTTGGAGTAGAGGATGCACAGGATGGAGAGGCAAGATCACTTACAGTCGTGGACAGGATGAGTCTTTATACAACACAGATACTACTGCGATTACATATAGAGCGCCGCTTACAGACGGTTTTTACAAATCGCCGCATGTTCTCTCGTTGCTCCTTGTGTCATCGCCTCATTTCCACATCCCAAAATCGGCAGCCTGTCAACAGTCAAGACGAAACACGGCATGGACTCGTTCTGCGGGCCTCTACTGGGCCAACCTTCCATAGTAGGCAAGTGCAATAACCCCGTCGTACGAAAGATGCGAAACGAGGCCGGCGCCAACGAACCCAGCCGAACAGGTGCACAGCCTTTGCAAAGTTCAATATGATTAGCTGTTTGATGGTGTCAGCATGGGTCAAGACGATAGGAGAAGCGCGTTGATCTGCGGAAATCACAGGATGCCAAGTCTCCGTTGTGAGGTTCCTCCCTAATACGGCATAACAGGCATAAACCGGACCAACGCGCCTTAATTCCAGCTAGGGCTGTCGTGGCTGAGACGGATCTTTTATGCGGCGCACATCCTACTGAATAGGGGGATCGAGTGGGCGGCCGGGTTGGAAGCGGCATCAACTCTAAAACTTTAATTCCACTGTTTATTTCAATTTCATGCATTGTCAGCTGTCAATAGCGGTTTACGACTAACAGGAGCGACTAAGAGGAACGCCATAGTTCCCAGTTCTCCTGCTCAACAAGGCAGGTACCGCGCGACGCTATTCATCAAACGACGGCGCGAGAGGATGGTTTCTCAGAGGGTAATGAAAACTCGCCCCCATAACTCTTATCTTGCACCTAGGAGTCTTGGCTTGCACGCTAATCTAGCAATTGGCCAACTTGACTAGATTTCCCCGTCTTCCATCTGTTAACCAGCTGCCCGATCTGAGCAAGAGTTCACGGCGCTGCCGCCAGAGACAGGAAGGTCGTTTTGAGGTATCGCAACTAATCAACTGGTCTGCTTGGCAAAAGACGGCACATCACAGTAACTAGGCTATTTATTGTTCTAGACATTTCATGTGAAAGATGACCTGTCTGTCGGATTCTATCTTGGTCATTTAATTCCGTCATGATGTGCGGGGAGACTTAAGCTACAACAGGATGTTGAATGCGCCATGAAGATACGAGGACGTAGCATCTTACTAGGTGGCCTCACCGATTGTTCCGGTTATTGATCCTGAAGAGTCGGCATAATAAAGCTAATAGGGGCCAATTTAAAAGACTTCGCTTGACTGGCTACTATGTATGGAGGGGTATATCCCCGCCCTCATATATCTATGCCAAGACTACAAATTAGCCACAGAGTCGTAGAATTTATAACATGAATCGCCAATCATTATCTAATCCACGATGTCCTCGTATTTTCAAATGTCAATTTTTTTTCTGTGCAGCCATTGTGCCAGGCACATGCCGACTCCCTGCGTGTGTTGTAAAGTGCTTGTTTATGGTGCCTTGGACCTAGGGAACAATGTTGAGTAAACCCCACGTAGGCAAAGACAACAAAAAACCAGACTATGGGCCTTCATTAACATCAAAGAATAGATAACATGTATTAAATTAACAGGAGGTAAGTAACAGGCTGTTTATTCGCCCTTGGACATGGTTCAGCTCCAGAGGACCCCTTATCGGGTCAAGGACATGTCGTGGAGCTATATTTGTATGCATTATGACTAAATCTCCTCGTCTGAATCGAGGCGCATGAAAAAAGGCACTGACGCTAGACATTCTCGAGAGCTATATCTACTCTATATTTAGTTACAGCTTGCTACCCTTTGGCCTGTCCTTATGAATCCTCTCCAAGGCAGTACGCAGTTTGTCGCTCATGCCTGTCGCTGTTGGGCGGCCCGTTGCTCGTTCGACCATGACATGGACAAACTCGCCAACAGCCTTGACACCCTCCACCCCTCGCTCAAAAAGAGCTACTTCATACGTGACGCTCGACTTGCCGAGCTTGTTCACCCGGACACCGACCTCTGCAACTGCCGGGTAGGCTATTGAGGCGAAGTAGTCCGTGTGCGAGTGAACAGCAAGAGGAGTCTCAGTGGCCGTGGGAGGTAAAAGCCCGCAATGCTCAATCAAATAAGCATTGACGGCAGAGTCAAATCTGTCGGTATTGGTGTCAGCTCATGTTGGTGAGGAGTGTTGCACGTGAGGACTTACATAAAGTTGTAGATGGAATTGTTCATGTGATCATACATGTCATTATCGCTCCTAGAGATAGTGAGCTTCTCAATATCATAATACCCTTGGCCCGTATATCTCTGGAATGATGGACGTACCAGCGTGTGCGGTAGTCGAGGATGAATGGGTAGTCTTCCCGCTTTCGGCTCTTCACGGACGCCATGATGATTGGGATGTAGCACAGTACACCAGAACTCGCCGCCCGAAATAGTAGAAAGAAGGTTCGCACAGTACGTTTACGAAGAAGGTCCGACTACCGAGCGAAAGCCGCAAGGAATCGCTGCCCCTACGCTGAAGTAGCCAGGGATTATGGGGCGTGATCCGTGGATGATCGAGAGGCAACCCAATTCACTAGATAACCAGAGGTTCAAGTCGAAGGAATTGAGGTCTAGGGATAGAGTTTGAGTTGCATGCCTCGAAAGTGGGCAAGATAGTGCCGCAATCAATTGCGTGGAAGAAAGCTCGTGAGAGCCGAGGCTACGCCTAGATCTCAGTCTTTACCCAAATGAGATTCCGGGGATGGACGCCCCGATACAGCGGCCACAGCGGGCGGCGTTATGTCAGCAGCTACCTGTAATTTCTGCCCTCTCTGACCGCTATTTTTTCAGGGTCACAATTGCGATTACCAGAGGGGCAGAGCCAACAGGCAAGGTCGCGTGAGATATTGATGATTTGGATACGGCGAACGCTTGCATGAGATTGCTGCGGGTCAGTCTTTTCAATTGCAAAACTATACTCCTCAGCTCTCGATGCTAGGGCGTCGATTTATTCGAAACATAGGGCGCAAGACCGTCGCAAACAGCACGACCATTTTACGACGACAGACAGCCAAGTTCAGCATGACGGCCCCGGCTGCGGCCGAGATTTCCGAGGCCGCCGTTGGCGCGGCCTCCGTTGAAGCGCTCAAAAGACTATCGCTCGCTCAAAAGGAAGCAAGGAAGGAGGCGAAGATCAAGCATCAGCAGGAAAAGCACGCGGCCGAGATGGACGCCCCTCCTGGACCGCTCATCACGCCGGCCGGCGACCTCTGGCCCCGACCATATTACTTCGAGGATGACCTGCGTCGCGTGCAGCCATACCACTTTACATACAATACCTGGTGCAAGGAGAGGTGGCGCGGACGCACGCTGATTGATATTTTTGCCTGCGAATTTCGCGACCGGCCGCTGGAGTACTACCGCGCCGCGATGGAGCTGGGCGACATCTTTGTCAACCAGCGCAGAGTCGGCCCCGAATACATTGTGCGCAATGGGGACAAGATCTCGCACACGCTGCACCGCCACGAACCGCCCGTCACGGCAGAGCCCGTGGGCATCATCCACGAAGACGAAGACATGATTGTCATCAACAAGCCGTCGGGTGTGCCTGTTCATCCGGCGGGCCGCTACAACTTTAACTCGGTCATTGAGATTATGAAGTCGGATCGCGGCAAGGACTTTATGCCGTACCCGTGTAATCGGCTGGACCGGCTGACGAGCGGCATCATGTTTATCGGAAAGAGCCCCAAGGCCGCCGAGGAACTAGGGGATAAAATCAGAGAGCGCACGGTGCGGAAAGAATATCTGGCGCGAGTGATGGGCGAGTTTCCCGACGGCGAAGTCGTCTGCGATATGCCTATTCTACAGATTTCCCCTAAACTAGGCCTGAACCGTGTCAGAGCAAACGGCAAGTCGGCCAGGACAGTGTTTAAGAGGCTGGCGTACTACCCTCCACGTACGGCAGTAACACAATCCCCGGACGATACGATTATGCGGAAACGTACAGGCTACTCCATTGTGCGCTGTCTGCCGGTAACAGGCCGAACGCATCAGATCCGTGTGCACCTGCAGCATCTCGGATACCCCATCCAAAACGACCCCATTTACGCAAACCAGCGTGTATGGGGAATCAATCTGGGCCACGACGACCCTGACGCTACGCGAAACACGGATGAGGACATCATCAGCCGGCTGTCGCGCATGGGCAAGGAGGAGGTCGCGCAGGCCGTGGTGTACTATGACGAGATGGTGGACGAGTACGAGAAGAAACGGGCCGAGAAGATGACGGGGCAGCTCTGCGACGTGTGCGCGACGCCATTGTACTCGGATCCTGGAAGCCATGAGCTGTCCCTGTGGCTGCACAGCCTGCGATACGAAGACGCTGACGGCGCGTGGTCGTACAAGAGTCCGCTGCCGAAATGGGCCATGCCACCTGCAGGCATGAGTGGACCAACGACAGTGGGTGGACTGGAGGAACTGCTGCACGCTGTGCCCAAGACAGAGCCGCAGGAGGGAGCGGCTGCTACCCCGGAGAAAAACGATGAGCAGTAACCAAATGGCGGGAATCTTTGACTTGCATTTATGGCGTTGCTGGTTGGTTGGGGGGCATCGTGCATAGTGGGTTGGACATACAGGATACACGTAGGTATACGTGTATACAAGAAGATACAATGGGATACACAGGATTGCGAAAAGATACAACTACAACATGCGACATCTACCGAAGGTCGTTGATAGACAAACTTTGATCACTATGAAACATGGCGACCAAGAGCAACAGCGAGCTCCGCATAGCGACTATTACCGACGGAAGCATGAAGTTTAGAAGCTAACAGCTGCTAGTCCGTGTCAAAGCAACCCGCGAGCCGTCTAGACCTCGAGCGCAAATCTAAGCTTCGAAGACCTCGACGGCTCCTTGAGGCTACTGCAGGCTCCCCGATACGAGTAGCTAGCTTCCGGCTGTCAGTTGCGCACTGTATGAAATCAATGAAATGGGGAGTGCCGCTGCGGATCTCGCCATATGGGGAAATCGAGCGAGAATGGAGGCATCGTGGTGCCATGGTGAAGTAGCGACGGGTCGCGTTGGAGTAGATCTTGTTCCACAGGAAAGCGCGGCATAACCCCCCCAGGCGGGAGAGCGTGCACTTTGACGCAGGGGTGGCTTTCGAGCTGGAATGCCAGATGAACTTGGGCTGATTGGGGGGAGGGGGTGAGTTGGTGATCATCGTATGGGACACCTAAAACAGAAGACTATATATGTCAAAGCAGAGAAAAGCACAGACGGTTTTGATCAGGTGCGCCAAGTGCAAGATGGGATTGATGATTTTGACAGGTCGCCAGCTCAGCTTCCGTCAGAATGGAACGAGATGTGGTTGGTCATTCTGTATTGAACTATTGGGGGCGCCGCGACGACGCCACGTCCAAGTGGGCAAAACCACCAAGCGGCAGCGACTAGCAGGCATTATTAGGAGAAACAAATCAAAACAAGGAACAATCTCGTTCAGCCACTGTGACTTTCCATCTCCCTGATATTAATCATACCATGTTCTAGACACCACGCGTACCACGCTGCCCGGGGTGAATTAGACGATCTTCCTGAAATGAATGCGAGGTAAGATGTCTTACAGAACTGTGGCGTCTACAACGTTCTTTGTATAGGTATAGGATGACGTCTTGTCTCAGTTTAGCCAAGGGTTAGTTGGCTCCAACCCTCTTACGGCTTGAATAGCCGACCAGGAAGCCTAACTGGTTAGTTTCGAACAGCCAGCTGGGTTCTCCGCATTGCCGGATAAACGTTTCTTTTCCTCTTTGTTTTTTTTGGGGTTTTTTGCTCGTGAAGAGATGCGGTAATACGAGTGGGAGGGGGCGTGGATGGACGAATGATGACGATGGGCAACAAATGGCATTTGCATTTGCGCAAGCACAGCACAACAGGGTTTTTGTGTGAACAGACAAAAGCCACGCAAAGTGCGAAAGAAAGGCTTCAAAATACGCACTCGGCAACGCTCTGACTTGAGCTAGTCACCTGCAACTAATTTGTGCCTTTTTTTGAATTGGCTTCGTCAGTGCACGATATGAGGTTAGTTTGGAGGGATGTACTGGCAGTGATCAGCGGTTTGATTCAAATGAGATGGGACATAAATAAAAACACACAGACATGGCTACAAGGATCATAGCACATGCCGGACGCAGGAGCCAGGGCACGATTTGCCTAATTGAGTCTCTGCCGTGATGAACGGTGATCAGGGTCGGTCGGGGCGGGCGGGGAGTCGTCGGGGATGAGCAACCAGCCCCCCCCCCCCCCGCGTGCGGCGTGCGCCAAAGTCCACTGATGTTCAGTTTCTGGAAGGGGGTCAAAAAAAACCAACATAGATGGGGGCCGGATTTGGC
>NW_006271973.1:1149648-1151920 GCF_000225605.1 Cordyceps militaris CM01 | reverse complement strand
TGTTTTGTGTCTCAAATGTGTCACTATAAAAAACGCCCGCGGCGGTAGGGTTTCTGTTTTGCGTGGTATGAGCGTTCTCTGGACCGAGGATCGAAAGGAGGGGTTGGCGACTGGAGCTGGGGTCCATGTGCCGAAGCGGGAAGGGCAGAGACTTGTCTCGTTCTGTATATAGTAGAGAAAGAAGAGCGGGCGGTGCGACTACCAAGCAGTACTCAGCGGCCTCGCCGTAGAGAGGAATTTGGCGATGCCATGTTGTGGGCGGGGCGGCGGTTTGTGGGCGAGATCTCGGGGCCCCATCGCGAATGCGTTTTCCTGTACGGAGTAGAAAGAGGCAAAAAGGAAGAAAAAGAAGAAAAAAAGCGTGGGGGAGGGACGCAGATTGACCCTGTCAGAAGACCGAAAAGGAAAAAGAAAAAATTGATTAGAAAATACGTAAAGACAGAAGACAAACGCAGGTCAAAGAAGGGACGGACGGGTGCGCGCATCTCATCGAGCCCAAATTTCGGCAACTGTCGCCGTCGGCAGGGCGGCTGACAAAACAGTTGGGATGACAGCCGCCCACATAATCTGTAGGGCCGGCGGCGGCGGCGGGCAAAAGTTTGGTACAACTTCAGCTGAGCCGGGGTTTGGGCCAAAACGCGAAACATCTCCGAGATGCGGAAAATACCATTTTATTTTCCGCATCCTCTAGCAATGGCTGTTTTTTTCGAGTACAAGAACTGGGGCCGGATCTAGCAAATACAGCCATTCGAGTGCCACGCGAGAGAGAGAGAAAGAAGATGGCAGATGGCAACGGCGAGAGTCCGAAGCTCAGGTGCGGCAGGCTACATTCGGGACCTCCGATGTAAGATGTGATTGATGGCGGAGTGACGGACAGTGGGCACGGTTTTTTGCAGGCGAAAAAGTTGGCTACCCTAGATGGAGGAACTGGTTTGCTGGTACCTGGAAGGCGGGCATTTGGCGGCTGCACGATAGCGACGGGCCAGCGGTGCACAGCCACAACCCACCAGAACCAACCACCAACCCGCCAACTAACTATTACCTTGGTATGTAATTCGTAGACCAGTCGAACCCAGCCCTGTGACTACTTCCCAAGACGAAACCTACTGTGTCCGTTCATAGGCAAGCGTACGGCATCTCTCCGTTCTACAGCTCTATGAGGCTTCGCCAGGGTCACTCTATATTGCGGGGGGACGACCATCCAGTGCAGCCATTTCGCAGGCACACACACACACCCCCAGGGCAGAACATGCGCTGAAAAGGCTTTCGCGCTGAAAGGAAACCACGGAAAACCCCCGAATTGGAAGCAGAGAACGCGCACGACTGCCCCTTCTCGTCTAGCTGTGGCATCTAGACTTGTCCAGGATGCCGGGTCAGCCCATCATGTCATCAAGGATTTTCACGGCCAGCCCTTTTGGACCCCCTTCCCCCCCCCCCCCTCCTCCCCTTTCAGGATATGCTCTCGGGAAATTCCGATGGGTTTTGGGAGAGCGGATGATGTGGCGAGGCGTTTTGATCTAGTTGGCACTCATGTCCACAATCGCACGATGGCTGAGAGGAATGGAGGGAATAACGACGGATGAGGAAAGGGAAAAAAAAAACACATAACAACTGACTGAAATTAAAGGGAACAAGAACTCGACCACGCAAATCGTTCGATGGATAACCCAACACCTGCCGCCTCTGGACAAGTTCGAAACAATTACTGGTAAGCCTAGCTGAGCTCATCGCCGGACTGGTGGTTGGTGTGCGTGCGTGTCCCTGACACCCAGCTGAGGCTTGCTCGCAAAAAAAAAATCTCCGCACAACATGGGGCGCACTACCGATATCGCATAGAGCACTGCCCCGATAAGAGGGCTTATCTTATCCACACTAACAATAAACATAGATAAGTAATAACCTTAGGTATCCTAAGATATAATATTATCTTATAACTTAAATTATATAGCCTAAGGCTAAAAAATAAGATATATAAATTAACTAATTATTCTTTATAGCTTTATTTAATATAAGGCTAATTTTCTTTATTATCTTTATTTTTTATTATTCTTTTATAAACTATATTAACTATATTATTATTTTATATAATTATATTAATACTTTATAATTATAAGCCTAAAAGGTTTTAATTATATAAAGTATTTATTATAATTTAAAACTTTTTATAATATTTATATTATATAAATCTTTTTTTTTATTATTATTTTTATTTATTATTATTATTATTATTATTATTATTATTATTATTATTATTATTATTATTATTATATTA
>NW_006271973.1:1111762-1149548 GCF_000225605.1 Cordyceps militaris CM01 | reverse complement strand
TATTATTATTATTATATATTTTATTATTTTATTATTTTATTATATTATTTTATATTAAAGTTATAATTTTATTTAAATTTAAATAATATAATTTAAAAAGTTAATTTAACTAAATTTATATTTTTAGTTTTTTATAATAAATATATAAATAATTATTAATCTTATAAAAAAGAATAATATTAAAAATATATTAAACCTTTTTAATATACTTATAAAGATTAAAATATATAAAATAGAATTTTATAAAGTTATAAAGCTTAAAATATATATTAAAATAAACTTTAAAATACTTAATATATTTAAAGCCTTATTTAATTAAAAATAATAAAAATATAAGATTATTTTATAAGTATATAAAGAAAGTAAAATTAAACTAAAAAAAGTCTATAAACTTATTATATTATTTATTAATCTTTATTTAATAATTAAAGTATATAATAAGCTTAAAAAAAAATACCTAAAGAGGTATATTATTTATTAGTTAATTAAAAAACTTAAGTTAATTATTACTTTAAATTTAATATATATAAAAGTTAAAATAGACTATACTTATAAGAGTATACTATAAAATATATATTAAAAGAATATTAATATTAAAAAATAGCTTAAGAATTAGGAGGTAATATATAATTATATAAATATATTTAATATACTATTAATTAATAATTATCTTATAATTAATAATTTCCTTAAAGCTACTAAAATAAAGCTATATTTAGAATAGGTTTTATTATAATTATATAAAAATAAAGTTTATATTATTTAAAATAAAAGACTAAAAATAACCTTATTAGAATATAAAACCTCTTTTTATATAAATAATAAGCTATAACCTTTAAAATTAGCTTTTATATATAGTATATTTTATAATAATAAAAAATATAAAAAAAATAAGCTTAAAGACTTTATATATTCTTATAATATTAAAAAGAGGTATTAATAAAAGCCTAAGGAATACTATATACTTTAATTTACTATAATAGGTAATAAGAAAGTATATATTATAAAGCCTTTAATTACCTAGTAAATCCTTAATATTAAGAGCTATTTTAGTATTAAATATAATTTATATATAAAAATAAAGTATATATAGTATAAAGGTAATAGAAACTCTACTAGTAATAAAGGAAAAAGTAATAAATTTATATATATATTATTTAGATTTAAACTTTTAAAAGATTATAAAAATAAGTATAGTTTTTTTAAAAAATTAACTTATACTATTAATATAGTTTTTATAGACTTAAGTAAATACTATTTATATAAATCTATACTTTTTAATAATTATAATAGTATATATATTATTAATAATATAGTACTTTTTAACCTAGAATTAATTTAAGTCTTAAATAATAGATTTTCTATAAATACTAGTAAATAGATTCTTTAGCTAGATAGTATTAAAATCTATATAATAATAAATATATTAAATATTAAAGATAAATCTAAAACCTTAATATTAAATAATATATATATAATACTAAAAATATTAGTTAATATTATATTAAAAATACTAGTTTACTTTACTAGTTTATAGCTATATAGCTTTAATTATACCTTATATAGAAAGGATATAGTAAAAAGTAAAGTAGTTTAATAGTTAATATAATCTAATAACCTTATATTTTTTAAATATATTCCTTTTTAATAATTACTAATATACTTAAAAGATAATATAATTATAATATTATTAGTATAAAAAAAAAGATAAAGTTATAAATACTTTACTTAACTATTATCTATATTATAAGCTAATAAATACCTATAGTATCTTTATTTAAAGTATTTAAGACTATAAGCCTTAAATATAATTAATAAAAGTATATTAAATATAAAGATTATTAAAACTAAATATATTAACTATAAAAGCTATATATTAGCCTATATAGACTAAGTTATTTCCTAATAACTTAGCTATAACCTTATTTAAAAACTATTTAATAAGATTAGTTAAGATCTTTAAGATTATCTTATAAGTTATAATAGTAAATTCTAGTTATTTACTATTAAGAATAAATATATAAAATATATTTATTATTAGTTATTATTTTTAAAAGTATAAAAATCTTTATTTTATACTATTTAAGCTTTCTATATCTAGGTAAAAACCTAATATAAATTAAATATATATATAATATAGTAAGATAATAAGCCCTTAATAATTTAATATAATTCTACCTATATTAAATACTAGCTATAAATATAAAAAAAAGAATTACCTTAAAAATACTATTATTATATATAAAAAAGCTAAATAGTAGTATTAAGTATATAGAATAAGAAATAACTATATACTCTATTAAAATATTATATAGTATTAACCTTTTAAAAAACCTATAACCTAAAAATTATATAACTATTATAATATTAATATATATTAGTTTATTATAAAGGTATAATTAGAAAATATTATATAAAGTATTTATTAAATAATTATAAAAAAACTCCTAAGTATATATATATAAACCTATATTTATATTAAATACTTAACTTAAGTAAGGAGTTTTATAAGCCTATAGATATTATATATATATACTATTAAAAGAAAGAAAGTAAAGGTCTAATAAAAGAGACTTTAAAATTAGCCTTAAAGGCTATATTAGATATTTAGTTAACTATATTATAACTAATATTTATAAGGTATAGATTCTTTAACTAAAGTATATTATTATTATAAAAAATATATATTTTAATAAAAAACTATTTTATTAGCTATTAATAAAGAATATTAATATACTTTTTATTATTAAGGTAGATAGCCTTTATTAAGAATTATTTTAAAATAAAGAGGATAAGCTAAGGCTTTATTTAAAGATAATTATATTACTATACCTAAGTAAAAAAGAACTAAATAATATTATATTAAAAGTATTAAAAAGCCTTATAATAGAAGTATTAAAACTTAATATAGTTTAAAATATAAAGTTAATAATTCTTAAAAGCTTTTAAAGAGAAATATTAGAAGTTATAATAGATAATAATACCTTATTAATTAACCTTAAAATAATATATAAATTAGCTTAAGAACTACTAAATCTTAAGTTAATTCTACTTTTAAAGAAGGAAATTAATTATATTAATAAAGTAGCTATTTTAAAAAATAATAAATTTTAATTTACTTTAAAAAAGCTATTATTTATTAATATAAATAGCTTTAACCTAGAAAAAAATATTAAAGATACTTTATAATAAAGTACTAAAAGTATATTTATACTTAAACCTAATCTAATTATTTTTATTAAAAAGTTAATTATTAAGAAAGATAGATAAAGCCTTTAAGGAAAAGGAAAAGAGTAAGTAAAATATATAAAAGGCCTAAATATAACTATCCTTTTAAAACCTTAAAAAAATATAATTATTAAAATTAAAATACTTTATAACCTATATAAAAAAAACTAAAGTTTATTATAGCTTTTTATAATACTAGTAAATATACTTTAAGTAAATAAAATAGTTTAGTTATAATTATATTATTATTATAATAATCTTTTATTAATATTAAAAGATAATTAAGTAATAAAGAATTATCTACTTTAATAGCTTTAAAAAGCTATTAAGTAAAATAAATTTAAATAAATAAAAAAGAAAAAAACCTTTAAGATTATAATTAAGACTAATAATATTAAGATATTACCTTTTTACTAGGTTTATATATATAAATTTAATTAATAAAGTTATTTATTATAATATAAAGTATAAATTATTATAAAAGGTAATTTATAAGTAATTAAAGAATATAATATAATATATATAGCTATATTTATAATAAAAGCCTTCTAAGTAATAATAACTATAATTACCTACTTTAACTTAAAAGTATACTAATTTAATATAAAGAATACTTTCTTTAATATAACTAGACTTAATAATATCTTAAAAGTCTATATTTAATTACTTAATAAATAAATAACCCTTTTTAAAAAAGCCTTATATAGCCTAAAGAACTTACCTTATTTATAGTTTAAGGAATTTACTAATACCCTTATAAAGTATAACCTATTATAATATAAAAAAGAGCCTTATCTATACTATTCTAAAGATAGGAAAATATTCTTAGTATTTTTTATTAATAATATCCTCTTTTTTTATAATAAGAAATATAAAAAATAAGCTTTATTCTTTATAATAAAAATAAAATAAATATATAATATATATAATTAAAGAGATTTTAAGTAATTCTTTAATATCTATATTATATATAATAGAAGATAAAAGCTATTATTTTTTAGTTATAAATAATATATTAAAAGGATAGTTAAGAAATATAAACTTACTTATAATTAACCTAGAAAATAGTATATATTACTACTATCTAGAAAGCTAGCTTAATATACTAGTATAGTAAGTAAAGTAGATATTTACTACTTTTAAAAGTTAATAGAGTTAATATTATATATATTAATTATAGTTTAATTAGATATTATATATATAATATTCTTTTTTATTTACTTTTTTATAAACCTATTAAGAGATTATATTCTAACTATAGAGTATTATATATATTATTTATATACTATAAAGACTTTAGTCTTTACTTATAGTCTAAATAAGGAAGTAATTATTTTATAAATTACTAGTAATATATTATATACTAATAACCTTATTATTAGGAAGTTATTCTAAGGTTAAATAATCTTTTTATATAATAGTTTTATATTTTAAAAAGCTATAAAATAAAATACTATTATATTATTTATAATAAAAGCTAAATTATTAAGTATATCTAGCTTAGTAAAAAAGGCTTTTATAATATACTATCTTTTTATAATAATAAGAAAATAGGTAGCTTTTTTATATAAGATAATATATAATAATACTTAGATAATATATATTATTATTAATAATAAAGAATATATATTAACTAAATTATAATATATTAATATTAATAATATATAATTAAAATAAGAATATAGATATAGGTATTTTATACTTACCTTTATTCTAAGTAAAGTAATACTTATAGATAGTCTTACTAAAGCTCTTCCTTATTAAGCCTTTTTAAAGTTTAAATATCTTATTAATTTAAAAAAGCTTTTAAATATAATTAAAGAGAATAATATAATTATTCTAATATAGAATATAGAGTATAATATAAGTAAGAAGATATTATTTAATCTTTAACCTTCTAAAGAACCTAAAGATAAATAATATTCTATTTAATTATTATAATATATATACTAATTTTTAATAGCTTTACTATATAACTTTATTAATAAACACTTTAAGGTAGTATAAAGCCTAGGTTTTTTATTTAAAAAGAGCTTCCTTACTTAATACTATATTAATAATAATAATATTAAATATATTATTTTTTTTCTTTAATATTTTAAAAATAATATATAGTATTATATAATATAAGACTTTATTTTAAAAAAGAAAATAAAGTATTAATAAGTATTACTAAAAGGTATTAAAAGTAAATAATAAATAACTTATAGACTTAAGGCTATTCTTATATATTATTATTAAATATTAAATAAAGAAGATTATTATAGCTAAATATAGTTTATACTTATAGTTATAATAAATATAACCTTTATACTTTTTTAAAAAATTCTATCTTTTTAATTAGTATAAAGTTATATTATATATTATTCTTTTTATTAAAAAGTATAAATTAAATATATTCTAAGTAAAGGTTTACTTAATAAAGCTTAAGATTAGCTTTTATTAGCTACTTTATAAAGGTCTAAAGCTAAAAGAGTATTAGTTAGCTTTAATTAATTTAAATAAAAAAGTAAATACTTATAATATATATTAATAAAAATACTAATTATATTTAAGTTATATAACTTATAGGAGTTATCTTAATAAAGGTAGTAAAAGTACTATAGTAAGGATAGTATAGTATAATAGGCACTTCTTTCTTCTTCTCCTTTTCTTTCTTTTCTTCTTTATCTTTATTTTTAACCTCCTTCTTAGTTAACTTAGTTATACTAATATCTTTATTATTATTATTATTATTATTATTAATATTTTTATTATTAACCTTTTTAATAAAAGTAGGTATATATATTATTAATAATAAAATTAGGCTTATAAAAGTTTAAAGCTTTAGTTTATTAATTAAAGTAATTATAATTATATTAATTTAGTAATAGTTATACTAAAAAGGATATATAATATTATTATAAGCTTATACTTTTTTATATAAGTTAATAAATAACTTATATATTTTTATAAAAGGCTTTTTATACTTAGTAAAGAGTATAAAGGCTTTTAAAGAGGGTTTTTTAATATTTATATCTTTAAAGGACTTTTCTTAGGTATTTAAGAATATAATTACCTCTTTAAGAAACTTTTTATTAATAATAATAAAGATAAAAGCCTTAATAATAATAAAGAAAGGAAAGTTAATAACTATAAAGCTAATATATAAAGAAATTATTATTAAAAATTTAATATAATTAATAATAAAAAAAATAAAAATAAAAAGGTAATAAAAAACTATTATTATTTTTAATAAATAAAAAAGTAAATAGCTAAAAAGAAATAAATAGATAATAAAGAATATAAGAATAATATATAATAAAAAATAGCTTTTTATATTTAAAAATACTAACTTATTTATTAGTTAAAATAAAAAGTATTCTAAATTACTTATTAAAAAAAATAATAATTCTATTATTTATCTATTTTTATATTAAACTATTACTTATATTATAAAATATATATTTAAATAATATATTATTATTATTATTATATTATACTAATTAGACTAGCTAGTTTATCTAGTACCTTTATAGCTTATAAGATAGGGAAAAAACTAGAGTACTTAAAGGAAAAACCCTAACTCTAGTATAGGTTTAGTATAATCCTAAAGTAATTCCTAGTAGGGAGTAGTATACTCCTTATCTTAATAAAAGATAATAATAATAGGTATAAATATATAAAACTTAGTAGGTTAATAAACCTACCTATTCCTTACTTAACCCCCTTAACCTCCTTCCCCTATAGCCCTATTCTAGCCTAGGCTAGGTATTATATATAGTTAAGGTCCTTTTTAAATCCTAATCCCTAGATATTTTAAAGTTTAGGTAAGTATAGTAATAGCTATAGAAGGCTATAATACCTACCTTTATTATTCTTACTTTAGCTTTTATAGTTTATTTTCTATATTATTTATACTAAATAGGTAAGAACTTTACCTTTTATAAAGCCTTACTTAACCTAGAACTAGTTAAGATAGCCTTATTACTCTCCTACTTCTATATACTTTTATACCTATTTTTACTTCTTACTTTATTATTACTTTATTTATATTCTTATACCCTTTTAAAGCCTTTAAATTAATATTAACCTTTATATAGTTTATTATATTTATTATACTAAATAGGAAAGAAGTTATAATTATATATATTTAATTATTATTATTTTTAGCTTACTATTTAGTTAGCTAGTTTATTTATTATAATATTTAAAAAGCTTTAAATTCTTTAAATTCTACTTTTTTCTTTTTTCTTTTAATAATATATAATTATATATCTTTTTTACCTTTAGTATATATATTATACCTTATTATTACCCTTACCCCTACCTAGGCTAAGCTATTCTTACTTTAGCTATTAAACTATACTAATTCTTTTTTTTATTAGTTTCTTATTACTATTATTACTATACTTATATACTTCCTTTCTTTTTATTCTTATATACCTCCTTAGGCTATACCTAGGCTACCCCTAGCCCTATCCTAATATTATTAATACTTTTTAGAAAAATAAAAAATTTTTAATTATTATTATTATTATTATTATAATAAGTTACTTTATTTTTAATATATACCTAGCCTTATTTTATTTTTAACCTTATTAGTTTAATACTATTATTATTATTATTAATAATATAAATAACTTTTACTTATTTATTATTTACCTTTACTTTAATACTAATCTAGCTAACTACCTTCTTTACTTCCTTATTACCTTACTAAGTACCTATACTAGGTTATTACTATAGGTAAGCTAGTACTAATTCCTTATAGCTAATACCTTAAGTATATAAGTAATACTAATACTATTACTTACTTTAAGTAGACTAGTAAGTATCTTAATACTATATTAAAGTAGTCTTTATTCTAATCTAGTTTTAAATCCTAATATATTTATATATACTAAGTATATAAAAAATAATAAAGTTTATATATTAATAAGTTTTTTTAATTTTAATCTAAAGCCTAATTAGGTTTAATTTTAATTAACCTATTAATAGTTTATTAATAATATTAAGTCTATAGCTATTATTACCTAGAATTAGCTTTTAGCTTATATTAAGAATAGCCTAACCTTAGGCTTAAATAATATTAAGTTTAGCTATTTAATAGTAGTTATTTATTATATTTATAACTAAGTTAATAATATAAATACTAAAAGTAATATTTATTATATTTAAAATATAATTAATTTAACCTAAGTTATAATTATATTAGTCTTTATTAATTATAACCTAGTCTTAACTATAGCTATTTATACTAATATTAAGATATTAGTATATTTAGACTAGGTTAAGGTTAAGATAACTTATTAGCTAGTTTAATAATAATATACCTTAGTTAGCCTACTTTAGGTTACTATAGCTACCTTAAAGGCCTAAGAGGTATCTATACCTAAGCCTAGGCTAGATAAGGGCCTAGACTTAGCTACCTTAACTAAGAGAGAGAAGGGTAAGAAAGAAAAGGAGGAGTAAGAGGAGGAGGAGGTAAGAAGGGATAATACTAAGCCTAGCCTAGGCTATACCTATTTAAAATTATTTTTAGTTTTTATATATATATATATTTTTTTTTTTTAGCCTATTAAAAGTAGTAAAGTTAAGGTAGTACTAGGCTTAGCCTAGGCTATACCTATTTTTTAAATCTTCTATTTTATACCTAAGAAAAGGGGTAAAGTTAGGCTAGTACTAAGTCTAGGCTATATTAAAGTAAGAGTAAGTTAATAGCCTAATTTACTAAATTTTAAAATTAAAAGTTAATTACTTTTTATACTTATATTAAACTAATACTAATATATACTTAGTTTATTCTTATCTTATTATATACCTATATTATTATTATACTATACTTAACTTAACTTTAGTTTAATACTAACCTAGGTAAGGTTTAGATATATATTAGTTAACCTTATAAGTATAACTACTTAATAATAGTTATTAAATCCCTTAAATAGTTTAATACTAATAGTATATCTTACTTATCTTAAAGCTACCCTTTTAGTAGCTTAGGTTTAGTTTAGTATATTAAATAACTTAATAAGATATAGTAAATATTTTCTAGCCTTTCCTTATAATAATATAAGCCTAACTTATAACTAAGAATATATTATTTATAAAGAAAGTATTAAACCTAATTTTTTTTATATATATTTATATAATAATAAAACTAATATACCTAGGTATAAATAAGAATAAAACTATCTAAATAAGGTATTAAAGCTATAGTAGTTTATAAATAAAGTAGATTATAACCTATTTAATATAGTATTATTTAACTAACTTATCTACTTTCTACTTTATTATTAATCTATCTTATAACTACTTATTAAATATCTTCTAGTCTTATTTTAAAGCCTTTTTAAACTTACCTAAAAGGCCTTTATATAGGTTAGTTAATAATAATCTTATTTATTATTATAGTTATTACTACCTATATTATTATTATTACCTTAGTCTTTTTATTATTATTAAAACTACTTTAGCTATCTAGGTAGATATATACTAAAGCTAGGCTACTACCTTACTTACCTCCTACCTTATTAATATCTAGTACTTCTTAGTTATTAAGTAGAGGTTAATTAGAAGGACTTTTAAAGCTTTTTTAATATAGTAAGTTAAGGTAGCTTTAAATACCTTTATAACTAGTTATAGGTATTATACTTAGAAGTTATATAAGGTCTAGGCTAAGCCTATTATTTTATCTTTCTTTAATATATATTAATTAATTAGATTAAATATTATAATAGGCTTAATACCTTAAAGGTATAGTTTTTATATATTTTTAACCTTAAGCCTTTAGGCTTTCTTAATAGTTATACTTAAAGCTTAGGCTATTTTTACTATTTAGTTTTTAACTATTTAGAGTTATTTCTTTTACCTTAAGCCTAATATTAGCTAAACTTTAAAAAGTTAAGTTTCCTATTTTAAATAAACTAATATATTATTAAGCTAGATTAAGCCTAGGTCTAGGCCTTAGTTATACTAGAAGTATATAAAACTAAACTTTAATATAGAAAACTATAAGTTATTAACTTTTAACTACTCTTTATATATTTCTTATTTTTATTCTAATTATAAGATTACTATATCTATATTTAGTTTAATACTAAATAGGTTAGTATTATTTATAAACCTAACTATTATTAAGCTTAATACTATCTTAAGAGTAGTATATAGTAAGTTAGTAAAAAAAATAAAGAGAATTAGTAAAAGTAGTAATCCTTAAGATACCCCTTAAAAGACTAACCTAGCCTATATTAGGTTACTATTAAGCCTTAACTAGGCTAACCTATTAGCTAAAAAGAACTATATTAAGCCTAATACCTTAACTAGAAAACCCTACTATTAAAGTATCTAGATAAAGAGGTTATAATTAATATTATTAAAGATACTAATAATATCTAGCTATAATAGTAATATAATACTACCTTAGGCCTATACTAATCTAATTATTTTTAAAATTATAATAATAGTAATCTTAATTAACTTTCTTTACCTATTCTCTATCTAGCTATTAAGTAAGAGTTAGTTTAACTTTATTATAATTATAATCCTATTTATTATAATCTTTTTAAAAAGTTTATTTATAGTATTAAGAAAGGTAATAAGTTATTATCCCCTAGCTATATAAAAGTCCTTTAGTTACTTATTTAACTTTTATAAAATTATAGTAATACTAGCCTTATATTAAAATAGAAAATAACTAGCTTTAAGTAAAGTATTATAAAATAAAACTAAGACTTAATAAAGTAGTAATCTTAAAGCCTATAAAAACCTATAAAGAACCTTATCTAGCTTTAAGGTATTCTAGGTTATATACCCCTTAAATATTATTATAACTTCTTTCTTAGTAATTAGCTTAAAGATCTTAATTATATTCTAACTTACCTTTTATAGCTTTACTTTAAACCTAGGCTATTCTTAATTAAATAATATAATATCTAGAAAGAACTTCTAGTTAAGTATATTAGCTTTCTCTTTTTATATAATAACTATCTTACTATCTAGTCTAATTAAGACTAGTATTATATTAAGAGTATATTTAGCTATATATCCTTTTACCTAATAAAAGTATCTCTAAAGTCTAGATATATTCCTTAAAGAATCTAGGTACTCTCTCTAGCTTTATAACCTAGCCCTATATAAGGTCCTTACCTAGGCTATCTTTACTTTAACTATATATCCTTAATCTATTAATACTCTTATATACTATACTATTTACTATACTTTCTTTATATTATTAATAGTATTTATTACCTCTTAATTCTATTATAATAGTTATTATAACTAAGCTAAAGCTATAATAAAAATAACTAATTAGACTATATTTTAAATAGTTATTATTAACTATTTATATATTACTTTAATTTTAAAAAGATTATAAAGTATTACCTTATTTAAAGGCTAAAGCTAGGCTATTACCTTAATAGTAGTTATATTCTTATCTATCTTTATTTAATTTCTAGTCTATAAAGGTTCTATTTCTTTATATATATTTAGTATTAATAGTTAAGAAATATAGTTAAACTTAATTAGGTTTTATAGTATAGTATTATATTATCTTCTTAAGAAGAGAGAAGCTTAAAATAGGTTAATTATACTTAAATACTTATTCTTATTATACTATATACCTATCTTAAAAGGTATAATTAGCCTAACTTTAAGCTTATTTATATACTTTATTATAAGTTTAGTAGTATTAGACTTCTATTTATAAAAGTCTTATATTAAATAGTAAATATTAAAGTCTCTTATTATAACTCTTAATATAGGCTTACCTACTCTTATTCTAGGTAAGAAAGTAACTAGGTTTAACCTAGGTTTAATATAGATATTTATAATAACTAATAGTAAAGAAAGGAATTAAATATAATAAGTATCCTTTAATAAAGTAGTATCTTAAAGATCTTTTAATAATCTTTTATATATATAAGTTATAATATAGCCTTCCTTTTAAAGCCTTTAATATAATACTAGGGCTAGGGTAAGGGGGGGCTAGCCTAGTATTACTTCTTAAAAGGCTAGAATATCTAGATTATTAAGGAGGTATAAGACTACCTAGATATTATTATTATTTTTATAAATATTCTATAAAAGGATTTTTATTCTATTATCTAAACTAGGCTAGTTTAAAAGTAGTTAATACTAAGACTAATACTATTATTATTATTATTATAGGTTATTTAGTTAAAGTCTATAATAGTAAAAAGGAGGGTAGTATATTATTACCTTTTATTAAAAGAAACTATATTATATTTAACTATAATATATTTAATCTCTTTATTAGGCTTTACTTAGTCTTAAGAAGTCTTCCCTATAGTTATAAGCTACTAATAACTTACTTAAATAGTAAAAAGGCTTTTAGGCTTTAAGGCCTATACTTAGTTAGTTAATAGGTTTTAAACTAGGTAGGCTAGAAGTAATATACTTCCTAAGCCTAGATCTAGTACTCCTACTATATAAAGTAGTCTTTAAACTATACTAAGTACCTTCCTTTATAGTTAGTATATAATTCCTTTAATATATTAATAATAGCTAGGTATACCTCTATATTAATATAAGCTTAGCCTATATACTAGCTATACTTATTTATCTTTACTATATAGAACTATATAATATATCTAAACCTATAGTATTTATAGTACTAGGTAGCCTAGATTAATTCTATATAAGGTTTATATTTAAATACTTATAAATTAAAGTAAATACTTTATTAGTATAGTTAGTTAACTATAATTATATTATAAATACTAATAACTAATAATACCTTTATACTAGATTTAACCTAAAGGTAGTATACCTTAATTATAACTATATTAGCCTAATTAAATATTATTAATATAATAATAAGGTTAATAGTATTATTTAGTATTTTAATTAAAAGTATACCTTTTATTATTATTAAGTATATATAGTAAAATAACTATATTTCTAGCCTAAATATATTCTTAACTTAGTATATATTATTTATAAATACCTTTATATCTTAATAGAATAAGAGTATTATATCTTTAAATAAAAGTTAATAAGTAACTATTATAATATTCTCTTAAAGAGATTAGTTTACTATTATAATTACCTTTACTAGTTTTATAGCCTATACCTTAACTTAATAGTCTTTAATACTAATAATTAGTTCTTTATTATATTAAGCTAAGATTAGCTTTACTTAAATATCTTTTTAAGTTTTTCTTTATATTATATCTATATAGGTTCTTTTTAATATAAAGCCTAGCTATATAATTATTTCTTTTATAATATTCTAGATTACTTTAGTAGTTATAGGTAGTCTTAACTTAAAGCTAATATATACTTATAACTATTTTAAGAAGGCTTTTATTTAAGGTTTATTATCTTTATTTACTAAGAAGAGGAGCTTTTTTATAATAGTTAACTAGGTTTTAGGTTTCTTTTAGGTAAATACTACCTTAAGTTTAGTTAGTTAAGTTTTATTAGTTTTAATATATTTAGATATATCTTTAGTAGTCTTTTTACTACTACTTACCTTAGCTATAATATAGCTTTTATCTAGTATTATTTTTAAGCTAGGCTTAATATTATTTTATTTCTTACTTACTTTTTATTAATTTTATTAATATTATAGGCTTACTATAAGTATATACTAATTCTAGGTATATAATATTATAAATAATATATTAATATACTTTTTATAGAAAATAAAAAAGAATATAAATATATTATTTTATTCTTTTTATAAAATACTTTTTTATATAAATAACTACTTTTTATTATATTTTTTATATATAATTATTTCTTTTATTCTATATTAATTTATATTTAATAATTAAAAAGTATATTATATAAAATATTATTTTAATAAAAAGGCTTATTTTATTTATACTAATAATAAATATAAATAAATAATAACTTTAAATATTTTAAAATATAATATTATTTTATAACTTAAATTATATAGCCTAAGGCTAGGAAATAGGATATATAAATTAACTAGTTATTCTTTATAGCTTTATCTAATATAAGGCTAATTTTCCCTATTATCTTTACTTTCTATTATTCCTCTATAAGCTGTATTAGCTACGCTGCTATCTTATATAACCACATTAATGCTCTACAACCGATTAGTTACGGTGGCTTGAAGCTTGGGCTTCAACCCTAGGGAGACAAGGAGAGAGAGAGGACAAGGCCAGTCGTTTGCCCTTCACCTGCACTAATTGCCATCACGCGGGACATTTGCTGTGGGAGAAAAAAAGCCAGCCTCAGCTGGGCGCCGCCATCGCCCAACGCCCGCTCTCAGTGCTAGCCCCGGCGCATCCCATCTAGAACCCTGATCCCGGGAGTGCGAAGGAGAGATGGGCGCCGCCGCCGCGCCCGGCCATCCCTCGAACAAGACGGGAAGAGAGATGGGACGCGCAATATTGTTTAGTCTTGGCCCCCAAGCTCTTTTGCCCAGCCTGTCTGGCGGTGAATAATCATACGAGACAGCTTACGGAGTAGATGAGGAGCCCTTTTTTTCTTAACCTGCTTGGCATCATGACGAATATGTGCATCATGACGAAAATGTGCATCATGACCGTTAATTTCTACTTTGCCACTGGAAAAGTGTATTTCCAACGAAAACCGATGTCGCCTCTGCTGACTCACAGCTTTGAAAGCAGCATCTCGATGTCGCAAGGTAAAGGGGAAAAAATTCGCCCCCTAGTCTGTTGCAAAGCCAATCATGGCCCCCGACACAAATCAACTAGACGTTTGACATGAGAACATGAAGATGGTGGATGCCGTGGTGGCGGCACCCAAACCATCGGGAAGCGGCAAGCCACGCGAGGCTCGCAGCCTCGCAGGAACGGGCGTATGTGCATATTGGACGGCGCCGCGCCGCCGCCCAAGATTTTCGTTTGGCTTGCTTTTTTCCTTTACGGAACACGGGGAGCGACCCGTGGGATCGCCGCAACTGTTGACGGAGGCGGGAAAATGCAGAAAAACAACCTCAACCCTGGAAGCTGACTTGAGACAACCCTGGACTTGCAAGGTCTGACGTTGCAGTTTGCTGCGCTGGTCGGCTTTCTATTATGAGACAAACTTTGAGCACACGTAAGGTAGGGAATTTGAAGTTGCTTGGCAGCCAGCCCATATTGCCGCTGGACGGGCATGCAGTCTGGGAACAAACAGCTGAGAAAGGTCCCGGTGTATCCATCTTTCGGGTAGTTTGCACGCCACTCACTCGGGTCCCAGATGACAAGAAAGAACAGGCAAAATTGTGTCCGCCTTGGCCGCTCCGCTCGTTCCATCCGTCGTCGCGGCCGCAACGTCACGATCGGCCCATCGCACGTCCATACTCGCGGCCTCCGATATCTCATCTCATGTTCAGTAAACTCTATGCCGCGTCGGCGATTGCTCAGCCCGCCTCTTGCTCTCATTAGCCTCACATGGCCACACCGAGGATGGGTGGCGCAGCGAGCAAAACCAGTAGGCTAACATGTCGACGGCGCCGAAAAAGGGCGCCAAGAGAGCATATTGATCCTACTACGTACGTATCCGTACTTGGCCACGCGACCGACAGGGGGCCGAGCCATCTGGTGTGTGTGGCCTAATAGTTAGTTAATAATACCCATCTTTGTTAGCCTCTTTGGCACATAATACTTGTCCCTTTTTCTTTCTGACCCGTCGCTTGGTAGTTAAAATCGATAGCCCTATTTTTTCTTAGGGAGAACGCTATATTGGCTTCTTTCAGAAAGAGGGCCTGTAGAAACGGACAAGCTCCGCAAAACTGCCACGAGGACATCGGCGGGGGAGATGTGCTTGACCAGCCTCGGTCGCTTTCCAGAGTGGCGACACGATGGCATCGTGATGCACACGCCACGCCAGCCCCATCCTAGACGAGAGCTGGACTTGCAAGCCATGCGCACTGGCTATTGGCCGCGAAGTCGGAGATGCTCAGTCTAGCGAACCGAGTTTTTGCGACATGCAGATTGCCGGTTACCAATCGCAGCAGCTGAATTGCCGATGCAGGTCAGTCTCAGCACAGTATGACGGCGCATTCGACTGCAGGGCGACGCTATAAGCTGACGCGCGCTGTTGCGCTTGCTCATGAAGCCAGCGTCCTTCGTCGGCCAGTGCCCGAGGGTTGAATTATGGCTGCGACGGAAGGTCGAATTCCGGGTTCACCAGCAACTGCGTATGTGGCGATTGAAAAGTGAACTTTCTTTGCCATGGTGGCGTGAGTTGAAGAAAATCATCATCGTAAACAGAAGAGGCTCTTAGTGCAAGCTCTGAGAGACGGTTTGATGTTTGGAGTAAGACGTCCGAACGTGGGGATCAAGGTTCGATTTGTCTGCGCCTCACGGAGCATCGTATTGATAGCGTTTTTTTATCGGCATTGATTGATTACCGTGTCGAGGCTGTTTTTATAACGGCCCATTGCTATATACCCCATTGATATAGAATATATGCGCGTCGGCGTACGTCTCCCATGTTTGAAGGGCTGTGGGATTGCCGAGTTGCTGAGTGGTTCGGTCAACGTCCAGGGCTGGCCCGCCACATCCGTCGGGACCAGTAGCAGGCGGCGCTGTCAATCGTCCCGAGGAAGCAGAGGAGCAAAGGTGGAAAGGCGGACAGGTGGAATGGCCGCAAGGTGGTACAGGAGATACAATGTATTACTGAGCCAAGACTTTCTGTAGGACCAAAGAAAATATAGACTTGCATTGCGAAACGAGACGCAGCGCAGCGTCTGGTCAATGGTGCGTCTGCATGTAACCTTTGGGAGCCTGGTGCAGGGCGCAGTGTCCGGCGAGCCCGTACCTACTTTTATTCTCAGGTACCTGGTATCTGGGCACAAGAAACGACCAAGACGAGCGATGGCTGTCACTTGTGAGAGAGCAGTAGCCGTGGGTAGCGCCTTGTTTCTGCAGGGTCTAGGTAGGGAGAGAAGGGAGGTACATACGGTACATACTATGGTACATACAACGTGGACTCGAGCACCGAGGCTTTCCGAATGCGGCGTGCACTGCTCTGTGGGAAGGGAATGAATGGTACCTACGGAGCACTAGGTAAGTAGAGGTAGGAGGTAGTGTTAGTCTGAGGTACGAGTACCTCTAGAGGCAACAGCACTGCACTGCTGTGAAAGGTACTTTGCAGAAACAGCACCAGCTCCAGCTCCCCTAGGTAAGGTACCTGTCCGCTGGCGTTGACGGCTGCCTCACAACTGAAAAAAAGTGGCTCCAGGTAGCAGAGACTCCAAATGCTCCAAATGGGCCCCTCCTCCGTCCTGCTCCAGCTCCACTGGCTGGTAACACACACCCAGGTGACCCACCCTTCCCTGATGGAGCAACAAGCTGTAGAGCCACGCCTCTAGACCCCACCCCTCCGTGAATGCCACACTCCCGGGGGTGGGGTCATGGCCTCGAGCGCAGCCAAACGCACACTCCCCCCTCTTCGTCCTCGTCCTCTGCCCGCCGCCAAACCGGCCCAGAGAGACGGGATCAGCTTTTTTATAAAGGCACTGCGATGCCCTCAACCCATGCTCCCGAGATCTTGTTCATGATCAACTCCAATTCTACACTGCCAGCCCCCCCTTGCGACCATCTTCTTCTCCACAGCTTCGAGAACTCGTCAACTTGACATCTTTTACTTGATACCATCTACTAGAACTTGATACCACTGCAACAACAACCTATCGCCACTGCTGTCGCACACCCAACGCCGCCGCCACCATCAATATTCGCTCTACGAGCTGCCTCTAGCTTGTTCCCGCCAACCACCGTACATATACAGACACGCACACACACACACACACACAACGGCTTCACCATGCCTTCGACAACACCAATGGGACGTCCCGTCTCTGACGACTCTCCCTCCTCCTCCAAGTCCTCCAAGCGCAAGGGTACATACGATCCCACCACTCCCGCTTCCCCCCGTCGGCACCGACTAACAGCCATCTCCCCAGGCACTCGCAGCGTCTCGACCCTTACGCCGTCCCAGCTCGCCCGCAAGCGCGCCAACGACCGCGAGGCCCAGCGCGCCATCCGCGCTCGCACCAAGGAGCACATTGAGCGCCTGGAGCGCGAGCTCGAGGAGCTGCGCAGCCACCAGAACCGCGACCGCACCCTGCAGGACCTGCTCCGCCGCAACAAGGCCCTCGAGGACGAGCTTAGCCGCCTGCGCGAGTCCATGGGCATGTCCATGACCTCGTCCCCCTACTCAGCATCGGGCGCCTACGACGAGCAGCCTCACACAGCACCGCCCTCGGGCGCCAACGTCGCCTCGCCGCGAATGTCGCCCCTCGCCGCCTCGGCCGATTACAACTCTCTGCCCGAGTACGGCCAGCACTACGTCGCCATGTCCGGCAGCAACGTCGACTCGTGGGCCGCCAACGTCCCGTCCCACATCGGCTCCAACGTCTCTAGCCCATCCTCGTCGGCCGACGACTACGTCTCCGGCTACATCCCGACGAGCGTGCCTACCTCCATGATGCCCACCTCCAACAGCCTCGAGTCCATTGACGACTTTCGCATGAACAACATGCCCATGCAAGGTGTCCCCCCAAACGTTTACATGCAGCAGCAGCAGCAGCAACAACAACAACAGCAACAGCAGCCGCCGCCGCCGCCCCAGCAGGGCGCCGCCCAAGGTGACTGGCAAATGTACAACGTGTACTACAACTCCCAGCTACCAAAGGGCAGCGAGGCCTGCCTGTCCAGATGAGACTGCTCACATACTACTAAGATGATGAGAAGAGACGGCCCGAGTGGCTGAGTAGTGACTGGCGGCAAACGGCCTGCCAACGGCATTTCCTTGTCAAACGGAGGTGGCGCTCCGCCTCTCACAGGAACCATCTCCGGCACGCTTCGCGCCAAGCAACTCATCCACCCCCCAAAAACTCTGTGCGCAAGAAATCGCCTGAAAAAAAGTGTACCATTACTACTGGAGTTTTGAATTTGGGCAGGGGTTCCCTATTTGGGGACGCGGTTGCATGAAAAGACACAACAAACTGGTCTGGGGGATTTGCATTGTGCTGTGCTGGGGCGCAGCCTTGATTTTTCTTGATTTTGACAAGGCGCAACAAACACTGCACTGGGGCTGCGGTACAATTATAGCAAGACTTTTTATGACATGACTACGGGTTACAAATTATAGACAGGGTACTGGAGTTAGTTCGACAATCTTTGATTTTCTGGCTGGTACATACACATTGGGTTGGGTGGGAACAGCATGCAGTCTGACTTTGTCAAGATACTAGTATACTTTTATACCAGTTGATACCACATCCTCTTTTTCAAATACAAACACAAGATACCAACGAGTTACACTACAACGATGAGCTTCATTTAATTGGTTGATATTCCGTCTACATGACGTGGTGCAGCAGGAATCGGCAGGTCTCGTCGCCCACCGACGAGCAACCAGCCGCCACTAGAACAACGAGGTAGCATAGATACAACGTTAACGTTGTAGGACCGAATACAAAGATGATAGGGGAGCAGCCAAGGACAGACAGGGATCCAAGCTATCTCGATTATTTTTAACAACTCTGATAATGTGGGGAGGGGCGCACCTCACAGGAAGAAGAGGGAGGCAGGGAGCAGGAGATGGACAACTTGAAACGATGACAACATGAAGCAGAGCGCGAAAGTGCGGTCAATAGAAACAATGGTATCCCAAGGACAGCCGAACAGGGCGAATCAGAGATGGCAGAGAGGGGGGGGAAGGGAGCGGCGTATGGTTTTTGGCAGCCTGTGGCAGGGAGCTTGCCTCTGCTCATGGAGTCATGGTATGCAGACGACAACGACACTAGTTGGAGCCCGTCGATCTGAAGTGTATGTGCGTTGGCTGCCGATGCTCTCACGACACTGCACGTGTCTGGGAAGAATATGGGGTGTATTAGGTCACGTTGTATTCTGATGAACAGAAACACGAAGTTTGAACTACTGGTAGGTGTTGATTGGTTTTCAGTTTGCTCAAGTTATTTGGTAGTGAGATTGGGTTCTTGAAGGCGGAATGGGCGTGTGTTACGCTTTGACAGCGAGGGTGGGTAATGGGTCTACGAATAAGATGGGGAGCGTGTGAGTGGGCTGCTGTCGAAACAGAGAGTTGGTGAATAGAATCCATGGCAAGCCACAATTTTTTGAACAGGACGGTTGCTGGTAGACAAGTTCGAGGGGAGGGGGGCCGAAGAAACATGAGAGTGAGCGAGTTGAGAGAGCATCATCATGCCGCTCCAATGGACTATAACAGACGGATGGATTATGTCTTGGGAGTCTTGGCCTGTGGACTGTTACGTGCCATCGTTTATCGTTTTGGTCCAGTGATGAGCATTTGAAAAATAAAAAATGACAGAAAAAGCAGAGCGGAGCACGAGTTGGTTCGAAGAGAGGGGGGAGGGGCCAAGGAAGACGATGTTGCAAAACACGTCGGGACACAGACGTCCCCCTACAGGGGCCAACCATGCCCGTGGGAACCAAAGAGGTGGTGTTTTCCTGGCCTTGGTCGAGCCGTGGCTTGCGGCCCGCCGCTATGTGCGTGTCATATGAGAGAAGAGAGGATCTGGGCGGGTTTGAAGGATTTGTGATGTGTCTGGCGGCGAATCTCCCCAAGATGTGTGTGCCAAGCGGTCCAAGAAGAAGAAGGCCTGTTTTGCAGGCAGAAGCAAGAAAACGGCACCGCGGCAGATCACTTGTAGGTAGCCCGGAATCACGGAACTCGTGTCGGTATGCACAGCACGCCGCGCGGCGGTCATGACCTGCATAGGCGGAGAACGAGCGGAAGATGAAAGGGTAGTAGTAGTGAGTTAGTCTAGTAGAGCTAGAAGGAGGACAGGGTCAAAGAAGGAAAAAGGCCCCTAGCATCGACCCAAATCATAAAGTAAATCGGAAAATCTAGAGGAGGGGAGGGGGGGGGGCCGCCGATGACTGGGTAGTGCCCAGCGAACCAGGGTTTGGCCCATCTCTCTATCTCTTGTCTCTCTATCTGCATTTGACTGATACGTCTTTACGCCACCAGCTACGGAGCTGTGCGCTTTTTGTACAATGCAAAGCGACAAGCAGGCATGAAAAGAGGCGACGTTTCAATACCACTCTGTAATCTTGCGCAAACCAAGCGGTCGGGAGAGCAGGCCCTCTTTTTTATTCTATTTTTTGCCAGTATCATCTCTCACAGAAACCTAATAAACGAACAAGAATCATCAACGAATAAAAAAAGAAAAACGATGCAGAAGGAGGAGACAGTACACAGAGAGCGGAGCACAGCACACCCTGTTTTGTGTTGCTTTCTGGGATACATACGAACTACTACTACGAACGTGGACGTGGAGTTGAGTGGCGTCAACCTTTTTTGTTAGGGGGGAGACTGGTAGTTGCATGGTGATGGAGAAGGAGTCTCTTTGCCGGTCAAGTTTCTTCATGATCCAAATAAAAGAAAGAGAAGGAAATCCTTGCGCTCCCTGTTGCTGCATCGTTTTGAGTCGTTCATGTACAGTGACAGACCGAGGCTCCCCCGCCCTGATGGTCGGCTATTGCACGGCTAATGGATCGAGATGGCTGCATGGCAAAAGTGACAGGGGGGGACGACGCATAGGTCGAAAGGCCGGGCGGTGTAAATCCATCATGAAAAAAACCACCAAAACGATGACGATTATGTGAAGTGAACGAGTCGAGACAAGGCATCTCCTCGTTCAATGTGACGCACACTGTTCTAGTTCTCTTCCTATTGATTTTCTGGAGAGGGGGGAAAAGCATAGCGTGGGCATAAGTTTGTTTAGCCGCCCGCTCAAGAGACGAAGCAACCCGAAACTCTTGTTATTGGCAGGCCTAGAAGCAAGACCGACCCATTTTGGGGTCGACAAAGAAAGGAACAGACAACAAAGAGGGCACCACATCCTTCTAGAAGGGCAGAGGCAACTAACTAGGCCGAACCGCCCAGCGGGATACCGACCCCAACAAGGGAACCACGCAGGCTGCATGTCTTGGAGTAATTTGGAGAGCCTTTTTTTGTCGTGCAGATTTTCAGTCCTCGAACCATTGAACCCTGAGATGGGATTCTTCTGATTTGTACGTCACGCGCCGCGACCCCGGCCCCCTTGTTGCCCTTCTAGTGTTTCACCAGCCCTTGCTGCGCATGTTGAACCGAAATAGCAACGAGGCAAAAGGATCACTGATAATTCCCCAACAGCAACGCAATGTGGGCACATCCCCCGTTGCATGATGTGCGCGCTGGGCACATGCAGGTTTCAACTGATGAGCCTGCCTGTTGCGCGCGCGCGCAACAGGACGAACACGCTGCCGGCTTGGTTCGTCCTGAAAAGCCGGCTTGCCACCTCCTCCTCCCCCCCCCGTCCGTAATTGCCGCGAGTTATTGCCAAGACCCCTTGACATACTTTGTACTATGTAGAAGCTTGGGCTGTATTAGTCGACTGTGTGTGTGTGTGTGTGTGCGTTGTGGCTTGCAAGAAGGTGATGATGTGCACAATGCAGGTAGCAGATGCGGCTTTTTTGCAGCACGCACAACATTATCTATCCATCTTGCTGTGAGGATGCCTGTCCAAGGCCAATCGAACAAGCATCATGCCTGGTGAAAGGTAAAACGAAAAAATGACGGGCGCTGCTGATTGAACAATCAACAACGCCTCCAATTCAACTGGAACCCCCCCCCTCTTCCTCGCAATACACCCCCAGATCAATCATCAGCTCGAGGCTGATTGGTGCTGGGACAAGTAACTACAGCTGGAATCGTGCTCCAAACAATCGGTTCGTCGCTTCGAATGGGATGGTGGGGAATTGACTTTGCTCCCCTTACTCTTTGGTTCGATGTCAAACCTTTTTGTGCTTTGTTTTAGCCTTTTGAATGGCTGTATTGAGTTTCTGGCGGCGGATAGAGGTTGTCACTTGCGGTAGAGCTGGGCCGGTTTGGTGGGCTGTGTTCAACGGTGGCGTCCAACAGTTACGACCGACGTTTCGATAGAGGTACGTACCAGACACGATCATCGAGCCCAGAAAACCTTGTTCATATAGTTAGTGGTCAGGCGGCGTTGTCGTCGTCGTCGTCGTCACCTTGTAGCTGGAGAGTCCCGGGGTATCGACCAGGGCCAACTATAATAAACGACCACTACCGAGGAGGCTGTTGTTGCGTTCCTTCCCCAACAAGAAGCGCCAAAGTGGACAAATGGCGTTTTCCTTTTCCCGCCTCATTTCTTGTGTTTGCACCCTCAGGCGTTGTTTTTCACTCGTAGCGTCAACGCCCAGCGGCTGGGGGCGTGCCACGGAAATCTCCGTCAGCCAGTGCGCACCAGCGAAGTTCCGACGATGCGCCGCTGGCCTGGCGCGCCGTGCTCGACGGGCTGAGCTCGGCAGTCGACAAACTTTACTACTAACTAGTCGCTGCCCTAACTAATTAACGCAATGAAAGGACAAGCGCGAAAACGAAATGGCCTAACTAGGTGAGGGAGGTGAGGGTTCGTACAACTAAGATGGCGGCCGCAATTGCAAAACTCTGGCCACAGCGGCCGTTGGACAGACGGGCATGGCCTTTTGGGAACAATACGAACCATGAGCTGACGGCATCCGTCCCCTGTCCTTGCAAGGTATTTACGACTGGCGGCCGCAGCGCGTCCCTTTCACCCTCTCAGGCCGCCTTCGTTACAAAAAGGAAGAAGGCCGCGGACTGCGTTGGCCACAGAGGGAGAAAGACACACGCCCTCCTGTCGAGCCAACATGCTTTTGTTCACGCCACGTGCACCATTCAGGAAGGTGGTTTGATGTGATCATCGGCAGACAAATGGCGCTAAGCCTGGGCACATCCATCTCGTACCACTCGTAGCCCAGCCGCACGTCGCCGTCCTCTATCGATCCGGCGATGAGCTGAGGTGGTGAGGCTTGCGACGGGCCTGGCGTTGATCGCAGCGTATAGTTTCTGGTCCGTGTTCGTAGCGCCTTTTGTGTTTCTTGATGGATTGCGCCGTCGCCAGTCGCTAGTTTCTCTAGGTCGGCTTACACGTTCGTTGTCCCCCGTCTTACTTTCCATGCGGCCTCGACGCCTCCGTGCATGCTGCGCTTCCACGGAACCGGCGGAGAAGCCTCGAGTATGCGGCATGTCGTGCGCCTCTCCGCTAATGACGATCCATCCTACGGAGTAAGTGACTAGGCAAGGCTCGCCGCTCGCGACACGGCAAGGGCGGCCCTGCACCCCTGGGAAACGGCAGAGCGGGCGGGCGGGCAGTGCGGCTGGGCGGAG
This sequence comes from Cordyceps militaris CM01, assembly GCF_000225605.1. Classification (NCBI taxonomy): domain Eukaryota; kingdom Fungi; phylum Ascomycota; class Sordariomycetes; order Hypocreales; family Cordycipitaceae; genus Cordyceps; species Cordyceps militaris. The sequence continues at coordinate 1,125,143 of NW_006271973.1, read as the reverse complement.
AAAGCTGTATGGTGCAGCCCCGGGTGGGTGGGCATGGCCTTGTTTCTGCCGTCATTGTACTCAACTAGTTACTGGATGACTGCTAGAGCAACGGGCGGCGCCGGCGCCGCGCAGGCATCATGCCTCCTCGGTCAAGCCCCGACAGACCGATGGACCCGGCCCGCTATCCTACAACGGGACGAGAGGGGGCCGGCGGCCAACGTTCGCAGAAGACCAGATTGCAACAGGTCGTGGGATGGGCTTGCAGAGCGTATTCAGAGATCCATTGCGGGAGCTGCCTCGGCCATCATGGCATGCTGGCCGCTCACCTCTTGACCATGGGGCTGGACACTGCTTGCTCCGTGCGTGATGCACCATATGCATCATTTGTGACGGACAGATGCGTTGTTTTCGGCTCTACTGCGTGCCGTGTCCTCCTGCACAAGCGATATATGTTTTGACGGTGAAATTAAGCTATGCAGCTGCATCAACGCTCCCCTTTTTCAGCTCGCTCGTCTTGAATGGTCAATGCTCGAGCGCACGCCTGAATCCTTCTCGGACCCCAACAAAGAAACATACGTCCTTGCCCATTCCTCAAGGGCCAACACCCCCAAGACCAGACGACCGATGGTAGTTAAACTAACTAGGCGAATTTCGCAGTGCCCGCGCCGCGCCCCGTAAAACGACGGCATAATAGAGGACAGAGGGTGGCCTCCATCAAGGATTCATGGGCTCACAAAATCCACACTCCCTGCTCATTCCCTTTTCCTTCTCCTTGGTCGTCCGTCGTTCCCTCCACATCTGCAACAATCTAGAAGCAATCTGAAAGCTGCGCCCCAGCGTCCACTACTATGCTATGGCTGGATTCCCCACAAACTGGTTCAGGCGGTTTATGCCTGGCCCTTGATTATCTCACTTCACCGCTGTGATGTGAATTTTAGAGTTTATGCTTGCCCTTTGAGCCTAAGACAGGGCCAAGGCTTTTCCCCCAAAAAGGCCTCCGAAACGGATCCCCTTGACCAGCGCAGAGGGCAGAACGCTCACCAAAAGCGTTAAGCGAGGAGCTTAGCGGAGGTTCGGAATACGCCATTCCGGCGCTGCGACCCGGGCGACAGACAACTTTGTGCCCGCTCCCCCGGCTTCGGCAGTGGAAACGCGTTGGAGATGCTTCTTGTTGTGGTCTGTGGGTGGCTGGTCCCTCGGCTCAGGTGTAAGTCGGGGTTTTCGACGCATCAGCGGCGGGGACCTGCGAAAAGGGGTCCGGATGTCGTCGACGCGGTAGCCGGGGGGGCTCCTCTTGTCGAGGTGGTTCCTGTTATTAATATATGTCAATCATGGCCGAAGTGCTTGGTGAATGATAAAGGGTGTGTGTGCGTGAAAGAGCGCAGTCAGGGTTGGTTTGCTCCAACAAGGCCCGCTGCGCCAGCGCTCAACCACCAGTCTCCGCCGTGTTAGTACATACTTGTTAGCAGGCACGTCTTGGGTGGTGCGGCTTGTACCTCGCACCCGCCCTACGATTTTCCTGTGGCGGTGCGCTGTGAGGGGAATGTTTTTCCTCCTTCCTTCATCGTTTACACAGCACCGCCGTTGGTGAACAAGAACAACCCGCGCCAGCGTCCCTTCGCATTGATCTACTGTGACAACTTTCGACGTCATTGCACATGCAGTTGGGCTCTGCTTGTTCGTTTTTTCCCCCTTGGGGCCACAACGATGCCCAAGGCTCATCTCCGAGTGCAAGGGGGGCATCAGCAAGCGCGACACCAAGATAACTACTACATGGTCCTTACGATACTGGTACATACACCTAACTATTGGTAGCCATCAAGAGACGTTGAAATAGCAGAAGCAACGTGAGGCTGAGAAACTCATGGTAACACGCCAATAGAATCGTGATCCGAGCATCTGCAGTCTGTCCAAGCACAAGCATTAGTCCTCTTGCATTTCCATGCTTCCATGTTACATGGCGTCGGACCTCAGCCGAACAAGTTATCCTGTGTCCTGTCGCTGTTAGTAACGATGCATCAATGCCACCGGCGACGGAGCCCAAACACCGAACGCTGATCCTAGTTACCCATTGCAGGGAACAAGGGTCTTGCCTTCTGGAAGCAATGGAGAGAGAGGAGGCGTGTGTGTGGAGGTTTTTGTCTGGAGAACTGGAGCTTTTCGTGTGCGTGGCTAGGCGCGACGGAGACACGCCACCACCACTATTATTAACATGAAGAAATAGCTAGTTACGGAGTACTGGACCTCCGTACACTGGGGGCAAAGCCCACACGCACTGATGGGGTGTGGGCGAGGAAATTTTCCAAAATGGCAAGCATTGTCCATGACGAATTTCAATGCCGTCAGGGGAGCATCATGCTTCAAAGGCTTTGAACTTCGGGGACCTAGAAGACGGATGGATGGATACCTTTGAACGGGCGACTGGATCCACGTTTCGATGGGAAACTGGGACGGAGACGTCTTTTTTTTCCCGAACTAATGCAAACGCACTGGGCGCGCCCGTCTCCGGCGGCACGGGCAAGATTGAACTTTGTTCTAGAAGTCTGCATGGAAAGAAAAAGCCCATCATGCCCGCAGGGCGTCGGACAAGGGGGTCGGGTCCCCCCTGCACGTCTATATACACGTTTTTCTAATAACAAGGCTTGCGACAGCGCTGGTGATGGGACCGTCATGCAAGGCTGGGTTGAGGCGGTCTCGAGGTCTTGCGAATGTGTAGTTGTTGTTGCTGCTACGGATACTGTTACGTGCTTGAACACAGTGTTTTGCAGAAGCCACTACATCGACTTTGTGTGACGGGGGGAGGGGGGCATTTCGATGCTGCGGGCGGCGTCCACCGATGGACAAAGAGTTGCTTCTATGCGGGCTACTCCGTCATTGGTAACGGGCTATGTTCAACTTGCGACGGGCCGCGTGAAAACCGCGGGATGACGGCTTATACCAGGACCAACTGACAACGACCACAAGAGGGGGGTTGATCAGGGTCAGAATACAGAATAGCGGCAATGCAGTAGACCGCGCTTTCAAGCACGCCAACTGATGGAACCAGTCGCGATTCTTTCTCACATTGAGCGGTCAAATACATCGTTGCAACAGCTATGCCGCTAAGGATGTTGGACCATTCAAGAAGCGAATTCCAGACGGACAAGACACGCCCCCTTGAGGCTAATCAAACACACGGACATCAAGTACAACGAAGCTGCACAATCATGACAATACATACAGGACACCGAAAGGCGATTTGAGTAATTCGTAACGAATAGACTAACTAGCAGTTGTGTGGACGCCAGTTTTGTACGTCAAGTGGTGTGAGTGGTTCCCCCCCCGAGGCAAGCAGATACCTCACGAAAACTAGCTACAGCCCAACGGTCCAAATAGCTCCAGAAACGAGCGAGAATGTATGGCGTGCTGGGAGAGAGGGAGCAAAACGGACAGAAGATGGCGTTCTCGAAAGAAATGTGTGAGCTAGTTATTTTCTTTCCTGTTTCTTTGTTCTTCACATGGCAATGGAGTGCCGAGAATGCTACAGAGTACTCCAGAACGTACGTACAAAAATAGTCGATAACGTCGCACCTGGTGAAAGAGGGTGTGAAGGCGATATGGAAACCCCCCCTGTCTGTGTGTGAGTGTGTGGGCAAAAAAGGTATAGCCTTGCCATCGGGAACAGACTATCAGGCCTTGGGGGACGTTGTACTATCGCAATGGACAATTTGGCCCTAACAAGTCCAAAATAAAATGCCTCTTGATGAACGAACTAGGACAAGCGGTGACCTCCACCGCCTCTCCCTCTTTCTCTCTCATATCCTCCTCTCCGTCTGTTGCCCGGGTGCAGCAGCACGCGGATTCCAGAGCTCGGGGCGCAAAACAACGCTTTGCGCGGCTAATACACAGACCAGACCACTATTCCCAGATGCAGCACCCCCTCCCTCGCAACTGCAGTTCGTCATCTCTTGTGCAATTTTACGTTTTTTTGTTTCATGTTGAGACGCCGGCTATGTGAATGTTCCCCCCTCCCCTCCTTCCCCCATTGCTGCGTTCCAGTATCGCCGAGTCTTTCTGTTATTTTTGGCTTGCCTGTGACAGAGTAGAGCCGAAAAAAGAAGAGAGAGGCCAAGCCAAGCCGTCTCGCCGTCTAGAAGCTTGGAACGGGGGGGGGGGTCGTTGACAAGGGTGAGCCAGCGTGCCAGCGTGCCAGCCACCAGAAGAGGCCAGATGATGTACATTGGGCCAATTTCCTCTTCAGCCTTGCCAATATTGCCAAAACGTTTAGCGGCGTGTGAGATGCTGCAGTGGCTTGTTGCTCCTTGTCGCGACCCATGTCCCATGCCCGTGCAGAGACACGAGATACCCAACAATGACGGGGGGGGGGACAGACTTGGTTACGGCTGCTTTTCAGATGAGGTTTTACGAGCGATCTTCTACTGGAAATGGTCAAGTTGGCGGTCCTTTGGTCGGCGTTTGATTCGGGGACGGCTTTTGGGCCCTACTACGGCCCTATTGCGATCCAATCTACATGGCCGCAAGAACGAAACGTGCGCAGTGGAAGTGTAATTGTCCCGCTCAGGAACAATCTTGATAGTTGGTCGACACGGGCGCAGAACAGGGAATACCGAGGAGCAAGAGCATAATCTCGCCGACGGAGGAGCGGGGTACCAAATACGACCGCAACAGCACATTGTTACAGCACATCAACTGGTCCACCCTCAAAGGAGCTTGAGGGTCTCGGACAGCAGAAGCTATTGTTGTTGCGAAAAGTTGTCTTTTATTCTAACATGACCGCTTTGCCACCACTCTTGCAGCGCAAGACGAGGGAGGGCCTGTGTGCTCTGTACGAAAGAGCAAAGAGCAAGGTTGGTAGTGTGGAAGATGGGCGACGCGCCACCAGAAGGAAATCTATCACGTTGACGGCAGAGGGGACATCCGACCGCAGCAGAAAAGATACATGGTGAATGTCTCGGGGTACTGGCCAGTACCCCAGCCAGAGAAGCTAGACAGGGGAGGGGTGCCGCATAAGTGCCCCCCCGAGTTGCATAGAACTTGTCCGCTTTTCGACTGGTATAATGGGTACAATAGGCCGCTTGTCAAGGGTCTTTCGAACATTCGAAAAGTCTTCCAGACATGGATCTCCCCTGCATCCCCCTGTCCCCTGCCTTTCTTGCTTCTAGTTACGACCCCCCCCCCCCCCCCCTTGTCTCATTTGGGACGCTGCTTCATTCCACGTGGCGAGGCAGATCGTGCCAAGGTCCAGACGGCGTGCGGTCGGGCGAAGAGGCGGGCGCGCATCAACTATTGTTGCGAGATGAGGTCTTGGAAAAAAGCAGGAAATAAGTGGTATCGGTAGGGGCAAATGCCGGATCGAATAAATTATTTAGTTTTGCATTGATTAAGGTCAAGTCGTTGGCATCTAGCTACGCTGGTGTCGTCTCAAGTTGTCATGGCGAGCCCGTCGGATGCGCATAGCGCGACGCGTATCCATATCTCTCTTTTTTTTTTTCCCCTTCTAGTGTGTGTCACTTTTTTCTCGAGCTGTCTAAGCATGCCCGGCCGGGTCCTGCGGACAGCCGTTGTTGGTCAATGCCCTCTTCACAGCAACGCAAGACAAGTCATGCCGGAAGGGGCCGGTTCGTCTGGTGTCGCCGCATCGGTCGGTCCTCGGGCTTCGGTCAGCAATCAGGCCACGCCTCTTACACCGAGGGTTGCCCGCGCACGCGACCAACCGAGCTAGAAGTTTTACAGTTGTGTCAATTCCGAATAGCGAGTTTGGCTGTCAAAGGGGGAGGGGGGAGGGAATCCCGCATCGTCCCATCCAGCACTCGCTTTTGGCAGTGTATCCTCATCACCGACATCAGCCTCATATAGCAAGCAGATCGATGCATCGTGGCCTCTCCCGTCCTCATGACTCTTGCCAGCTCATGCCTCTCGGGCTCCTCTTTTGCGTCGATTTCGATCGCATTGGCCGTTGCATCTTTATTTTTATCCTACTTTTTGGTGGCGCGGTACACGCCGAGGCGGAACAGACCGACGGGCCAAGCGAAAACCGGGAGAAAACCCCAGGGCACGTAAAAGCATGAAAAGATCCATCGTTGGACCCGAGTCTTGAGTCGTGAGCCGCTGTTGATGGAGTAAAAAAAATATTAAAAAAACCCCCCGGAGTGGAGTTGGGGCTGGTCGTTGTCGTCGTGGGAAAAGCTCGTGATAAATGCCTTTGCGTCGCAGCAAGTTATGCATGCAAGGGGCGCATGAGCGCGTCCGCGGGTAGGCGCCGCGACAGGTAGATGAAATGGCGTGGTGCTGCGCCCGACAGTGAATAAGCGAGCTTTTGGTTCTGTTTCACCTAGATTGGAGCCATGCAGTTTGGGCTTTGTTGTTTATACATGCTACGCTGGGCTCGCCCAGTGCATTCACCGACCGGGCGAGCCAAGAAACAGGGACCTTGAGCAACACACTGGTACAGCTCGATCGGAAACGTCCGATTTCCGCTCTAGTTCCGTCTGCAAACCGTCTTCCCCATTTGCCGTCTTGGTCCCCTTTCTCATCCGCCCGAGCATGGATCACCGTTGCATCGCTCCTGTAGGAGGGGACTCCACGGAAGGCACAGACAGGACGCCCGTTCGCGCCGCATCGCTGTGCCAAGAGACCAGGTTTTGTTGTTGGATGAAGATTCGCTTCGTAATTGCTTTTTACATGACGAACAGCACTGCCGTGCCCTGGTGATGCTGAATTATCACCGCCTCTTCCGGCGGAGAAATATCCAACAGTACTAGTGGAACCCGATAGTGGGATATGCGGCCATCGCCTTCCATGTACAGCATGTACAACGTACGGCTGCAGCCAGCCAGGTATAGCTACTCTATTTTGTCTCCGAGTGTGGAAACATAGCCAGTGCCCTCAGACGTTACGATGAATCTGCCGTTGACACGAGCAGTCGCCCCTTTGGCCCCTTTGCCCCTTTGCCCGAGCCGCTCAGCCTTGCCGAGGCCCATTCGGCCATGGCAGTTGAGTCTCGTAGCGTCGTATGCAACACGGGATTACCATGACGTTGTCGTTTTATATCCAAGCGTTCTCTCAGTAACAGAGACATCATGCCATGCGGCCCTGTACATGTCCACACGTTCTCCACAACCCACCAGACACATCTCCGGGCCCAGAATACTGATGCCGTACAACTCTCCAAGCTAACTATGTGTCACTGTCAGGTGAGGCGCATGCACCATGGAGATTGCCAAGTTTTAACCCTGGAGGGAAGTCCCCAGGTAGGGCCGACCAACGGTGAGCGCCACTGCAGACGTGTGCAGGTGCATATGCCGGTAGATGAGTGAAGATATTAATAAGATGTGCCAAGCCAACTGACACCTGACCCTCGAGTTACGGATAATTGGGTTTGAGATTGAGGAATAGACGCCCGGCGATTCCACTGCCGCTTTTTCGTATTCAGCGTCCGTACTAAGCTACCCTGTCTATATCAGCAGCAACTTGCCTCGAGCGTATTCAGTCTTCGAAATTGCCAACATGTCCTCCCCTCTGTATCGTCCTCCAGATCGGCTCCGGCGAGCGACCCATTCGGTTTTGCGCGGAAACTCCTTGTCTCCGAAATGTGTGTGTGTAAAAGCTGCGCGACCGACCCGCCGGTTCTTTGGCCGCGACCCAAAAGCATGGGCCGCGTGAGGGCACTGGCCGCAAGCGAGGCCGCCAGGACGCGCAAGAGGCCCCCCCGGTCGAGAAGTTTGGCCCCGAGCGCCGTTGGGAACGTGGAGGTCAACTTCGGCATCGTACGGCCGCCCGGCTGTCGCGCGGCCGGGAGCCGGCAGAAACCGTTATCGTGGCGCACCAGCATCGGCACTTCCGGTCGGCTGGCCCCTCGACGAGGGTCACAAAGACGGGGAAGGCGCTTGGGGTCGCGCAGGTGTGTCGCTCAGGTCTTAGCTCGTTGGTCGACGTCGATCATCGAGAAAAAGCCAGGGGATCATGGTGGTGGGTTTCCTGCAAGGACTGGTCGTGGATGCGCGCGGCGTCGGCAACGTCGAGCCATGATCCCCTGCGAATGGCTATAGCCATTATCGGAAGGCGAAGGACTATGAATCACCGGCTATGAAAAAGTTTGTTCAATTGGTACTGTGCTGGGAAGGGTATCAAATGTTGGAGCTGGGAAGCTGAATGACTTGACTGCGGCTACAGAAAATGGACTTCCGCCACACAGTGCCCGCAACCTGTCTGCCTCTATCATAAACTTGCTTCCGGTTGCTTCCATATATTCTGGGGTTCTCATTCGGCGGCAACGGCGACCAGCAGTCGGCAAAATGAAACTCATGTCAGTTGTGATTTAAAATCTCGCAATATTCGAGCTTTGCTTCCCTCGCCATGGTTCATGTAGCCCAACTCTCCAGGTTTACAAATTGCCTGTAACCTCTCGAAACGTGATCACAACAAATGTATATAAAGGGCTGAGTGCCAGCCGCACTCCAAGGATCAACGCGCGCTCAGAATCCTTCCGTCACCGTCGTCGGTTTCTTTGCTGCAGCAACACAGATTAACCATGGAAACCCTTTCAATATAAATATCAAGTTTCCTCATTCACAATACACCCAGAAAATGTAAACAGCATCCAGACCGAAGCTCTTGTCTGCTACTACCTTTATCGGCTTATGCTTCTGTCCCGAGACCATGGCAATCGATTATTGAACGACGCACTATTCTTTCCGCTTCACTGACGGAGGAATGCCTCGGTCAGGTCCACGGATTATTACATCCAGCCAGACGGCAGCGCACCCAGCCAAGGACGCTCGATTTGGTCCCATTTCGACAAGTACAGTCGTGGGGAACTGAGTAGCTGACGTGCTATTCGCTTTACTCTCCGGCTGGGCATTCGGGCTTCGATTTCAGTCACTCCGGGAACAAAGGCGAATTCGTTTCGGCTAGATTCTGAAAGGAAAGTCTCGTCTCCGCTGGTGGTACTTGAAGGGCCAAGAGTGAGGCCATCCAGCGTTGGCATCGCTCAAGTACATGGCAGAGATCACTTGATGGCCTGAATTACAATATTGATATATTTTACGTCATCCGGCATGAACAGCCGGAATGTCTCCGCCCAGAGATGGTTTGCTTTTTAGCTACCGAGATGTTACAGCTGAGAGCTCTCAGTTCAGTCTGAACGACGACTTGAGCTCCAACAAAAAAGGTCTGCAATTGAGATAAAATCTGTCTTTCTTCCCCCGAATGGCACACACACTCGACACGGCTGCAGCACTCACCACTCAGCTATGAAATTGCAAGTGAATGAATGGGCCGGACGGTGCGGGCATGTCATTTTCGATTCAATAAGGTGACCACGCTGAACCGCTGAGTAGATGATGCAAGGGCTGTGTGCTAGTTGTATGTGAACAAATTAGCACTAATAGATTGTCAGAAATTGACATTGTAATACGCAAAGCACTTCTGAGGTTGTTTTTTCTGACGAGTCTACAGCTGCTACGTGCCATGCTCCCGCTCTGCTTATTATTTCCACCGTGGGCAAATGGTATGTTACCTTACGCCCGCTCAACGGAATAAGTTGTGCGCGAGAGATTTCGGCACCGCCGTCGGCCAATCCCAAGCTCTTAATGGAACCCGGCTGCGGGGATATAGATGGCGCTGCTGGTGAAAAATTGACGACATCTCGGGTTCCGACTGATACGGCCGTGTTCACAGACATCAAACACGTGCTTCGTGAAGGTTCGTCGGGGAGCGTCGTGCGTTTCGGCTGGCCTTTCCCTCCAAGAGTCTTGCAGGCTCGGTAGCGCCAGCATCGAGGCCTCGCAAAGTCGGGGGGGGTATCGGCCAGGTTATGGTGGTTGCAGAACGGCGGACAGCAACCAGCGGGATATCGTCCCGAAGATGCGGCCGGGCTTCTGTTGATTGGCTTGTCGGCGACGGCTGCATATTTATCCCCTAGCAAAAGTTGTCTCCGCTGATTATGGCGTCGCCAAGTGCCCACAACTCTCCAATTTAGCGGGGTCGTCCATTAAACATCTCCAAATAGCCCCAACGAGAGGCCCTGAAAGCTGTTCCGGTACACTCGTTTCTTGGAGCTCCTCGCATTTCGTTGGCATTGTCTCATCGCAGCTGCTCTTGTAACGGGCTCTGATTGGGCCTGTAAGATGACGAAACATGGCTCCAAAAAAGGAAATCCCGGCCTTTGCACCGCATCAGCCCCGCGATGCCGGCGAAGCTACTTAAACTTCAACCCCGCGCTAGAGTTACTTTTTTCTCCTTCTCTCTTGCGCTGCTATTGACGGGGAAATACTCAGGCTTTATCTACTATTTGTGATTAGAGAGCTTCATAGACTTGGTCTGAAGCATATTCTATCAGTTCTTTCTTCCTGCATAGAACCCTAGGACGGCTCAGCGACATCGTCCATCATGGCCAACCTCAACGTAGAGGAGGTGCTCAAGAAGCTGACCATTACCGAAAAGGTTGAACTGCTCTCCGGTAGGCCAAACTACTTCATGATCATATGGTGCACTGCTAACTTTAACACGCCTAGGCATCGACTTTTGGCATACAAAGGCTTTGCCCAAGCATGGGATACCCTCCATTCGCATGTCCGATGGCCCGACCGGCGTACGCGGAACCAAGTTCTTCAATGGTGTCCCCGCTGCTTGCTTTCCCTGCGGTACTGCCCTTGGTGCTACCTTCAATCAAGAGCTTCTTGAGCAGGCCGGCAAGACCATGGGCGACGAGGCCATTGCCAAGAGCGCCCACCTGATTCTCGGTCCGACGATCAACATGCAGCGGTCTCCCCTTGGCGGCCGCGGCTTCGAGTCGATTGGCGAGGATCCATTCCTGAGCGGACTCGGTGCCGCGGCTCTAGTCCGCGGTATTCAGAGTACCGGTGTTGTTGCTACCATCAAGCACTTTCTCTGCAACGACCAGGAGGACAAGCGCATGGGTGTCCACAGTATCGTCACCGAGCGTGCTCTCCGCGAAATCTATGCCATGCCCTTCCAGATCGCTGTTCGCGACGCCTATCCTGGCGCCTTCATGACCGCCTATAATGGCATCAACGGCACTTTTTGCAGCGAGAACCTTAAATATCTCGATGGCATGCTGCGCAAGGAATGGGGCTGGAGTGGGCTCATCATGAGTGACTGGTTTGGCACGTATAGCACAAACGATGCCGTCAAGGCCGGCCTTGATCTCGAGATGCCAGGTCCTTCGCGTTTTCGCGGTGACGCTCTCCAGTTCAATGCTTCCACCGGCAAGCCTTTTATCCATCACATTGACGACCGCGTGCGCGCTGTGCTAAACCTGGTCAAGAAGGTCTCGTCCCTACCAATTGAAGAAAACGGCCCCGAAACGACACTTGACACACCTGAAACGGCCGCCCTGCTACGAAAAATTGGCAATGAAAGTATTGTGTTGCTAAAGAACAAGGATAATATACTCCCTTTTTCCAAAGACAAGAAGACTCTGGTGTTGGGGCCTAACGCCAAGGAGGCCACTTACCATGGTGGTGGCTCAGCTGCTCTTCGTGCCTACTATGCCGTTACTCCATATGATGGTATTAGTGAGAAACTCGGTAGTCGGCCTGCCTTTACTGTTGGCGCCTATACCCATCGCTTTCTGCCCATCCTGGGAAGTCAACTCACCGACCCTAACGGCAAGCTTGGCATGCGTTGGAGGGTCTTCAACGAAGCCCCGGGGACCCCTGATCGCAAAGTGATTGACGAGCTTCAGTTCACCAAAACTGAGATGCATTTGGTCGACTACAGTAACCCGAAAGCCAACGATGTATGGTATGCAGATCTAGAAGGCTCCCTCGTCGCCGATGAGGATTGCACATTTGAGATCGGTGTCGTTGTTTCCGGCACGGCCAAGGCATTTGTCAACGATCAGCTCATTGTTGACAACGCCACGAAACAAATCGCCGGTGACGCATTTTTTGGCACCGCCACTCGCGAAGAGCGCGGTTGCGTCGGGATGAAGAAGGGCGAAACCTATAAGTTCCGTATCGAGTTCGGCTCGGCTCCTACATTTACTCTGAAGGGTGATGCGTATGTGTCTGGCCATGGCTCTCTCCGCGTTGGCGGTTGCAAGGTCCTTGATGACCAGCAGGAAATAAAAAAATCCGTGCAGCTCGCCAAAGAGCATGACCAAGTCATCATTTGCGCTGGCCTCAACTCGGACTGGGAGTCAGAGGGCGGGGACCGCGCATCCATGAAGTTGCCCGGCGTTCTTGACCAGCTCATTGCCGAAGTCACTGCCGCCAATGACAGCACGGTCGTTGTCATGCAAACCGGCACACCCGAGGAGATGCCCTGGCTGTCCCATACCAAAGCTGTCCTACAAGCCTGGTATGGAGGCAACGAAACCGGCAACTGCATTGCTGATACCATTTTCGGCGACGCAAATCCCTCTGGCAAACTGTCACTCAGCTTCCCCAAGCGTCTGCAGGACACGCCTGCGTTCCTGAACTTCCGTGCCGAAGCCGGCCGCACTCTCTACGGCGAGGATGTCTACGTTGGCTACCGCTACTACGAGTTTGCCGACCGAGAAGTCAACTTTCCATTTGGCCACGGCCTGTCTTACACAACATTTGGCTTTTCCGGTCTGTCCGTCGCTACCTTCAAGGGCAAGGTGGAGGCCACTCTCACGATTACCAACACTGGGAGCAGGAAGGGCTCCGCCGTTGCGCAAATGTACATTCAGCCAAGGCAGGCCGCACGCGTCAACCGCCCCGTCAAGGAGCTGCGTGGATTCACAAAGGTCGAGCTCGAGGCCGGCGCGTCCAAGACGGTCTCTATTAGCGAGCTTGAAAAGTACGCGCTGGCATATTTTGACGAAGAGCGTGACCAGTGGTGTGTCGAGTCAGGCGAATACGATGTCATCATCAGCGACAGTAGTGTTGTCAATGAGATGACGCTGCGGGCTAGCATTACCGTACCGGAGACATATTGGTGGTCTGGCATTTAGACTGGATTGATGTTATGGACTAGTTCATACTACCGAGATCTACATACCTCGCTACTCATAGTCTGCTTCTTTGGTACAGCCTCTCAACTGTATACAACAACGCATGTATGCACATTCATTCATCTCCTAGTAGTGTATATCTACAAACGACCTAATCGTTTATTTTGGTTTCGTGAAGGGTGCCTAGTAACAGAGAAGAGGCGATTAGAACCATTTGCTTTCACAGCTCAGTTTATATCATCGATACAGTGGTCAAAGAAGCAAGTGAATATGTATATATAGCTCTGTCTTTTTTTGTAAAAACACTCTATTCTTTCATATCGTACAATCCGTCACAAGGTACAGCTTTTGGCTCTCCAGTTTCTCATGCGGCTCTCGTCTTTGCGTTTACTCCTCATCGGCACGCTTTTGGGGAGGCCAGTTGCCCTCCGTGCCCTGCTCGGCACGCTTTTGGGG
>NW_006271973.1:939017-1111662 GCF_000225605.1 Cordyceps militaris CM01 | reverse complement strand
AGGCCAGTTACCCTGCGTGCTCTGCACCGCGCGCTTGGAAGGGCCGGAGCGTTCAACCCCAATAAAGCCATACGGGTCTCTTCTGTGGGTGAATATCTTTAGGTCTGAGACCTGAGCGTCGATTTCGACCCTCTGCTCGGGGTTGATGCCATCATAGTAAGATGTACACTCGGGGAAGTTGCCCGTCACGGCGACTTCGTCTTGCCACACAGCATCAACGTCGGCGCAAAGAACAGGAACAGCGGTAGCGGTGGCAGCAAGAAGAGCGGCGACAAGGCCAACTCGGCGCATAGTGCTTTGATGCTAGAATAAAGGAGTTAGTGGTAGGCTCGACAGCGTAGTCAGACATATCTACTCACCATGCTGTAGTGTAGAAAGAAGAGATCAATGGATATACAGCAGAGTCGAGTCTTATAACGCTGCCGTGATCAGAGTATTGAGAAAGTTCTGCTGGTAGAAGTGAATGAGTGCTGATATCGGAGGAGAGAGTAAGTCTGAAGCTGAGGACGAGGTAGGCCTTTAATACAAGGACGGGGCGGCACAGCCCTGCCGGAGGCTACAAGATCAAGCTAGGATCAATCTTTCAGAACAGGCCGGACAGGCTGACAGGCAATGGCGGAAGCCGTCTGTTCCCATGGCCCACGCCCACAAGCTGCCGTGTATCTAAATGTGGATGAAGCTAAAATGGCGGTGGTGCCGGGCCATGACGAGATTGTGCTGACGCGCCGTGCCTTGCCGGCGATGTCTCATTGGAAAATTTATTGGGGGACTCGAGAGCGGGCGTTTAAGAGTGCCGTGAGGCAGATTTCCTGTACAGGTTACAAGAATAGACAGTCATCATGAGAGCATTCCTGGCGACGCCTCTCGTGTGTTGCATGAAGGCTTCCCTGCCTCAACCTGTTGGCCGTTGACTGGACATTGCGGGCGGTGCCGGATGGCTTCGGATATGGGCAGCACTCGCTACATCTTCATTGTGTCCGATGCGTTTTTCTAAAACGAACCGGTAGTGTGTCCGTAGTCCGTTCCGTGGCGAGTCCGGTTGTCTCTGGCGTATTCCAATCACGAAACAAACAAAGTCAGACTTCGGATGCATGACTGCATCGAACCCCCGTCGCCGCAGACTAAAATTGCTTGCTCTGTGTCCGTAAGGCTCGGAGAGATCGGACCAGCTTGGTTTGTCACCGGGCTGAGAACAGGTGAGATGTGTGAAAAGGCCCCAAGATCTGTTTTTTTCTTGGTGCCTTGTCAGCTTTTCGGCCTAGAATAGCACGGCAGGTTTGGCAGGTAGGATCTCACCTGAGGGTACCTCAGTAAGTTCGGCGGAGGGTGGCATCCCGAAGCTGATGCTCCCCCACTAATTCCCAATGTACACCGGGCGCGCCGCGCTGGGAATTGCTTCAAAATCGATCGCGCCGTGCTGGGAATTGCTTCAAAATCGATCGCGCCGTGCCGGGAATTCGCGCCCGCTGGAAATTGCTGCACCGCTGGAAATTGCGGGAATTGCTTCACACAATTGCACGGGCGCTGGAAATTGCCGAAACAATTGACTAATCCCGTCAGATCGCCACAGCGCCTGGGGCAGGCAGGCTGGCCAACAAAAGTGCCCTACGCTGGTGAGCTGGCGTTAGTAGGTAGTCGTGGTCAGCAGCATCCGCTGTCGGCCCAGGGCTGGGCTGTGTTGCACGTCGATACATGCATACTCCGTGCATGGCGCCCATGTGTCGTGGTGACATGATGCGACAGGAAACAGGGGAAAGAACGTCATCGTAACTTGCCGAGTAGTCTCCATTATTCACTAATAAATAAGCCTTGTGCGACGGCGTCAGCGGGCAGAGTCATATTCTGAGCCGTGGCAACCGCTGCTCGGCATTCGCCGTACAAGGACTTGCGCCTGACACAGGAATTGGACTTTCGTGCTGACTGTCCGGTAATGACCGCTTCATGAAAACATCACTATTTGTCGATGAATGCAGTAGCATCCTTCCTCGCGATCCTTCAGTTGGAAGAATACGCCCCCGCCCGCCACTTATGTAAGCTGTGTCGTTGTATGAAGACTCCCACCGTCACAAAAACAGGTCACAATGAGGCAACGGTGGGTATGAGATGCAGTCACAGTCAAGTCCCAATTGGTGTCTCACCCGCACCTCACGTTTGCGCCCGCCAAAGGATCGGAGGCTTCCACTGCGAGGGGCGGTCACGGGTCGGGCCATATGCATGTAAGCTCCTGCCAGTCACACGCAATGTAGCCTTCACCGCCGACGCTTAGTAAATGGCCGTAGGCTGACTAGTTATACGCGGGCGGCAACGTTGCTGACGGGCGTTGGCCAGCTGAGGCGGTTCGCCGCGATAACTCCTGCTCGTATATGTAGGCGACTGGACTTGCTCGTTCATATGGCGGTGGCCCCAACAGTATATTGGCCTCATGCGGCCAGAATAAGTGTCCACAGTGAATCCTTCCTCGCAACAGAGACGGAAGTAGCGGTGCGAGTATAATTTGGATTTTATTCTCTGCTCCAAGCGGGCTATCAGCGGATGTTTCGCTGGTACTCGTATCCGAAAGACTGTCCGAGAAATGAAATGACTTGGTTCGTCCCCTCGCTGTTCACCTGAGCGAGAGTATAAGTTCTAGGAGCACTAGTTCCGTAACCGCCAATCCATACTCAACGGCTATGAGCTCTTGGCGCCACTCTCTAGACGTCAAGGGGAGAGTTGGGATGAAAATAACAGTCACTTTGCGCACTCGCTGCAAGACTTCGGTCAACCTCGGTATTGTGCATTCAAACCCTGGTCGTTTTAGAAACGAATGCTGCAAGTCTCGCTGAACACGGGCACATTGAGATTGTAAACGCTTTTTATGTGATGTGTCAAGATTTCTTGGCGAACTACTACCAAGTGCAGCTCTAGACGGCACAAACAGTCCTAACAGCATACTGTGTAATTCGTACTCTGCATCTTATTATGTATACAAGTTCAACACCGAAGAGCGTGACATTTGAGCAGCCGCGCGTAAAATGTAAGATAAGGTCGCTCAATCCGGTTAATTTATACGGCTCCTAACAGGACGGGTTCACTGTAAGCTGACAGGACTAGTCAAAAACAAGGCAGCAATCCAGCTCAAAGATGAATAACTAGGCAAGTCGTCATTGTTACATGGTAACTGTTTTCTATCGCTTCGGCTATTTTCGCCTGCCACGTCTTGTAACGGTGTAAATGCATCTAGCGTCATTTATAGTGATGGGTTTACATGGACACGACGCCAACATAGGTAGTGCTAGTGACTATCACCAATCGTCGAATCGACTAACAACACGCTTTAGGACAAGGAAAATCAGACTCTGCATGATCAGAAATGAATCTGCACGTCCTTGAGAACATTTGACTGTCGTTTTCGCACGGCAAATTTTAAGCGCGTACGAGTAGGTGTGTACCCCAGTGGCGAGCAAAGTGGTGGTGGGCTGCCTCGCCCAACCCGATATTAGAGCCGCCTGCCACGCGGGGCGAGTGCTGCTTCCCAGCACACACGCGACTTCGTCAACCGCACACACCAACACAAATTACCACTGCCATCGCGATGGACGTTTCGGCGCCGACTATTCCTGCGAGGAAGCAGGCTTTCATCACAGCGCAAATTACTCTGCTCTCGCAGCCTGTTGCCCCGTCGCGCGCCTGGCGCGCCACAAACGACGCGTCCAACACGCCCATCCGACGACGTATGGTGGACGATGCCGTCTTTGAGTTCAACCGCATCGTTGACGAGCACTGCCAACGCGCATATGCGCCTCAGGCCAGCCGAAATCTAGCGGAACGGATCAGCACCATCTACATTGGACAGATGGACCGCCGAGAAGGCGGCGCAGATGACGTCGATGGAGGTGTTGGCAAGGAGGTAGATTTGGGTGCGTCTCACGCAAACACTAACTCGATTGCTTTTGCTAACTTTTTTTTTTCTCACTTCGTTTCAAAAGCCAACGATGGCACCATTGAGTCACTCCCCGTTTCTTGGCCGTCGGAAGAAGAAGCTGTAGCCAAACCCGAGGACGCGCAAACGTACGCCCGGTCCGTCTCCCGCCTGGCCGAGCTCAGCAAGGAGCGGCAGCAGGTCCAGCTCCGCATGGAAAAGCTCCGGCGGCTACAGTCCGCGATTCAACCGCTGCGCACATCGGAGTCGGGCAAGGGCGTACAAGAAAACTTGGTCACCCGCGCGGGGGCCATGGAGAGGGAGCTGGAAAAGATGCGCGACCTGCTTGGTCGCGTAGCTGGCCGTGTTGACCGCCTTCGAGATGCGAGCGCCAATGCACGTTCGAGAGATTTAGTGGATGTGGACGAGCTGCGGACATCGAGGAAGAGGGCTGTGGATGATTTCCTCGCCGATTCCAAGGTGTTTCCGGGCTGAGCCTCACAACCGCAGACACCCGTTGCTAGAGCGTGAGTTTATATTCTTCCGGCGAGCGCTTTCGCAGCCATCTGATCATTTCACCAGCCGGTGACAGATGCCGGCGCCCTCCGCTGTCCGGGACCCTGAAGAAAGACGCCGACCGCCTCGCAAGAATCACGCACTTCTGCACGGCTGAAACCGCTGGCTGGTTTGTGTTATGCATAACAACCATGTGGTGTCACCGAAGCGGACGCGACGCAGTATAAGACCAGGCGCCATGCTCGTTCAGCTACGATGCAGACGGCGACAGGCAGTGGCAAAGAGTACGATTTTAGCGGACGGAGGATTCCGATGAACCCTGAATGCAAGGGTTCCGACGCATTCCAATGCAATTCATATTAGTGGCGTCGAATTCAATACACGCTTGGTCGTTTGTGGCGAGGTTTAGCGAGCGCAGTCGTGGCCGGCTTCTGTCCTCCAATTAGCGTCGCTCGCGCCATCCACGTCCTTTGCGAGCCAAGAGGTATCCAGTTCTAAAACGGAGGGTCAAAGACATGTTATCCGCCGTCCCGTGGGTAAATATAAGCCTACACTTCCCATCTCTCTTTTGCGACTATTCTTTTGGCCCCCCAGATCAAGCACTCTATCAACAGCGCAGTAGCGGGTGAGTACGAGCGACAATCACCGCGGTCATCCCATCACAGCTCCCGCGCGACGAGCCAAAGCGGCGCCAACACGGCTTCGGCTAGTCGTCGACTGCAGGCTGGCAGATTTCGAGTACGTGCATAAAGGAAAACATCACCGCAGTTCAGTGGGATGTATGTTTTCACGTCATTTTTCATTGATGGTGCGCCCTGACATGTCATGCAACATGGTGGAAGCAACTATCAGCTAACTAACCACCAAGCCACAGACACAGCAGCATCACCATATGACAGCAGTGCCCTTGTATTGCCTCCCGGCCAGCGTGGCCAGCATACATAGACACGCTAATGATAACCCTCTTTTCGCGGACTCGGGAGCTTTTTAAAACTTTGTTCCCAGTTTACCGTTCCGAGGCTTATCAAAGCTTATGCTGACCTTTTCGCTTACGCTGGTCCGTCGTTCGTCGCCGATCGCCAACACCTGAACACTTGCACCAACCCCTCCCCCATTCCTAGATTTCGGAATCCCTGTCGGTCTCCTGGATGTGTTCTCTGGCACAAGAAAATATATGAATAATATATATATCACTTCGCCCGGCTGTCGTCTCGCGTCTCCGACGTCTGTACGCCCCCATCATTTCGCCAAACCCCCTGTCAGCTGCGTCTCTATCGTATCACCCGCCTCACGTCTCGGCATTCTATTTCCATCTCACGAAATTATCGGCTACTTATCTCAGCTCTCAGGCCTCTCGCCAGCCCACATTGTCCGCTATCGCTGCCTTTCCAGCTATCACTCCCGATATATTGGTGCCAGATTCGGGCGCCAGGGACTCCGCATTTCGTTCAATTGGTGTTACACGGAATTATTTTTATATTCTTGTGTGGGATACCCGATCAAATTGCTCATCGGACTTCTCTTTTGTCATACATTGACTCCCGTGCTTCCCCACGCGTTATCCGGACATCTGCCTCGGCATCGCTTATCGCTCGCTTGTCACCTGCATATCAGCTTATCTTCATATTGAGGCCTATTTACGCAAAGAACTTCATTTCGATTCCCTCTCAGTTCGAAATAGAAGCCCCAAGATGGCACTCAACGGCCCGGGTATCACCTTGCGAAAAGCTACCGACGAAGGCGAAGATGTGGCCGATTTTCATGACAACAGACTCCAAGAGGGTTGGAAAGAATGGCCCAATGAATCTGGTGTAAGTGTTATTTTATGGAATTATTTCTTATGCTTACATCTTACTTCCAGTTTGAAGGACTTGAAGAGCACCGTGGCCCTATTGAGCTAAAAGTCAGAGGTTCAATTCCAGCATGGACTGCCGGCTCTCTTTACCGTACCGGTCCCGGTCAGAGTTCTGTTGAGACCGATAGCAAAGGCACCTACAACATCAGCCACTGGTTTGATGGTCTAGCACACAGTCACAAGTTTGACATTACGCCACCGAGCAAGCCGGGTGGTCGGACATCAGTCGTATATTCTTCTCGGCGGCAATCTAAGAGACTAGAGCAGCACATCAAAGAAACAGGGAAACGAACTACTCCCTCATTTGGCCAGCGCGCTGATCCATGTATGGGCATTTTCTCAAAGGTCATGGGTGTTTTTGCTCCCCGTGATCAATACAATAACAATGTTGTGCTGCTACCCAACTTCCCAGGCATCGATAAGGACCGCAAACCTACAGAACAGACTGGCCCCCGGCTTGGTTTAGACAATCTGTACATTAGCACCGATACAGCTGGTTTGCAAAAGATTGACCCCCAAACTCTTGAGCCTCTGGGGTATACCGATCAGTCAAGCCTGCACCCGGACCTGAAAGGCCCGCTCTCATGCGCACACGCGCAGCGGGATCCCGAAAACGGCGACCTGTACAACTACAATCTCGAGTTTGGGCGGTTCGGTACTTATCGGCTTTTCCGCGTCAATGCTTCCACGGGCAAAACAGAAGTGTTTGCTACGGTGTCGGAGCCGGGCATAGCTCCAGCTTATATTCACAGCTTCTTCCTGACGCCAAACTACATGGTGCTGTGCATCCCCACTACGCATCTTGGGTGGAATGGTACCAAGATATTATGGGAGCAGAGTGTTCTTGAGGCCATACGACCGTTTGATGAAAATACTCCGTGCCGTTGGCTCGTCGTCGATCGCAAAGGAAGCCGTGGCGTTGTTGCCCGCTTTTCCACACCCGCGTCCTTCTTCTTTCACTCGGTCAATTCATTCGAGGAGATAATTGAAGATGAGAATAATGAAAAACGCACTGATATTTCACTGGAGTATGTTCGTTATGACAACACAGATATCCTCAAGGGCCTTTACTATGACGTGGTTGCGGACCGAGACGACGCAGCAAAAAAGTTCTTCTTCACTGATGAACGTTACAAAAAGGGCCACGTCCGCCTCGTGCGGTATCGCTTTCGCCTGCCCCGTGACGGCACTCTGCAAACCAAGGAGGAAGCCGAAACTGCCACCGGCGAGGAGGTGCTTTCCATACCGGCTCCGCACTCTGGCGACCTACCGATTATCAACCCACGAATGGTGCATAAGCCTCACCGCTATGTATACGCCGTGACCGGTCGCGGTATCAGCTCGTTCTTGGACTGTCTGGTCAAGACGGACGTGCAGACGCGTGAAGCCCTCATCTGGTGTGGAGAAAAGGGACATACTCCTGGGGAGCCTGTGTTTGTGGAAAGACCGGGAGCGACAGAGGAGGATGACGGTGTGCTGTTGAGCGTAGTGCTAGACGGTTTCTCCAAGACATCGTATCTGCTGTGCTTGGATGCGAAGTCGTTTGAAGAGGTAGGCCGGGCAGAGGCAGATTTTCCGATTGGGTTTGGCTTTCATGGACATTACCAGAGCCAGCTGTGAACAGGCCGAAGGATGAGATGCTTCAATTTCGCTCCGTGGGATATATTTTGACATGAAAAGTCGGTGGATTTCGAGCATTTATGCGTTAAGCTGCATTGATGGATTTGAATAGTGAAATCCAACAGTTTTTAGAGCTTCGTATACGACAGAAACGGCAGGACAGGATAGAAAACTGTTAGGTTCCGCCCAAACATGAGTCACATTACTACTCAGTATCACATTTAGCATTGAGTCTATGTATATGCCATCGTTCGTGATCAAAATATCCGCCACAACGAATCTGATGGCTTTCCAAACTTGAACTGCCCATACCAGCGGCATAGTGGCCACATGATGAGCAGACAGAGCGCCCAAACGCCGAAAAAGCCGAATACGCTATCAATGACTTTATTCGATATCAGCCCCGTTGACGGCCCCTCTTGGTCAGTGTCGTGACCAAAGAGGGCGCACATGATCCCGCCCGTGAGAAACACGACGGGCATGTGCACCACATAGAAGAAGAGCGACGTCGTGCCAAAGTCGAGGACGACGCTGAGCCACCTCTTCGCAAAGGCGACTGGAATCTGCTGCAGACCTGCCAGCAGGAAAAAGTTGGCCGCCAGCGTGAGCGCCCAGAAGGCCACGTCCGGCGGGTACTTGATGGTGTAGAAAAAGGCCGCGGGCGACACGAGGTACTGGTTCGTGTCCGGACGCGCCATGTTCTCGGGCGTCTGCAGGCAGTGCTCGGAGAGGTTGCCAAAGTGCAGCAGCCGCGTGAGCACGAAGACGACGGTAAAGACGAGGCCGGCGCCGACGTGGTAGAGCAGGCTGCGGGTAGATGTCCGCGCCCCGGAGCGCACGACGATGCGGCCGTAGAGGACGCCGACAATGGCAAAGGACAGCCACGCGAGCGGGGGGAAGACGGACAGCACGCCGGGACCGCTGGTTTCCCAGAACCAGAGGCGCAGCCACCAGTACTTGTCCATCTTTCGGTCATCCCAGCCGGGCGCGCGGCTCACCGTGACAGCGGCGCTATCAAAAATGTCAGACTTTGTGACGGCGCATTGGCCGTGGTTTTGCGAAAGCCAAATATTCCAGAATATGGCGACCACGCTGAAAATGACAAGAAGGACGTTATGTAAATGCCAGGAAATGCTCGCGGCCTTTTCCTCTGCGCGGCTCCTCTGTGGCCGGCCGGCTTGTAGCAGCGGCTGCTCGGCGTCCGAGTCGCTGTCCTGCGTGCACGCCGCCGTCTCGTCAAGGACGGTCGCGAGCCGGCCGGTGAGCCAGCCCTCCGCCTCATCCACGGCGAGCCAGACGAGGCCGGCGAGAAAGTAGTCGACAGCCAGCGCAAAAAGCACAATGTTGAGGAACCAGAGCTGGCCGCCCGTCAGCACGAGGCTGTGCGCGACCATGACGAGCGCGAGCACGGCCATGCGCAGCGCATAGTAGCGCAGTAGTCGGGCGGCGGCCCAGCCCTGGCGGCGGCCGCGCGCGCGGCCCAGGTACACGACACCCATGCCGAGCAGCAGCGTGAAGCCCGGCGCGCAGAGGTGGGTGAGCGAGCGCACGAGGTAGCCCGCGGGGCGGTTCCACGAGGTGACGGGCACGCCGTCCTGCTCGGCGTGGCGCCCGAGACCGTGCTCCCACGGCCGCAGCGCGATGCCGAGGTGGTCCATGGCCATGAACATCATGAGCAGCCCGCGGAGCAGGTCTGGGCCGAGGACCCGCGCGGGCGCCGCCGGCAGCTTGCCGGTGCTGTGCTGGGTCGTGGTCCCCGCGTGGCCGTTGGGTGCTTCATGTCGGATCGCGTGGTAGCTTGGGAAGGAGTTGTAGTGAGGCGCCTTGCTTCGGTGCTGGGGTGATGCTTCGGCGGGTGAGGGCTCGCGAGGGACTGTGTGGCTGGCGGCGGTAGCGGCGGCGGCCGAGGAGCCGTTGCCGGCAGGCCCGTTGGGGGACATGCGCGGCAACTTGCGACAACGTGGTTGAGAGTCGCGCGCGGTAGGCTGGGGTGCGAGGTATGCGTTGGAATCGGTACTTTGTGGTCAAGTTGCTATTAGTACTCGGTATTGAAAATAGTGAGAGGATTTAAATTTGCATTCGTCGCGAGGAAGAATTGATCCAGCGGACTTTGGAGCATCTCCGCAGCCAGCTAACTGGAGCCACTAAAATAGGCGAGGTGGGTAAGGGAAGGACTTTGCCCGAAGAAGTCTTGATTTGTAACAGTAGCTGAACTAGCTGAGTTGGATTTCACCCAATTGATTTCTGGCTTCGTCCCTTCTAATTAATACATGGCTGATTATTTACGTGCTGCGGCTGTTCTTCATATCCTGCTCCCAGGAGCGTTTGATCTCAGCCAGGAACCGCTCGTCACGCAGCACATCAATGGCTACGCCAGCGAGACCTTTGCCGACACGCAAGGCGCGGGCATACGATGCCTTGGTGCCGGCCGACTTCGCAAAGCCCGGGTTGTGCGGGCCCTGGCCGCCCGGGCCAGCTTCGATCGCGTACATGGGACTGATGGAGGGGATGGCGTGGGACACATCGCCCTGGTCGGTGCTGGCCTGGGTCTTGCCATTGGCCGCATCCTTGTCGGCATCTGTCGCGATCACATGGTCCTTGCCCAGGCCGTTGTAGTAGCGGGTAAACGCATCGGCCATGGGCCCGTTGGAGATGTGGTTCTTGTAGGCGGCGAGGTCGGTGATGGCGACCCGCGCGCCGGTGGCAAGCGCGCCGGCCTGGAAGCAGCGGATGACTTGGGCGCGCAGCGTCTCGAGGCGCGGGGCCGAGTCGGCGCGCACGGTGAACTCGCCGGCGGCGTACTTGTGGATAATGTTGGTCGCGTCGCCGCCGTGGGTGATGTAGCCCTGGATGATCTCGCCGGGGACGGTCTGCTGCCGGAGCATGGAAAAGTTGGTGTAGCCCTGGACCATGGCATCAAGGGCGTTGATGCCAAGCCACGGGTTCGCGGCCGCGTGAGCGGCGACGCCGAAATACTCAACCTTGAAGGTGGAGATGGCCGTCGTGCCCATGCGCGCCGACGACGGCTGGATGTTGGGGTGGGAGATGAGGCTGAGGTCGACCTTGTAGTCTTTGTACGCGCCGGCTTCGAGAAGTTTGACCTTGCCGCCGCCGTCTGATCTTGTCAATACGGGAAACGTGCAGGTTTGGTCAAGGGCTGCGTACTCTCCTCGGCGGGTGTTCCGTAGAGGACAATTTTGCCGGGAAGCTTCTGGGCCGCCATGACGCGCGCGGCGGCGCTGGCTCCGACGACCGACGACGTTGCAATCAGGTTGTGGCCACAGGCGTGCCCAATTCCGGGCAGGCTGTCTAAATGTTCAATATTAGCATCCGAGATCTCTCAGAGTTGCCAGCGCAATGCGCACCATATTCAGCATTGAATGACACAACGGGACCAGGGGCACCACTATCAAACTCGGCAATCCACGCAGTCTCTAGGCCATAGACGGATCTCTTGACGTTCCATCCGGGCTGTGTTTCCATAAAGGCTGTGAGGACGTCGTGGGCGAGGAATTCGTGCCAGGCGAGCTCTGGGTTGTCGTGTATCCGCTGGTTGACGGGCCAAAAGTCGGTGCCAACGGCCTCGGCTGCCGTGTCAATGTCGACGAGCGCTTCTGGGACCCTGTCAATTTGCATTCCGTCAACGGTTTCAGCTGGATGCCAAGATCAAAAACCGTTCAAGGTTCAGTGTTACAGGTGACAGTGCTGAGGGAGGGCCAGGGCCTGGTTGTTGAAAGTGTTCTAGGCCCGGAGTTGCGGCGGGGAACCTCATCGCGGGGCCTAATAAGTCGCCGCAGGAGCTGCAGCTACAGAGCGTAACAAGAAATCTGCAGAGGGCGCAGGCGGAAGCCCGGGGTAAATAGTGCAGATATTAAAACCGAAAGAAGCACGGATAGCCATGTAAATCGTCTAATCTTGTCGTCTCTTTTCTCGGTGGCGAGTCAAGCTTCTGAATTAAGAAAGATGTTCCCAGTAATGCCGCGCATCTTGGGCCGAGCGCAAGCCACGGACAGACAGCGTGAACTAGACCTGTCGAGGGTCCATTTGCGGTTGCGCTTTGAGGCAACCAGTCCGTATGATCATGTTCCTTGTTATTCTTATTCATTTCCTGGTGATGAATATGCTGTTCTTTAGCCTTGCTATTATATTACTATTTCGTATCTTTGTCCTTTTATTTCCTTGCGCTTTTCCTCTTGGTTGATACAGTGCCCAGACGACCAAGTTTCTGTGGCCATTTTCTGTCACTGTACTCATGTCCTCATTTATGATGGACTTACCCCTTACATGATATCCACATATAACCAACTCATTAATAATAAATGGACGGATCTTCCTCCTGGTATGTACATAGTGGTGTCGGCAGATGATTCCGGGTTCGGCAGCAAGGCGGCAACAACCCGCGTTGGAGAGTGATCAGCACAGCGACGGCACGTGGTAATCGATTTGGGGCATGGGTGGCATGCGCATTCAATTAAATGAAATTAAAAATGGCCAATAAATTCAGCCCTGTTGGTTTTAGTCATTTTGGTCTGTCAGCAACTGTCAGCGGGGTTTGGCGACTGTCAGTCCGTCTGTCACTGTCAGTGTCAACAGTCAACTGCTAGCTCAGTCAACTGCTAGCTCAGTCAACTGCTAGCTCAGTCAACTGCTAGCGGCAAACGGTCAACTGTCAGATGCCAATCACCTCTGTAAAATTACCTGACCAACCACCTCCTTAGTTTATCGTAATAGTCAGACCAATACCCGGACGCCATCTACCCATTTACCGCGGAATGCGTGACTTTTATCCCAGCGAAAGTTATAGTGTTATAGTGGGCATGCCCCCCGGACACTCACGGTGTTCCAGAAGCAGCTGTCAGACATTTTGGCCGCTCCGGAAACCGGAAACGGGCCGCTCGGACGAAATCCTGCCCGGAGAAAAACATGATATTCTGTAGTTACTACCTAGTTAGTTACCCTAGTAGACTTGTAATACCGGCCGCAGCATCTGTCACCAGCATCCTCGATCCCAAAAATACGGATAGCTGTCGCACTTTTGCGCTCAACAATCCTAGCCCTTGTGGCGCGTCTCAGCCATGTCGCTGGTCATGGGTCACGCCTAATACGTTTCCCAACTAACTACCGTGCTGAGCTAGTGAACAAATGGTTGCCATCCATCCCGCCGACAAGCCTTTTGCCTTTTCAAACAACTCCAGACGGAACCTTTGCGCTGCGCCACGAGAGAACCGTCCCAGCTCTT
The DNA here is from genome assembly GCF_000225605.1 of Cordyceps militaris CM01. Classification (NCBI taxonomy): domain Eukaryota; kingdom Fungi; phylum Ascomycota; class Sordariomycetes; order Hypocreales; family Cordycipitaceae; genus Cordyceps; species Cordyceps militaris. The sequence continues at coordinate 1,098,534 of NW_006271973.1, read as the reverse complement.
GCCCCCTCGAACGATAGACCCGCGCGTCAAGTCTTGGCATCGAAACTGTTTTTGTTTATCCTGTCCTACACCCTCCATGACAGAGAGCCAGCACCAGGCGCCGCCATCACCAACTCGTCATCCCCCGCAGACGCCGCCGCCGCGGGGCTACCCCAATTCATGTTTGCCTCCCGACTGAATCTCTCCTCTGTCAAAACCTCGCCTCGCTGCACCCATCCAAACCAGCATTCGCCATGTCGCCGGATACCCCTTCGTCCTCCTCCTCCTCCTCTTCCTCGAGCAGCTCGTCGGCGTCGCCAGAGGGCAGCGACTCCGCAGCGAGATCAAGCGACACGTCCGTCGCCACCAGCTCGCATGGCGGCCGCCAACCTCTGAGCCGACGAGGTCATTTCAAGTCGCGCATGGGATGCTTCAATTGCAAGCGACGCCGTGTCAAGTGCAACGAGCTACGGCCCCAATGCTCGCCCTGCCGTCGTCTCGCTCTCGACTGCTCCTATCCACCAACGCCTACTCCCGCCGCGAGTGCCATACGCTCCAATCCATCCATGCTTTCCATGGAAGATCTCCGCTTCTACCATCAATTCATCACCACAGCCATCCCTCCCCTCCCGCTGAAAGCGGATAGGGGCTGGATGGATTGTGCCGCCATGTCTCACGAGGTGCGTCAAGTAATCCTTCGCGCTCAGCTGCCTGCAACCACTGACCCAAAGTAGTATGATTTTCTCGCGCACGCTGTTCTCGGCCTCGGCGCTTCTCATCTCACAAGCCATACCAATGCCGACTTCACCTCACAAGCGCTACAGCACCGGCTCGTGGCAATCAAGCAGGTCAACGAGCAGCTCAGTAACCCACCCTCGAGTCAGCAGGCCTTGGACGCTATCCTCGCCGCGCTCTTTTGTCTCATCACACAAGCCTCGCTCATTGACGATGGCCTCGCCGATTACATGACCATTATTCGTGGCGGTCATCTCATCGTCATCATCATCATCGGTGACATGTCCAACTCTGTTTTTCCCGGCTTTACAGTGGAGGGACACGACAGGTTGTCGGCTGAATTGTCACGAGAAGACCAGCGAGATGATATGACGGACATGAACGAATTTTCATTTTCGCTGCGCATGCTGGAGCCTTTGTTACAGGCCCCCTATGAACACAGATATTACGGCATGATGTCGCAGATACCTCCTGCCATGCAACGATCCTCTTTACAAGGTAAGGCGCTACGCCATCCTTCTTTCTTTCACTATGCCAGCGCTAACAAGTCAGCGTGGATGATGTTTTCGAACCTCTTTCGATTTCCGGCTACATTTAGCAATGAAGAGTTCCTCGAGCTGGTCAATCCTGAAAACTACGGGTCCCGGCTCCTGCTAATACACATGTTCCTCGTCGATTATGTGATTGCTGCAATATGCCTCTCCCCCGACACGCCCATCAGAGCCCCTGCGCGAAAACATGTCATCATAAGGTGGGCGAGGAACACAACCTCGACTATACCGCATGAATACAAGCGGTACACGACGTGGATCGACAATTACTGCGACAAATTGGAGCAGACTACTGATTGTCGCCACCTTTTTACACCCTGACAGCCTCAGGAAGCAAGGTCGCATGAAGCGCCCGTGGTACCTACCCGTTGATTTATCACTATATAATAACCAATTCCCTACATGCTCGGTCTGCGAAATGCTGCCGGGGCTTTATCAACTCGCTGTGCGAGGTCAGTGCAGTGTCAGCACAAGGTCAGCGCCAGAGTCGCGTCTCACCTACATGGGCATACGTCTGGAAAGCAGCACAGACAATAACACACATGACGAAGAAATATTAGACCTTGGATGTAAGAAATATTTTTTTTGGCTGTATATTACACGAATAAATGAATCGGATTTTGATCATTGCGTACCCCCCTTCGCCAGATCTTCCATCGCTGTAGGCAAGCCGGTCTGTGCCGGTCCATGGACCGCTCCGTAGTTATTAGTATTGTCAAAGCACGAGCAGGCACCTCTACAGAACTTCATGAAAACTACCTCCTACATACCTATACCTATCCATCTATGTCTTTGCAGAATGAACCATTGAATCCAATATCCACTTCACCCCGGCTTCAGCCCACTGTACCCACCACCAGCGGGGCGAGCCAGGGCACGCACCGTGCGGTCCTCCACCAATACGGGTCTGACCGCAGCATTCATAAGAGCAAATAAGAAACCCGCCGCCATCAGCATCCAACAGTTCATCTGAAGGGCGCATGGTTTGGTGGTCTAGTGTAAGTAAAATCGACCTTGAGTCAACACGATCAGCGGCTAATAACCATCCAGGGTATGATTCTCGCTTAGGGCCTTCACCCTGAGTCAAATATGCGAGAGGTCCCGGGTTCAATCCCCGGCCAGACCCTTTTTTTTTGCCGTTTTCTTCGATTTTGGAAGTAGGCGATGGTGCTGGAGACTGAACATTCTTTTGGACGAGGTTCGGATTTGGATATGCGGTTATGCAGGCTTTTATTTTTTCTTGAAAAGTGGAAATGGGAAGTGTCTGTGACAGTGAAATGCATATTTCCTGTAAAGTGTAAATGTGGCTGCCTAGTTTTCGGTTGGCGGCCTGCATTGTGTAAGTGGCCTACTAGTCAGTATCGGAAGTTTCAGCGTACTTTGCCTTGTTGGTATAATTCCCCATATAATAGTTTCTATTCTTCAGATATAAAGCTATCATTCAGGAGACGCTTCTCTTTATTGTTGGCGCAAGTGGCTACTGGTATTGGTTGTACGTACAGTATATTTCAAACCTCATTAGCCAGCTGTTGGGTGATGACAAGATGGCAAAAGTCGATTAACGGCTGTGGATTCATTTTGCCACTGGCAGACTTTAATATTTAGTTGGATTTGTAGGATAAAAATAATAAAATACCGCTGCCGCCCTTCTTCCATTCTTCGATATTCCTTCCAACTCAAACCATCATCCTCAGATTTCCAAAGGAGCTTGCAACTCAAACCACACAGGCCGTACTACTCTCACTTATTTCTCGCAACTCTGACTATACCTTGATGCCAATACCAATTTCAGAGGCACAATAAAAGCGCAAAATGAAAACCTCCGTCGCTACTGCCACTCTCGCGGCTCTCACAAGTGCTGACCCCTCTACCTTCGTCAAAAACACCTTCTCTACTGTCTACACCACAGCTTCTCCAATAGTCACCCCTTCTCCTCCTGTTATGCTCAAAGAGACCTCTTCCCGTCTCTTTTTTGACTCCGCCACTATTTCTCAGTCAGATGCAGTCAGCCCTCGCCTCCAGGACAGAGCCATCTCCTGGCCTTCCAGCTTTGAGCAGTTCGGCAAGCCTACGCATACGCCCACGACCTCCTCAACTGCTCACTGCAAATCCCGAGCCGACCAATGGCCTAGCGTCTTCGAGCAGTTCCCTTCTAAGTCCGGGAACAAACCCGAACATAAGTCTCAGACGGCTACTAAGCCCCCCTTCATTCCGGACCCCAACTGCGCGCACCCTCCGCATATCTTCATCCCACCTCCCTCCATTCCAGATCCTTGGGGCGCGCACCCAGAGCGTATCTCCGTCACGTTTACTACCAGCGCCGAAACTCCAGCAACTACTACTGCCATTGACATCACCACTGCTATTGTTGGGGCTTCGGAGCAGGCTCACACAACAGTTCGGGGTGCAACGATGCCTTCTGACGGTGGCTGGGAGTAATATACAGGAGTTTCCTGTACGTGAGTTACTACAAAGGGGGGGGGGGGGGGTTGAGAATTCACTGATATATTAATCATCTGGACAGCGAATGAAAACCCGAAAGAGGGTCAAAGACGAGAGACGAAATTTGAGCCGTAGTCATTGGATCCCGTGGGACTCGGCGTGAAGCACGCAAGTCGCTACCCCGGAATTATTCTTTCAATCTGTATGGTCCTGCTCCTAGACCCAGCGCAATATATCTTATAGCCACCCAACTCCAGCTTCGACCATGGTTAGCCCCATGTCGGTCATAGTCGTATATGTTGGCAGAAGCAATCCTCCGTGGCTCTCAGCCACGTGAGAGTTCCCAGCCCTCTGCATCTTCAGGCAGTATAGCGGCCACAGTACGCATACAATAGCAATTGCAGTCAATCTATCAGTTCTCTCTCACTCGCTTACACCACTGTGCTCAGTCACCTCAACGACAGGATCTTGCTCTGTACCGTCACAACATGCCACGTGGTAAATAACCACAGAGCACTGCCAGCAGCATCATGACCACTATCAGATCTGCGGACATGATAAGACATCTGTTTTTTTTTTTTTTGAGGCTACAAATTCCTGGAAATTGTATTTCAAGGCCGAGCACGTCAATAGAATTGCTAATCGCAACAGTGACACTGCGGTATGCCGAAGCAATGAGCAGTTCGCAGTTGGAATTGTGATAACAGAGTAATGACCTTAATAGTTTTCATGCAATCTTTCGAATAGGATATCAACAATCTGTTAAGGTTGCCATAGAGGAGATATGACAACTCAGATAACAAGAGACCCAAGACTCTGTGACGAAGAGGAAGCCCCATGCCAGAGGTCAAGATCAGGACAGAATTGAGCACCAGCGAGAATAGCACAAGTAGTACACAGGATACGATAAATATACCCCAAGCCCCCGGTAATTGTTTTTTACGCGTCCAGAAATGAAAGGTCATGCAATGAAACTAAGGTGACATCTCGAGAATGTTGGCGGGTGACGGTCAGCGCCAGCTGCAAACCGTTATTGCTTCTCAATTATTTGCTGCGACTCCTTGAATAGACGCCGCCATTAGGTCTGCCCGTTGTGTCACTCATGTCTTAGCTGCGCCAACATGATGCCCTCGCAATAATCTGTACTATGATTCACTCTTCTGAAGCGATACCCTGAATGACAGAGTACAATTTTAGACTCTAGGCGCGTATTCAAGCCAGGTCCCAGCAAGTAAGTGTTCGCTTTCCCCTTTTTGGCATTTTCTTCTTCAATTTACATGGACATCACATCACACCACTACACCGCCACAATTGGGCATCATATTTCATGCGTGGCTGATGCACAGTCGCCCAACCACTAACTAATATTAGGTAGCCTCCAGTGCAGTCCATTACTCCACACGGCTGCACAGCCACAGTTGACGCACCTGTTTAGCCCAAAGCTCCAAGTCCAAGGACATGCTTCATCTCCAACTCCCACACCCAACGATGGCCAGCCCCCCAATGCAGCTGGAAGATTGTGAGCAAAACCTGTCGTCGGCCTTTGCGCCTCTCGTCATAGCTAATGATGTACCTTTCCAGGGCTTGATGACCTCTGCGTGAGGTTCATCATCAATCTTCCGGAAGAAGACTTGTCGTCCGTCGAGCGAATATGCTTCCAAGTCGAAGAAGCCCAATGGTTCTACGAAGATTTCATCCGACCGCTGGATCCCTCCCTGCCATCCATGCCCCTGCGCAGTTTCTTCCTGCGCATCTTTCAACACTGCCCTCTACTCCAGTCCTTTTCTGCCAAAGATCACCTGGCCGCGTTTGACAACTTCCTCCAGTACAAGACGCGGATCCCGGTCCGCGGTGCCATCCTGCTCAACCATGACATGGATTCGGTGGTGCTCGTCAAGGGCTGGAAAAAAGGCGCCAACTGGAGTTTTCCCCGTGGCAAGATCAACAAGGATGAGGACGACCTAGATTGCGCCGTGCGCGAGGTGTACGAAGAAACCGGCATGGACCTACGCGCCCATGGTCTCGTCCCCGCCAACGGCAAGACAAAACACATTACAATCGTGATGCGCGAGCAACAACTGCGACTCTACGTCTTCCGCGATGTCCCCATGGACTACAACTTCCAGCCGCAGACGCGCAAAGAAATCAGCAAGATTTCGTGGTATAAGCTGTCCGAGCTCCCGACGTTCCGAAAAAAGAATGCGCAAAATCAAAACGAGCCCGTCGTTGGCGCCAATAAGTTTTACATGGTCGCGCCATTCCTGGTGCCACTCAAGAAATGGGTCACGGCGCAGAAGCGGCAAGAGGAGAAGCACGCCGCCAGCCTGCATTATCATGCAGGCCACGCACAGCTTTCTGTCGACGAAGGCCACACCGAGGACGAAACCTATGTGACGGATCAAGGTGCGGACCCTCTTCAGCAAGTCACCTCTATTGCTAGCCTCGATGGAGCCACGAAGGAACTGCAAAGACTGCTCAAGATGCAGCCGCCGACGCAAGGCCTACAACCCGCCTTGACCCAGGAAGACAAAGGCAGCGCTCTTCTGTCTATCCTACAGTCGAACGAGTCTGTCGCGCCCTCAAATTCTCTGCAGCATGGGGTTGAGATACCTCATACACCGCAAGACCTCGTCATGGTGAACCCGCCGCAACCGCAGAACCCCCACCACCACCATAATTACCAGCAGCAGCCGATGTCGTTACACATCAACTTGCACCATGAGCCGCCACAGTTCCCTCTCCCTCAGGGCGGCGCCAACGTTCCACAGCATTTCCAGCAGCCGCAGTATCCAGTCCAGGCCGTGCGACATGGTCATCCTGGTGCCCCTCACCACCAGCCGCAGAAATCTATCCCTCTTGTCCATCCGCAGCCACTGCCGCCCCAGGTCCAGCGCGCCATGTTCAACAACAGTGCATTTCAGGAAGCCGCAGCCAAAGGCAATGCCGGCATGCCTCACTCTCCATATCAGCAGTGGCAACAGCCGAGCGCGCCTCAGGGTAACGTGCCCCCGCCACAGCAGCAGCAGCGAGCGCCGCCGATGCAGCTCACTGGACAATCCATGGCTCTCCTCAACGCTTTCAAGAGAGAGCCTTTGGGACCTCAGCAACCGCCTATTCCGCCTATTTCATCTATACCGTCTATGCAGCCGCCTATGCAGCAGCATCAGCAACACGTGCAGGTGGTTGAAACGGTCAACATGTCTACTATCGGTCCTGCTGGTCAGAGCCTTCCGCCACCACCTCCGTATAGCCAGTACCCGGCACAACAGCAACAGCGACCTCCCCAGGCCGCCATACCCAGCCATACGATGCCGCCCCAGCAGCAATTCAACGCTCGCCGCCCGGTCCCGGAGCAGCCAGATTTGCCGCCCAGTATGCGGATCCCTCCTCCTGTCGTCGATCAGCACAGAAACGCGCTACTTGGTATGTTCAAAAAGGCAGGCCCACAGTCTCCCATTCCGCAGTCTTCACAGCAGGGGCAGCCCCCCTTGCCGCTGGGTTTCATCCCTGAGCTCTCATCGCCGTCGCAGCGCAAGCCAGCGGCCGATGAACCCGTCGAGCTCGCTATGGGCAACCTGTCCATGCAACCACCGCCAGGCAACAGTCACTCCCAGTACCCGTCGCAGCCTAGCCCTACGCAGCATCGCACCAACAACCTCGTCGCAGCACCGCACGGGGGCGTAGCTGCACAGTATGCCGCGTACGCCTCACAGAGCCACCAGCCTCAGCAGCCCTCTCCCCTCGCGCAGCCTTCCGTTCTTGCCCCGGTCGGCGCCGACCAGAAGCGCCAGCTGTTGTCCCTCTTTGGCGGTGGTGGTGCCGGTGCCGGTGCCGGCGGCAAGCCCGCAGCGCCGCAACTGCAGGCGCGATCACCCCTCGGAAGCACCATCCATGAGATGGGCAACGGAAACCCCGCGCCGCGCGACATCTCACGCTCTCGACTGGCATCTCTCACTTCCACTGCCGTTTCTGGCGAGCCTAGTTCAGGTAACGCCTCGCGCCGTGGCAGCCAGACGCCCATCTCGCCGGCGGATGAGAGCTTTTTGCTCGGATATCTGCAATCCGTCACTAATACTGCGTCGCGATGAGCTTTGCGGGTGGCTTTGCGGGTGGCTTTGCGTCTGGAGAATTTGCGTTATTTCTTGTTTTCTTCTCGTTGGCGGAAATCGGGCTTGGGTGTAGTTATTATTCTGCAACGAACTCAGACAAATTGTGAAAAACGGTTAGCGCAAGGGTTACTGCATTTGTACAGCTCTTATTCATAATTCTCTCGACCTTTTTGTTATTATTGTTACTGCATGAGGAGGCGAGAAATGGTGGCCAAAGCCTAAGTTCTTTGGCAGTGCTTTGGTCGGCTGGATTGGGCAGAACAGGATTATATACCATGGAAGAAGTAAACATATCAGGAGATCAGGGCTGATGGGGAGGAGCAGAATTTTTACCGGCCATTATTAACTCAGCAGTAGTTTCTAATAGCGAATGACATACCAAGAGTACATTTGGACACAACTCATTTCAGTAGATGCGATGTATGTTATAGTCAGCAAACCGTATAGCTCTCGCAGCCATCTCGCTCGATTCAATGTCGAGATGTCGCGGCCTATGTTTCTCCCTCTCCGCCAACCTCTAGCGGGGAGAATCGGTTGACATTAGGTTTCGGCTGGCTCGTAGATGCGTACCCCGACGTCTTCGGCTTCAGTTGGGCTAGGGACTGCATACATTCGTCTGGAGCCCACTCAATGCGTGATGCTCTGTACGGGCTATAAATTATTGTTAGGGTCGCCCGGCATCAAGAAAGTAAACACATACAAGCGACTCATCATACATGTGCGCGCAAAGCTCGCCGCAGTAATGGAGTTGATGCTAATGTAGCAATTGAGTCCCTCAAACACGACACTGATGACTGAAAGGTTGTGGATATGTTCGAGATCCGCACGAATAGAATCGGCTGTGATTCGACGATCGTAGTGTCGGACCACAAGAATTCGAGACGCACCACCGCGCAACTGTTTAGATACGTACGTAGCAAGGACGAACTGGCGCGGGCTCCATGTAACGCTGATCTAGGTGATGTTAGCAGAAGCAGCACATGGGAAGAGCAAGGATTTGACGGACCATGGATCCCCGGATGTACACGCCGTTTTCTTGGGCATATTCATAGTACTTTTGTGCATTTCTTCCATGGACGAATGACACTGCGGCGCGATTTTCCTTGAAGATGAAGTGTATATCCACGACAGCACCGCCGCGAACAACAGCAACAACATCGGCACGTGAAGTATGGGGAGGCAGATCACTGAGCAACAATGTCCTTCTAGCGTTCTTCTCATATATGAGACGAGTAGCTACAACAGATGCCGAGTCATTTGGTTGTAAAGAACTCTGATCGTTCGACATGATGGACTCGGAGAAGAGTTCGGACTCTGTATCAGTCTCCGGTGTGAGGTGCGCGTGTTCCTTGCCATCGTAAGGAGGGCTGCCGGGGGAGTAGGGCCTGCCACGATAATTTATGATAGTACTGGTGGGTGAAGAGTCCGGTTTTCCATCATCAGGGTTGTCGACTCTATCGAATGAGTCGGTTTCGTGGTCTTGAGGACCATGGTTCTTGCTAAGGGTCTACTGCCGTTTTAGGACGTATCAGGTAGAGGTCTCATCGATACTCTACCTCAATGGTATCTGTGTCTACTCCTCCTCGAATAAGATGGTGGCAAAGATTGTCTGCAGGAGATTAGTCGGAACTGTTGGGTCAGATTTTACCCATCATTCAGCACTTGCCATATTTCGATGCTACGACCAGAAGGCGGTCATATTCACTGCGATCGATTCGGACCTGTGAGCGATGCAGGGGCGACGAAGGTGGCAAAAAAGCCATGATTCCGTGCGTCAAACTGAAAATGCAGCTTGAAAGGGACAGATACACGACCGGTGCCCAACGCAGAACGTGAGCGGCAGAGAACCTGCAAGGTGAAGCACGCCTCACGTGCCTGACAACGATAAAGGCAGGCACGTAAGTGTCAGCGCCATACTCGCAGTTGCTGGATTTTGCACCCGCTTAGCAATTAAACAATATACTGGGAAATCCAGGAAAATTCGGTGTACTAGAAGAGGCCATATTTAGGAATTGACGGTTTGCATCCCATTACAGAGGCACTGGTGATACTGTCGCGCCTGAACACGATGCGTCTAATTCTAGGCGTGAGTACTAGGTACTTTAGTACAGATTAGTGTACCCGAAATCGTGCTGGACGGGAAAAGGTGAGTGCGGCGAGTGCTGTTTTGCTTGTGTGCCTTTGGGTGGTCCACTGGTGGCATAGGCCCAGCCAGGATCCTGACTGGTATGCCGGGTTTGGGCATCATCTCTTCAGTGAGAATTCCAGTCATGTACCTATTAGAGCGCATGTCAACTGAAGCCTCTTAATAACAGCACTCTTTATGTGTATTTCCTTTATTATAGCTGAGAAAATCGAGGCAAAATGCAAGGCCAGGTCGCAGCAGAAGCAACAACACGAGATCACGTGGGCGTGGCGTGGAATACGATGTTAAGGCACCCACAACACCCACAACGAACAAAGGGCTGCTGGGGAGACGGACTGACAGTGCTGTAAATAGAACTTGCTGCGCTGACCCACTCCCCTGCGCCGCTGAACCACTCCGCCCCTTTCGGCTGCGTCCCTCTTGCCAGCTAGGTACTAACCTACCAAGATTTTGGCTGTTGATCCAAGATCTTCCGGTTGCTCTCTTCCCACTTCTTACCTCTTCTTCCCCTGTAACACCTCTGCCGTGGTTTTATGCCACCGACTTTCGCTTCCGGCCGCTCTTCCTAGTTAATTCTTCGCCTTTGCTACGACTTTCGCTTCTTCTTTCATTCGACATTATTGCCGTCTCTCGATACTTAGACTCTTCGCTTGCCGTTCCATTCTACTGTTCCGTCGCCGGCGTCGCCTCCACAGTTGAAACCTCGTCACCCAGCGCTGTACCATTTGAAACGCACATATCCAGCTCATTCGTGTCGACCGGTCTTTTATGCACCGCCCGGCTGCTCTCGCTTCTGAGCCGATTCCTTTTTCCACGACAACGCGAGCACCTTGCGCCGTCTCTTCACCCTCAGCCTCAGTACCGCCATCGCCGTCAGTTCGATCACCATGCGTCCTGCCGCGGCGTTGATGCAACTGGCTCTGGCGGTCTCGTCAGTTGCCCCTGTGGTTTCCGCTTGGCCCAACTGGCTTCCCGACCGCGAGGCTCTCATTGTCCGCGCCGATAGTAGCGACAGCTCTACCAGTAGGGCTACCCCATCCAAGACTTACCTGTGTTAAATTGCACCATTGTTAACATCCTCTCCAGTCACTCCCTCCCCAGCAGCCTCTAGCCCATCGGCAACCGAGGCCAAGGAGACAGGAAAAACCACAGGAAACCTCAACACGGCCACACCCACTTCCAAGTCTGCATCCACGTCCGGTAGCAAGAGCAAGAGTTCATCGACGCCGACCCATACTACATTCGCCGCAGATGCGCCAGCTGGTGGCGTCAGCATTCTTGTTCCCGCCAACACGGCCCTTGGTACTGCTTTGTACAGAATCAGCGATTATGTCACGTTTAGCTGGAATTATACGTCTCTGCAGGGCACTCCCACGGCTATTGATGTTCTTGCTAGTTGCTCTGCCGCTCGTGCCACCTGGACCCTAACTGGCAACATGTCTTTCGCCACTTCTGTCGAATACGTCTGGGATACCACAAAACAAGCCAATGATGCCAACCAACCTCTCCTCACGGAACAGTACACACTCATCATCAAGGATTCTGATATTTCTTTCGATGACAGGCCCGAGCCTGGCTACCTAGGCACCAACCCAGCTCTCACTTTTGGCCTGTATGCGGGCAAGCCCTACCAAAACTTGAGCACATGGACTTGCCCCGGATGCCACGCCAGCGCTGCCTCGTCTGTAATGGATGGTAAAGCAATCAAGTTTGCGGCCACCATGAGCATCGCCACGGTACTCGGCTTCACTTGGTTCGTTGTCGGCCTTATCTGAACTAATAATACAACATCTCTCGGTGTTATGAGAAGTCTGTCTATTTTTTCCTTACATTCCCTTTTAATATTTGATTTCTTCATCGGCTTAATCCGTTTCGGTTTGGAGGAAGATGCTTTTTGGATATGAAATGTCTCGGGCTGCGGTAACTTGTTTTGTGGCGTTTCTGCTAGAGCCTGGGCCGTTTGTGCGGAATATTTTGGTCGCACTTGTTTTTATCTTGGGCATGTTCGATGAGTCGGGTCTTTGGTTCCTAGGAAAATATCCTACGAAAAATCTCCAAGCAGGAAAACATATCTGGACATGGTAGTAACGGCGTCGGGACAAAGAGCTAGTGCAGTAATCATGATTGTATAATGGATTGGCATGTGTTCCTTTTAATACCTCTTCCACATATTGCTCTACTGGCTGATTGTGGATTGGTTTGTATTCGATACTGTATGAAGTAAAATTTCTACAAGAACCCAGGGTATCTGATACTGGTTTTTCCGCCGTGAAAATGAAATAGGACAGTTCAAAGACCACAGTATATCCTAACGCCACTCAGCCCTTTCAGCTGATCAGATAGTGAATAATGCTTTTTCCCTCTTTTTTCAACCCTATTAGTTATTCCGATTACGCGTGCGGATCCGGCAGCCAGAATATGAGATCTGTGTCCGCAGTAGCAAAGAAGTTGAATCGTGGATTGAACCCAACTACGGCCGTCTCACGCTTATCAAACAGCGTCCACGTCGGCTCCAAGTTCTTGTCCGAGGACGGCGGCTTGAGCGTGTCCCACACCACTACATCTTGCCGCGAGCCGCTGATCACGAAGCGGCCGTCGGGCGCGAAGCAGCAGTCGCCGCTGCTCTCGTACTCGCCGCCGCTATTAGTTGCGCTCATGCCGCCCTCGCCCACGGCCAGTCTGCGGGTGTTGCCGCCCGGACGGCGCAGGTACGCCTTGAGCGTGCCCTCAAAGGCGTCAAACAGGAAGTGGCCAACGCCGCGGGTACCCAGTAGGAGCGTCTTGCCGTCGTTGGAGAATTCGAGCTTAGTCCATCCGCGGACGACGTGGTTCGGATTGAGGGCGCGGCCCTGGTCGACAACGTCGACGGTCGCAAAGGGGGCTTTGTCGTAGTGGCGCACGTCGTAGAGCAGGATGGAGCCGGAGCTGGGGCAGCCCACGGCGAAGACGGTGCCGGAAGGATCGTATGCGGCCAGGTAAGGGGATCGTAGGAGGAGCTGACCCTGCCAATTCTTGGTCTGCGTGTCCCACAGGCGCACCGTGTTGTCCTGCGAGCACGATATGAAGTTGTCACTGCCAGGGTGCACAGCGAGGGAGGTGACGGGGCCTTCGTGGCCCTCGAAGTAGCGAATAAAGGAGTTGTCGTGAGTAGCGAGATATCTGATGGCGTCTGGTTTGCTCCGTTAGCGTACTGGGCAGGGGCAGTTGAGAGTGACAGCATCGTACTATTTTGCTTGGTGCTGGCGTAGATGATGCTAGAGCTTGTATGTGTGAATTTTGCGAGCTTGACGCCGTATTTCTTGCTGACAAGGCTCTTCTCATGTTTCCCTTCTCTGATATTGTATATTTGTATCGTCTCGTCGCTGGCTGACGTCATGAGCAGCTCGCCATCGTCGTTGTAGTCTATCGAGAGTACATGCGGAGGTTGGCGGGGGTCTTTGATGTCTTCGCGGCGGAGAAGCTGCAACAGCGCATGGTTTGTTAGCCGCTTGACGATGATATACGATCTGAGTGCGGTAGGTTTTATCAATTTCGAACTAACCTTGGTAGGGCGAAAAGATGAAATGACGTCGGTGAGGTTGGATACTGGTGCTGTTGACCGCGCAATATTGAGTGACGTTCCATTGCGCTCTGGGCGGTCGAGGTCCATCGGTGTGGATGACATAGCGGTTGTGTGGGAGTTTGAGATTCCAATCAAGCGACGGGTTGCAGGCCGTGGGCGGCTGGGCTGCGAGGTTCAAGATTCTAGCTAGATGCTGTAGCTCCCAAGGCAGCGTACAATGCGATGCGGCTGGTGGAGAGCTTTCGTTAACGCGTTGGCGCGATGAGCTACCCTGTACCAAACGCCAGTTTTTCAGATCTTCGTTGCGATCGTATTTAATTCATGTATTTACTTACTTTTTGTCTTTCTTTGGATCATGCAGCAGACAGTTACCTTATCGGCATACGGGTTAGACATTGGGCGCTCTCTGGAAATGGTTGGTCTCTGTTCCAAATCTCGGAGATGTCCTTGGGTACGGACGGAGTAGGGATTTGTAGAGCTGGTTGCATTTGTCACGCGAAGATACAAGTGTAATACCATAAAGGTTAGTTTCAAGCATAAATTACATGTAACTTAGAAATTGCTAGATACGAATATCGAGACAAATGTATGTCGCATGGGGTTAATCCTAGCCACGACGGCTTCTAGTTAGATAGACAGTCATGACCACGCGAAACCCACCAATCAGATTCGACTTTCATGCTGAGATCAAACACGTCGTAATAAAAATAAGCTACTGAATCCACCAAACGAGATCTATGTCAAGTGTCCTGTATGCCTGTGTAGCTAGCTCCAGCGACGCGGTGCGGCTTGTATAGGCTGAAGCCCGACGTCTGAGACACGTTGTGGGGGCCGACAGTGTTATTTTTCGGGTTTTCAGCAGTCGCAGCGCAACCGGACGATCCTGGTTGCGGCGGTTGCCTCGGGTCGATGTCAATAGGGCCGGCCTTGACTGCAACCCACCAAGCCCTCCACTGCGGCCGACGTCGGCACAATTTGCCAGGGCCAGCCTGCCAACAATCCCCGGAAAGCAGAAAGTCGATCGCAGCTCGAGGCCCAACAGCTGCCAAGTTGCTGGTTGCACCGTACGTTTCGCAGAGACGACAGATCGCCGCGAGTCGGAATAACCCAGTGTACGTAGCTGACCTAATTGAAAGCATCGACCGAGAAAATACCGCCATCGCTGCCTTGATTCCCCGCGCGCAATGTGAGCAGCCGACCGCACGACTTGACCAGATTCAGAGGCTAACGAAACAGCGCAGCCTCAACCACCCAGCCGCCTAGTGCGCATTCTACCATTACTTGCCTCCTCGACATTATAATAACCACAACCTACCCTCGTCTTTCCGTTTCCAGATTCCGCGTCCATGTCCACCACAGCCGGGTAAGTCTGCCCGCCGTTCGCTTGATCGGATCGGATCCCACGGCTTTCTCGCATCGCGATCCAAGACCGCGAGCCAGGGACAATGGCAAGTGGCCCAAGAGGCAAACATGACTAACAGGACCGTCGCGCAGCGCCTTCATCGCCGGCGGCATCGCGGCCTGCGGTGCCGTGACCGCCACGCACCCATTTGAGACGGTCAAGATTCGGATGCAGCTGCAGGGCGAGCTGCAGACCAAGGGCCACAATCCCCATCACTACCGCGGGCCGGTGCACGGCGTGCGCGTCATTGTAAGGAACGAGGGCATAAGGGGCATCTATCGGGGCATCGGGTGCGCCTACGTGTACCAGATTCTGCTCAACGGCTGCAGACTGGGCTTCTACGACCCGATGCGCCAAGCGCTAGCCTCGATGTTTCTGCACGACGGCGCCGCGCAGAACCTCGGCATCAACATGCTTTGCGGCGCCGGCTCGGGCGTCATTGGCGCCGCCGCCGGCTCGCCCTTTTTCCTCGTCAAGACGCGCCTCCAGAGCTTCTCGCCGTTCCTGCCCGTCGGCACTCAGCACACCTACAAGAACGCCCTCGACGGTCTGTCGCAAATCTACCGCGGCGAGGGCATTCGCGGCCTATACAGAGGTGTCGGTGCGGCAATGATCCGCACCGGCTTCGGAAGCTCTGTCCAGCTGCCCACGTACTTTTTTGCCAAGAGGCGGCTGATGCGCCACGCTGGCATGGAGGAAGGTCCGGCGCTGCACTTGGCGAGCAGTGCCGTCAGCGGATTCGTCGTGTGCTGTTTCATGCACCCCCCTGGTATGTTGACGGATTTTTTTACTGGTCAAACCTGGAAGGGAAAGCTAATTCTCAGAAATAGACACCATCATGTCGCGCCTGTATAACCAAAACGGCAACCTCTACAAGGGCGTCCTCGACTGCCTGGGCAAGACGATTCGCACCGAGGGCGTTTTCGCCATCTACAAGGGCTTCCTGCCTCACTTGGCCCGTATTCTTCCGCACACGATCCTGACGCTGTCCCTCGCTGAGCAGACCAACAAGCTGATGCGCAAGGTAGAGGGCCGCATTCTACCCATGATGGATAAGGACACGAACCGCCTGTAGCTCTCGGAGGGCGGTTCTGACATTTGATCTCCTATGCTGAGGCATACTTTTCCATTTGTTTATATATACACATATACTGTTTCTTCCTCGAGATGGCAGGCTCATTTCTTTTTGGCTTGCGGATAGAATATGGGACACTTGGTACGTTTGGATATTTTAGACGAGGATGCGTGGGTGAGTATCTGTAGACAACGTCGAGCATTGCTGGAGTTTAAAAAAAGAAGGCTTTTGATCATTCCAATCAAATGCCAATTTGGCCAATTTGTTCAGATCGGTTACGTTGCAATTCTATCTCGATTTGCCGTGGTCTCATGAAAATGCCGTTATATATATATATTACCAGTTGTATCGAGTTCTGCTCAGCCACTGACAGACCGTCGACAGCCATAGCACAGCTTTCCCTTGTGATGATCGGCTGCCGAGTCACCGGAATCCTGGCCCAAGTCGCCGGCCCAGCGGTCGTCGCCCGACTCGTCGAGCGTCATGCCGCAGAGGCGGCAAAAGGCACCGCCCGCCACGCGGTCCAGCTTGCCCGTGGTGCGGACAACATTGGCGACGATGCCAGAGTAGGGGCCCTCAACGCCATCAAAGTAGCGCTGCATGACCTCCTCGATGCTAACATCTCTGTGTGAGACGACGGAGTGGCTGCTGCGGCCGGCGACGCCATCCACCTCGCCCTGCCGCTTCATCTCGGCCAGTACTGGGATCAGATCCACGTACCCGACGAGCTCGTTCTTGAGGACCTCGCGCAGCGGGTAATAAACGGGGAACATGACGCGCGCCGTTTCGCGGCCGGCATCGTCGTACTCACACACCGTCTGCACGCCGTCGCCGACCTGCCCCGGGACGGAAAAGCCGCGACCGTTGGCCACCTCGGCGAGGGTCAGCGCGGCCAGGGCCGACGTGCTATGCCCGAGAAGTACCACCGAGTAGCCGCGCGCGCGGGCCGTGTCGATGAGGAGATGGCGGACAAGCTGCCGCAGCACGTCGGCGCGGGACGTGACTGAGGGCAGGGCGTCAAATAGGCGGCGCAGCTTCTCTACGTCGCTCGCACCGTCCTCGGCGGTGTCTAGCGTCTTATATAAAGGAAGCAGCGTCGACCAGTCCACAGTACGGAGCGCTATGGCTTTGCTCAGATGCACGCAGTCAAACGAGATGTGCGGGTACCTCGCGCGGTACTTGGCCAGGAGTCGCTGCGCGGGCGTGTCGTGGCTCTCGGCTGGCGCGGCGGCTAGGTCTGTGTCTATGTGGACAATGAGCGGCTCAAAAGCACTGGATGACTGCTTGCCGGCGTGGTGCTGGGCGCTGTCATTGAGCATCTGCGTGAGGCAGGTCGACGAGACGCCAAACGAGAGGCCAGCGAGGTACCTCCGTGGTGTGAGCTCCGCGGATGTGCGAATTTCCTTGTGCATGGTTCCTAGATTTTTGCGGACCTTGCCGGAGACATGCTCGATATAGCAGTCTCTGTGTGAAAATCAGTCAGCTTCATGCGCTAAGTATTGACTCTATACGGTTCGTGATACGAAGTGACAGAGGTCATCGAGGGGCAATACCGGCAGGTCGCGAGATTTCGCAACTTGTATGGCGCATTCTCAACCTTGCACCGCTTGCAGGGCTGGCCCGTATGCGTAGCAGTCATTTCGAAGTGTAGTTTTGTATTCGGGTTACAAAGAAATTGCGCTTCTCTCTAATCTGCGTTGCCGGCGACAGTAGCGAATGAGTTTTCCAGAGGCATGAGAGTGGTGTTGGTGGAAAAATTCAGCCCACTTTGCCCCTCCAACCGGGTTGTCTAAATCGGGTAATGCTCAATTGATTAACTGGTGATGACCTATATCGTGCAGCAATCATTTCAGGGCGTAACATTTAAAAATTTCTACAAAGTATGTTTTTAGTGATGGCATATTTTCTTCGTTCCTTTGCCTTACCGAGTTAGCCAGCGTGTCAGCCTAAATCAAAGCGAGGCAGATGACTACCTGGGTATGTTCCGAAGGTACCGAGCAGATGCCGCCAGGGATTATGCTTTTTTCCCGTTTTCTATTTTCTATTTTCTATTTTCTACTTGATCGTATTCGTTGAGAGTTAGAAGGAACAATTGCCTCTTGAATCTCTACACAGCCCGGCAGCAAGCATGTTAGGCTGGTTTCATAGTCGCCTTCTGACACGAGACTGAGTAGTAGTTAAGGCGAGGAACTTGTCATTTGCTGCGGGTGCATACGCGAGGCACGGGACCTGCCTGGGCCGGCCGGGGTTGGGCCTATTAATACGTTGGCGAAGACAGTAACCTAAAACACAGGACGGCGCAGGCAGGGACGAGGTTAAAAGAGCTGGGTCCAGACGCCGGTTGAGAGGTCGGCCGAGCACAAGCGGGAAGCAGGAAGTGATTCAAAGAAGGCGTAAAGTTTCCCGTGTTTTTGGCTATACAGGCAGAAGCGATTAGAAAGTCTGATGTGACTTGTAACAGGTAGTTGTTGCCTGTCCGGTGCAGGCGTGACCTGTGTTCCTGTATTAGGTTTGGAAGCAGCCTGACTCGTACTCGTAGTCCAGCCGCCTGTATGAATGACGTCAAGCGCTGAGCCATTTGCAGTTGGTTGCTGGTCTGGTCTGGCCTGGTCGGGGCCGGCCTCGGAACCAGACTTGCAGGTGTCATGTAAGTAGTAAAGTCCAGCGGAGTATTAAGTGCTCTTCTGTAAGTACCCCTCTGCCTGCAGGTACGGCGCCAACTCAAACTCGTCGAATAAAAAGGCACAGAAACCACCAAACCATCTTTGCCATCTTGCCACTGAAACCTGAAACGACCATTCCCAGTCCACTCGGGCCAGTTGTCCTGGCCTTGCAAGGGATCAATAATTTTCATCAATACTGCTTTCTACGTGTCAAGACCATTCTCGGCCAATACATTCCACGGCCACAAAGAAAATCCCTTGCGGGCCCATCGCAAAGGGATCGTGCATGAAGACCCCGTCATCGCTCAGCGTTCAAACCCAGGTCCTTGCTCTGTCTGCTTCAACTGGCCAGGGTCTATTCTTAGCACTGCTACAGAGTACGATGCTTTTTCAACACAATCTTGCATCAAATACACCCCACGCAATTTCGGCGCGCCACTCTGTAATGTCTCTTCTCCTGAGCTAGCCTAGGCCTTCTGTTGTTCAGCAAACGGACTGACTTGACGGCCCTCTGGAGTCTGAATCGAAAAAACAAAACAAAAGACAAACACCAAAACGAAGGATAATTTTTTTTTACTGTGCGCTCTCACCTCTTCCAATTCGTTCCCCCTTGCACCGAAGAAGATTCACAATTTGTTTCTTGGGTCGCACTCTATACCAATTGTCTTGTCCGGACCTCTCCTACTCTTCCCCCCTCTTCTGCTTGCCTTTTAGAGATCTCGACAACCAATTGTCCTGCCTGTTCATCTTACCTCTCCTACCTAGCCGCCAATCACTTCTAGGTACCTCAGCTGGAAAATATACCTCCTGGAGCCGCTAGTTTCCTGACGCCAACTCGCAGTGGCTTCCCCCGAGTTTTGCACCAGCAGCCGCCCACGCCGCCACCTACCTAGGTTTAATCCGTATGGCACTCGCAGATCCTATCAAAATACGTCGACAATCCTGCCCCTGACACTCTGTTTCTTCTCTTCTTTCAAAAGACTACTCTGCCGGCAGCAATTTTGACCCTATACCCTTTGCTGTGTCGTTTCTTCTTTTTTTTCTTCGTTCCTCTTCTTGGCGCGACCCTTCAAAAACCGACAACAGTGGTCTGCTTTCCTGTGCCACCCCCATTTTCTGGTTATTGTCCAGCCTTGCAACACCACGCCAACCCGCCGAACCACATCTTCCCATCTCCCTTGAGCCACAATGACTGAGGTCGCGGCCTTGGCCCTGCCACAGCTGTTCTCGATAGTTCCCGACGCGACAGCTCCCCGACCCCGACAAAATAGCCGACTGGACCTCGACACATCCCTCGTCAGCAGCAACGGCTGCTTTGAATTCGACCGGGTCATAAAATGTGGCTACGTGGAGAAGCGCACCAAGACAAAGGTACCTAGGCTTACCATCCCTTTTCTGCGCCGTTTCTCTGCGCAAGACGCATGCTGACCACCGCTGCAGCAATGGAAACCCGTATATCTTGTCCTGCGGCCTGGCTACCTGTCCATGTATAAGAACGAAAAGGAAACAAAGTTGCGCTATCAAATACACCTCCCGGATCTCAATGCCGTCACTTTTCTCAAGGACCCCAAGCAGAAGCGCCACAACGTCTTTGGACTCTTCTCGTCCTCCAAAAACTTTCACTTGCAGGCGCGCTCACTGCAGGACGCACATGAGTGGGTAGACCTAATACGAAAGGATGCCCGACTCGAGGAGGAAGAGGAGGAGATGCTCCTCGCGAGGCCCCTCGGCCGCAGCCTCTCCCCGATCGCACCCTACGCGCTGCCGCCCAATGGACTCACCAACATTGACGAGCAAATAAACCGCATGCCTGAGCAATTTCTCTCGAGCTCCCCGGAGACCTTTGGCCCTCCTGCGCCTGGCTTCCTCGGCTACGGCGAGAACTCGGTCATTGACTCTTCCGGCGGCGAGATCGCCTCCCACTCCGACATGTCTGACACCGACTTTCAGCGCATTCGCGGCAGCTCCATGGAGAGCCAGCCGTTTCCCGGCCACATCGAGGTCGGCTCGATACCACCCGGCACCAGACTGCCCTACCGCCCGGCTGCTCAGCGCTCCACAAGCCAGGTTAGCGTCACCAACAAGGAACAGGAACTCGACCGCGTCGTTTGGCAGGGCTGGCTGTGGCAGCTCAAGAGCAAAGGCGGCGTCAAGCAGTGGAAGGACATGTGGGGAGTGCTGCGCCGGCGGAACCTGATCCTGTACAAGGACGAGTCCGAATATCTCGCGCAGTGGATCGTGCATCTCTCCATCGTTGTCGACGTTGTTGACATCGATCCCCTCAACAAGAGCAAGGAGAACTGCTTGCAAGTCATCACCGAGGAAAAGAGCTTCAAGTTTTGCGCCCACGACGAAGAGTCCCTTGTGCAGTTCATCGGTGCTCTTAAGAGCCTAATTGCGAAACGCAGAGCGCTCGAGTCCAGACTTGCGGCGTCATATTCTTAATCGCGTCCTAATGGTTACATTACCAAACTCTCTTTTCCCCTCGGCCTCCTCGATGCCGTGGCACTCGTTATGTTACGGTTTCGTCTTATTACTCCATTTTTTTGTCTTTACAACCCCAACGAATTACGACTACAAGCGGGCAGCGACGGTTCTTTTCTCTTTTTTCTTTGCGTAGCCTTTTTGGTTTTTGGTTTCATCCGACTCCCGCCCAGGGCATGTCACTGATATTTTCAAGCACATCATTTTCCTACCACCCATTCTTGTCCTGTTCTATTTATTCGGCGAATGGCGGAGATATATCCCCGTACTGGATGGAGTTTTGTTTCCTTGCAGGTTTTCTCGGGCAATTTGCTCGTTTGATATGTCTTTTTATTAATCCCTGGATGGACTCGTGTATAGAGACAGTTTTTCTCTTAGTCCACTGTGTGGACTTAATATAAACATGTGAATTGGCTGATGACTCTGTGATTGTTGATATGGACGCATCAGCGTGGACCTGCTGGTTAAATTTTGCAGATCACTACTATCATGAGCCCGAATCCTGGTCGATCCTAGAGATCATGGAACTTACGCTTGCTAGTCCATAGCCGCTGCAGCAGACTAGCATGGGCACATCAGGTACATATGCCAGTGCCGGTATTATGGCGCGTAGAAAGTGGATATTGTAGGTGCAGTAGTGAAATGCACTTATCATCATGTTCCTGAGTGACTGGTGTGTAGGGCGGTCTGAGTTACCTTCGCTGTAAGTGACACCAGGCACACAGAACAGGCCTCTTCCTACAAGGTATTTGGTGACGCTTGAGTTAATGTATTAGAAAGACTTTCTGAACCAGAGCTTCGGGATTACGCAAAACTGCTTGGTGCAACACCAACAGTCTGGTGGAAATGCGGGGAGGTTGCCCACCACAGCTGACCATTGCGCCGCTATCCCGTGATTCACAATGAGAATTCAGCATGATGTCTGATCTCGCATGCTCAAGACGAGAAATACACGGGGTGATCTGAAGCTATGAGAAAGGGGACGCCTGGTTCAACGAGGCTTTAATAATGAAACCTGCAGCTGTTCTGCCTTCCCTAGTCTCCATGTCGACCCTTTTATGGCTCAGCCCATGCCATCGAATGGGGAATTAAATAAACGACACCAACAAGTGAAAAAAAGTGCCTAGTCCCGCCCGCTAACTACAAATATCCGCTGATATACAATGGCTTACGAACCACAATAGGCAATGGGCTCTGCAAGAGCTTGTGCGTCGCTGCATAGTGAGGAGTTTCACAGCTGTCTTGTATTTATTCAACAGGGTTACAATTCTATGGAGGCTTTTACCATAAAAAGTTCCTCCTCATCGGCCAAGGTCTCCGCAACCCAGAGGGGCATTGACGGCTGGTCAATGGATTCATCGAAGCCAACTACTGGTATCCGCACAACCACTACCACTCCGAGCCGTCTGTGCAGAGCGCAACACGAGGACCAATCATACTACCTAGTTAGCACATGACAGGCCTTGAGCAAGGAACCGACAATGTGGGCGTAACCTAGCACATCTCAGCTGTGGCATCGTTGCACCTACAACTCAGCATCCGGGGTTCGGCTGGGCGTGACCCGAATAGGGTTCAAGAATCAACAAGCACATGCTCACTAATAAGAGGACTGCGCCCTCATCGTCAACTATGCAATCTACCAGCGCGTCCTAAACGAAGACGTCGCAGCGATAGCTCTCTCTACCACCTTGGATTGCTTCCACTGTCCTAAACATCTTCAATCTAGCAAACGGCTCAACTTCTCGGCATGAAGCTGTCCACCGTGCTGGCTCTTGCCGGCCTGGCGATGTCCTCGCTGACCGCCGGAAAGCCCAAGGTGCCCCTGCACACGTCGAGCCGCTGGATCCTGGGCAGCGACAACCAGCGCGTCAAGTTGCGGTGCGTCAACTGGGCGGGCCACCTCGAGGCCAACGTGCCCGAGGGTCTGCACAAGCAACCCGTCGCCGCCATCGCGGGCTGGATCGCCGCGCACGGCTTCAACTGCGTGCGCTTAACATACTCCATCGACATGGCGCTTCACCCGGATCTCCCCGTCGCGCAGTCTTTCCGCGCCGCGGCAGTGGCCACGGGCGCCGACGAGGCCGGGCTGATGGCGCTGCACGACGCCGCCGTCTGTACGAACCCGTTCCTTCACAACGCCACCGTGCTCGAGGCCTTTGACGCCGTGCAGGCGGCGCTCTGGGACTATGGCATCATGACGATCCTCGACAACCACGTGTCCAGGGCATCGTGGTGCTGCAACCTTGACGACGGCAACGGCTGGTGGTCCGACGCACCCGGCGACGTCGACGCCAACTCGCGCTTCTTTGACCACGGCCGCTGGCTCGACGGCCTGCGCGCAATGGCCGCCTGGGCACGCGGCAAGCCCGGCATCATCGGCATGTCGCTGCGCAACGAGCTGCGCGCGCACGTCACGCAGATTCCCGCGGCGGCGGGCGTCTGGCGCGAGAATATGCCGGCGGCCGCCAAGGCGGTGCACGGCGCCAACCCGGACGTGCTGGTTATCATGGGCGGCCTCAACGGCGGCACCGACCTCACGCCGCTCCGTGACCGTTCGAGGGACACGTCGGCGTGGGCCGGCAAGAATGTCTGGGAGGCGCACGCGTATAGCTTCACTATTACCACGCCCGACTTTGGCTCGTGCAGCATTCGCAAGGTCAACTACGGCCTGCTGTTTGGTTTTGTGCTCGAGCAGAACAAGGGCAATACGGGACCCTTATTCCTCTCCGAGTTTGGCGTCGGCATGACGGGCGGCGACAAGGACGGCCTCAACGACAAGGACAGCAGCTACCTGACCTGCCTGCGCGAGTACATGGAGGACAATGACGCAGACTGGTCCCTATGGGCCCTCCAGGGCACGTACTATGTCCGCGACGGCAAGGTTGATGCAGAGGAGACGTGGGGCGCCCTTGACCATGACTGGAAGGACTGGAGAAACCCAAAGTTCAAGGCCATGCTAGGCAAGATGCCTGAAGTGACCCAGTTTCCCCGAGGATGAAGGAAGGGTGCGACAACACGCAATGTACATGTCAATGCCCTTGTAAATAAGGAATTTCAATTTGTAAACTCTGCGTATAAGGCCCAAGCCAGAGGCACATACAACACGACTTGCAAGGTAGTAATTAATGTACTGCGAGTCTGTGTAGACGACAACTCTCAAATTGCAATTATCCAACATACTGGCTCTTCAACAGCTTCCAGCTGTATACTTATCCGACACCGACTGCGCCATGCCTCTTGAAGAGCGAGACAAGATTTCCAACAGTGAGCCTCCGAAAAAAACCCCAAGACCGCAAGACCCGTCGTTCGTCGCAAGAAAAAAAAGCGTCATGTAGAAAACCCCCCAGGACCAGGTTCCAATGCAGATTCCATCAAACAAAATGTGTCCCAACGCCACGCAGGAAAGCGAACAAGGTAATTCAAGTCGTGCCGTCTTTATTGTCGAGGCTGAAAAAGGCAGCGTCGAAATCTTCATTGCTCATCAGATCAAACGTCCCATCGCGGTCATTCATCAAATCATCAAATGTATCCTCACCCATGCCACCACCGCTGCCACCACCACCGCCACCGCCGCCACTGCCGCCAAGGCTAAAGTCGAAGTCCATGCCATCGGCCTGGCTCGCGTCATTGGTGAAAAACTCCTCAAAGTTGGACTCGTTTGCGTTGCCGTTATCCTTGAGAGGCTCTGTCTTGATCGCTTCGGTTGTCGCCGTGATAGCTGCCGGGCCGTGTGTGCTGCTGGCACCGGAGGAGTGGCTATTGCCTGGCAGCATGTTGTTGAGTGAGAGCATTGTATCACTGGGCGCAAAGGATGACACATCAAAGGAGCCAGCAGCAGTCGTATTTTGGCCCTGCAAGCCGTCACCTGGCGCCAGCGAGAATTGCATGTCGGTAAAGTTGGAATCGGCCATCATGGGGGCCTCGGGAGCCGCGGGAGCTTCCAATTTAACGATGCCGTTTTTCGTAGGGCTGTTCGTAAAGTGGGCATGGTCTTCCGTCTTGATGGCCGTGTCGCCATTCGTAATGTTACCGGGGTCCATGACGGGGAAAGGCGCAAGGACGGGTTTGGTATGAGCAACAATCGAGGGCGGCGGCGAAGACTCGATATCTATGGGCATTGGCTCCTTTGTTAGGGACTCAATAGCAAGAGCAGGCTGTAATTGTTGTTGTTGGGCCGTAGACTGGTCGGCCTGGAGTTGGTTGAGATCGCGGAGGATGACGGACTTGGCTTTCATCTAGAGGGCAGTTAGTTTCGCGGCAAGGGGAGAAGACAGTCGGGACCGGGGATCATATATCGTACAATATCGCCTTCTAGGTCATCGAGGGCTTTGTGGAAGGTGTCAATGGTTTGTGGCAGTTTTGATTGTGAGATGCCCTGTGGTAGCGCGAGATTTCCTTGGCTATCCCGTCGGGATGCACGTAAAGCTTTGCCGGTTTGCACGAGCTAGAAGGACATGTCAGAGACTTCAGCGACAGTGTCTGAAAGAGCCGTGACAGATTTCGTGACATGAACGTACGACATCATTGAGGAGACCCTGCAGCGCATCCAAGGGATCCCTTGGCTTTGGCGCGGCCATGGTGGTGGTGGGCAAGAGTCGCAACACGGCCAAGGATCAACGCAAGGCCGAGGGGACAGGCGAACGGAGCGCGTAACAGACAAAGGATGCCCTATGTAGGCATGAAAGGGTGATGCATGTAAGTCAAGCAGGGAACAAAGGGAGGGGGAGAAGAAGAAGAAGAAGAAGACGACGAAGAAGAATGGTGACAGACACAGGGCGTGAGAGGCGCGGCCGTCGTGCGCCCATATGAGAGAGAGAACTGGCACTAACTTATTACAGCGCTTCCTTTAGGTGTTTTAGCGTAAGACACAGGGGGTTAGGGTCCTTGTGGGGGTCAAGCACAGGCTCTGCTCTGTCTCCGTCCTGTCCATGCGAGCTGTTAATTGGTTACATACGTAGTTACATTAGTAGTTACATAGGTACCTACCTACGTAGGCGGATGGAGTTCGTGTTCCAATGTACTAAGAGATCGAGTCAACAGGTTGCTATAATTGCGTGACTCCTTCCCCTAGGTATACACTAATTGATTAAGTATATTTCTTATCATTATTTGGGCTATTATCAGATTTGCAACTGTCTATCAACATAGTCGACAAGCCCGATACTGCAGATTTGTCTTGACTACTCGAATATATCCCAAAATACAAATAAAGAATAACTAATAATACCAACAAATCAGCGGAGTCATATGCTTGAACTGATATCCAATAGCTACCTAGGTCCTCAACCAGCGCCTTCGTATTCGTAAGACAGTGGCCTTGTAAATTGCCCTGGATTAGCCGGCTTTCCCCCGGCAGAAGCGCGTCGGCGCAATTGCGCCCAGATTTTAGCACTGGCGCCAATCTGCGATCAAATTCCACTGATAGAAATCACAACTTTGACAGTTCCCGTCAATCAACATCATACAAAGCCGGACGGAACAAGATATTTCGTTTCGCATCGAAACGCCTATATTTACTTTGCGGTCTCGCACATCCCCCCCTTCGCGGCATGGGAAGAGACCCAAAGCAATACGTGTTTGCGCTTGGCGCCCTGTACGCTCTCTTCCAACTTTCCACGCAAGTCTATAACCCAGCAGCCTTTTCCAACAAACCCTACAGAAGCTCGCTTGTTGCGAGCAACTTGTTGCCATGGCGGCCGCAAAGATGACCAAGAACCAGATGAGGAGGGCCAAAAAGAAAGAGCAGAAAAAGGTGCAGGCAGAGGTGCGTCGCATCGTTGCGTCCCTTACCGCTCGAGATTGCATCAACTCACCTAGTAAACAGAACGAAACCAAGCCAGAGGAAGCCACCGAACAATCTGAACCAGAGGTGGAAAGGCAAGAGAAACCGCAAGAAACCGCCAAAAAAGAAACTGCTGTCGACGTCGAAGTGGACTCTCTAGATGCATACGACGACCCTGCATTTGCTGTCTACAAAGAAATATTCGCCAAATTTAACGCCAATACTGGAGACGATGCCTCCAAGAACGAGACAAAGGAGCAAAAGGGCACAGTATTGTACAACGACGATGACGATATCCCCGACGAGGACCAACAACCGAAATTGTCAAAGAAGAAGCTTAAGGAGCTCAACAAGCTTTCCGTGGCACAGCTCAAGGCTCTCGCCACCATTCCGGAAGTAGTCGAGTGGCAAGACGTTTCCTCCACCGACCCTCGAGTTCTAGTCCAAATTAAATCACAGCGCAACGTCGTACCCGTACCAGCGCACTGGTCCCTCAAGCGCGAGTACCTATCGTCGAAGCGAGGCATTGAGAAGTCGGCTTTCCGCCTACCGCAATTCATAGCAGAGACTGGCATCGCCGAGATGCGAGACGCTGTCCTGGAGAAACAGGCCGAGCAGACGCTGAAACAAAAGCAGCGAGAACGCGTCGCGCCAAAAATGGGCAGGCTTGATATCGACTACCAAAAACTCTACGATGCTTTTTTCCGCTTCCAGACCAAGCCCGAGCTGAGCCGTTTCGGCGAGGTTTACTACGAGGGCAAAGAATCAGAAGTTGATTACCAGCACTTCCGCCCCGGCGATCTGACTGAGGCTACCAAAGAAGCTCTTGGCATGCCACCCGGCGCTCCTCCTCCATGGCTGATCAACCAGCAAAGATTCGGCCCGCCACCTTCATATCCTACACTCAAGATCCCAGGTCTCAATGCGCCGCCGCCGCCCGGCGGTGCTTGGGGCTTCCACCCCGGCGGCTGGGGCAAGCCTCCAGTTGATGAATCCAATCGTCCCCTCTATGGTGGAGATGTCTTCGGAATCACTGGCCACCATGGTGCCCAAGTACAACTAGGGCAACAGCAAGAGCAGACCGGAGTGCCGGTTGAGCGCACCTTATGGGGTGAACTCCAACCTCGCGCCGAGGAATCTGAAGAAGAGGAAGAATCCGAAGATGACGACGACGAGGAAGAAGAGGGCGGCGACAAGGAAGGAAAAGAGGCTAGTGGTCTCGAGACGCCGAGCGGCTATGCCAGCACCCTCCATGGTGATTACCCGCCCCAGGGCAACGAAACCTCAATTGCCGGAGATATGGATCTCCGCAAGGAACGCCGCGGTTACGACACAGAGGAATCCTCTGCGCCACGGTCTGCCTATACTATTGTTCCTGAGCGCCAAGTGCGTGCTGAAGGTTTCTTTGGTAGTGACCGCGCCTATGATATTGCAGCGGCGCAGCGCGCGGGCATGCCTGTCCTGGGCACCGAGGATGACTCGCGCAAGCGCAAGAAGCCCGGTGATGTTGATGTGGCTGTGGACGTTGACGCGCTCAATGACAACGGCGGCCTGAACAGGGACGACCTGCGTCAGCGCTTCGAAGCGGGCACCCGCGACGAGGGCATCGGCGCGCAGTGGACTGGTCAAGACGATGATTTGGCGGATATGATTGCCGAGGAGGGACGCAAGAGGCAGCGGCTGGACAGGGAACGCACGGAGAAGAAAAAGGACGGGAGAAGACACTAAATAGAGTCTCTCCCATATATGAGGATCCAGCTCATTGTCTCTTACGCTGTACAAAGTTTACTCGTCAGGTGTTGTGGATATATTATTGTAATCCGATTTCTGACAAGAAAAATTATCCAATTCAAGCTTCCACTAAACAAAAGATCGATCTTGTTACATTTACACGTTGAGCGGCAACAGACTCTTGTCTAATGCATTTCTAAAAGCAAGTCGCAGCTACGCAAATCACCCAATTACATATACAGATAAATTGCAAAACCGCCAAACTCTGATGACCGGCTCCACGCCCCAGGGTTGGTAGATTGTGACAGATAGGGATGTAGAGAGAAAACTAGAGAGTCTGGCGACACGAAGGTGACAGCCTGCAGGCTCCTAAGTTCCTCGGGAACTCTGGGCACCTTTCATATGGAGTTGACATGTGCCATTGTGACACTCCTTCTGCCTTAAATGAAAAAGCAGCCCTTGTAGCCAAAAGGCAACCTGTCTGACTGAGGGTGGCATGGCGGTCACATGACAGAGGGAGCGCAAGCATTGCAGATCCATTTGCGATTGTCGACATGTACCAGGGCTATCGGTTCGATGCAGTCGGAGTGATAGAGCCGTTTCGGGCAGGCCTGCAGGATATAGTTAGAGCACAGCTTTCCCTTTGTCATAGAAGTGATTGGCATACCTTGTTGGCACACACCAGCAAACGCGGACCTCGTACAGGAAGCCGGCATACTGTGCAACCATTGCTGCTCTTGCGCACATCAGTTGCCTTTGACGTTGTCGCAACCTGTTCCGCGTCTGCTGGTAAGATGGCATTGGAAACATCCATCGTTCGCAATGAACGGGCCTGGTTGATGTGATCTAGAGCCTGTTTTAGGGCATTGTCAGTCAACACCTCACGTGCAACCAGCACGCTTGCATGCTTGCCAAACTCGCGCATACGTTCATCCTTTGCCACCAGCCACGCAGCCTTTTGCTGCACGAAACCCAGCCAAGCGCGCGGCAAGTAGGCACTTGATGTAATGCCTTGCTCGAGAATGTAGCCATCCCATTCCCAGATGAATTCTTTTTCTTGCGGTGTCACATCGGTAAAGTCGGCGATGCTCTCGCGGTGTTTTTGGATAAGCCACGTCGCATCGTACTCCGGACTGGGCACCGGATCACCGGCTTTCAGTTCAGCTTTGCTGATGGGATGGTATAGGGGCTGCGAAATCTTGGGAACCACAACTGTGTCCTTCTTAGGCTGTTGTGGGCGTCGCGGCAACGTTGCCTTGCTCGCAGGAAACACAGGTTGCCTGGGCAGGGGAGAGTGAGACGACATTCTGTTGATGGAGGAATGTGCCGAAGGGGTCTTGGGTAAATCGTCGTTTTTCTCTGCAATAACGCGTTTCGTAACCCATGACTCATCTCCGGCGACAAATGTTTGCAAGTTGAACGACTGCACTGTTGGTTGTATCTGTAATTTTTTGGACGGCGACAGGGAGGTATCAGAGCGACGATGATGAACGCGAAACTGCGGCCCCTGACTCGTAGTTTCGCATTGAAAGTTGTAGCTCGGGTGATATGTTTGCAAATGCATCTGTAGCTGCATGAGTGACTCGTGGTACGAGCCACATGCAACACATCGATTGCAATCGAGTAGCACCGGCTGGTCCAACGGTAGCAGGTAGGAAACCGGGCTTGCCACCGCGGTCGTTCCTGTATTCAGGCGTTTCTTACGTTCCTTTCCGCGGGCCTGATCGCTTAGAACCTTGAGATTATAAATTTTATTTTGCTCTCTTCGACGGAGAGCCCTAGAGGGCGTTTTTTCGCCCTCCGTTTGCTCGTCATCGCTGCGCACAGGGCCACGAAAACCACTGTGGCCGTTTAAGCTATTGACGGGAACGGAGTCCTCATAGTCAGTAGGCGGAAGCCTGCCCTCACCCAGATCGTTATCAGGATCAATGGCCATGATATATGGCATCGAGTCTTTGTCAAGGCGCCTCAATGCGTTGAAACCAGACGACCAGCGGAGATCAACGTCCATAATGTACTCAGTTAAACTTTCAGGCCGGTCTGCTCGATCGAGGGCTGAAAGCACCAATGGTCCCTTGAGCTTACCAAATATGTCCTGAAAGCGGCTTCTAAGAACGAGGTTGCGCATGTCGATGGGGCTTGCGTCTTGCAGCATCGCCGAGGATCCAAAATCGCTAGCACCAAGCGGAGGCCAAATGCTCTCACTCACCGCTTCAAATTCAATAAGCAGCTCATACGCGTCAGAAAGATCGTGGGAGCCATCATCATCCCGATTGACCAGAATGGCGTCACGTGGTACATAGAAGGGTCGTGCCAAGTTTACTCTGGCAATGCGATGCGGACCGACGGGGTTTTTGAATGTAGTAAGTTCGCAGGCTTGGTTCTGGCAGTGAAGTACGCGATGCGTGCCCTTGGCGGTATTGCTGACAGTAATGCGACAATTTGCCTTTGTGGTGGTGACAATGCTGGGCGCGGTGCCACCAAGGCTGGTGGTTCGAAACTTCTGAGAATCCTTGTGACAGACTTTGCGGATCTCTATGCGAAGAGCACAACGCGTGTCGGACGTCTTTGGCGATATAATGAGATGGTCAACATCGAGCGATTCAGGAGTCGAGACCCGACGTCGCTTGCGCGGCGGAGCAGCAACATGCCCATCGCGGCGGAGCTGGCTGGACACGATGTTGCCCATTAGCTCGGCCGGTGTCTGCCAATTTGTGATGCCCTGTAGCCAGTTGCGATGTAGAAAGGGCGCTTTCCGCTGATAAATGTTGTTCAGAGTCATTGCGATGCTACGGCTTCCATATGTAAACACCCGCTGTCGCGCTCCAATCTGGTCTTGGCGTAGAAATCAATGATGACAGTTGCTGAAAGAGACGGGGTGGCACACTTCATAATAGTGACAAGTGATCATGTGAAGAAAGTAGGGCGGATTCGGGGCCTTGGTGGCGCGAAGTTGTGTACCTGTTTGCCGGGCGACCAAGTCGGAATTGATCAATGTCTTGTCTCGAAGCCGGAACACTCGTGGCATGGGGAGCCAGCTGAAAGTGCCGCGGCCAGTGGACTAATTGCTCAAGATGCAGTGGGCGAAAAGAAACGCGCTCACAGACAGACGCGTGAGGATTAGACATTGAGGGCATCCAGGTGATAAATGGCGGCCACAAAGCACAGGCCCAAAGCGGCTTAGCGCAAGCAGTACGAAATGTAACACAGGCAAACAGGCAACAACTACCTGCGCGCGTAAAGACTGTTTAACAGGGCACTGGAACAGGGCACTAGATACGTTTTCTATGTAACATTTAATTTCCCCTATCACAACCCATTAGAGACAGCTAATATAAAACCTAAGAGATTTTTTAGTATATAATAGTAGCCTAATAGCATTATAATAGATAAAATATTTTTTAAGTAAGAAACCTATTTACCCTTAATAGTATCTCTATACTTATAGTATAGAGATAGTCTAGTACTTATTAGGTTTAAGACTTTCTATTTGTTCTTTTAAGGTGTGTTTCTCCTAATTATACTAATTAGACCTTCTAATTCTTCTAATAACTTAATAAGTTTATAAGAGCTAGAAAAACTATAGTAAAGGATTGGCTCTAGGGTACCTATATATATGCGTTAATAATAGTATTAACTCTCTTACAGAGTAGGAGAGGAGGGAAAGCTAGTCTACCTATCTGTCTACCTATGGTATAAAAAGGGGGCGCGCCTATAGCGCGCCCATAATAGCCTCTAGCCAGGACTAGCCCGGAGTGGGCTCGAGCCCGACTCTTTCACAAATAAACTTAAAGAGGTACTAGAAAGGTATAATAGTGTTGTGACCAACAGGGCACATATAGGGTAAGAGGTGAAGTTGTTGTATTGTGTAACTTCTATCTAGTTGTATGGTACGGGTAAGTGCCAGATATACTGGGTGACGGGAGATCGTTCTTCCGGCTTCAGAGCCGCCTGTCATCAAATAGAGCCTAATTAGTATATTTTTCTAATAGTAGTTTAATAATATTATAATCGGGGAAAATTATATATTAAATATAAGACCTATCTAGTGCCTTATTCGAAATCGGATAAGTACCTACCTCCTACCCCAGGCACCTGCCGAGGTACCTGTTTGTATTGGATGCGCCCCACTGCGACCTCACCACCATTCAATGCCCCGGCGGCCACGACGACATGCCGCTGTCAACCCCATCTTGCGAATGAGAGGTTGACTTCGCCCATTTTTCTTATTAATGAACTGGTCACGCACTCAACCCATCAATTTTTACCGGTGTACGATGCGTTAAAGCCCTAAATTTCTGTTGTAGCGGGACTCGTTTGTCAAAGCTGCCCAGACCTCGCCACAGTTCACACTGGCGCGCATTTGAAGCTTCCGCATTTTGAGCTGATCCAAACACGAACAAGTTCATTCATTCTCCTCTTTCTGCGCTTGCTCAAGTCCTTTCGAGCGCCATGGCTCGTACACGAAATACCTCCCGCACATCCATTGAAGACACCACCCCACGACGCCAGAACCCGCCGCGCATAACCAAAAGCCGCATAACGCAGCTCACAGATCACTCTACAAGCTCCGAATTATCTTCACAAGAAGATGCGAACGATATTGGAAGCCTCAAATATTTCGACTATGATACAAACGAGTATGGACCTGCTCGTGGTACAAACAAGACCACCAAAGCCGTCAGCGTCGCAGTTCGAACAGCAAAGGCAGCTTCAACGCGGCATGGAGCGAGCCGAGCCAAAAAAAGGAAAAGCGTCTCGAGGAGAAAATCTGACAGCAAGGGAGGCAAAGCAACACCACCAAAACGTAAACGCACACATACCAGCTGCGGCCCATCAAGTCCTTCGAAGCGGTCCCGACAGTCGCCCAAACAAGAACGAGAACCCATAATATACTCCGGTAGTATCATCCCGAACTGGAGAGATACCAGAATTCCCGTCGAATGCTGGTCGGATATATTTTACTATGCGGCCTACGATAGTGCCATGGGCAGCTTGGCTGCCAACTGGCTGCTCCAAGTCGCCACGAGCTGCCACTTCTTCACTGAACCGGCTATCGATACTCTCTATCGCTATCCGACGATCCGACATAGAGCAAAGGCCAAGAAGCTAGCCAGTTTGCTGGAGCTGCCTGTCGCGGGTACAACATTCAACTATCGATGTAAAATTGAAGCTTTGCATCTCGATATTCACGTTGTGCCCGCCACCATCCTATATCAGCTGATTCACCCACTCCCCCGACTCCGAGAGCTCATCATCTACACACCTTACGATCAGCCCCCGTATAGAGAGCTAGAAAAAAGTATTCGATGGCACTATTCCGCGAATCTTTTCCAAGCACTCCTTCCCGGGGCGCAGGACGCGACAGAGGCTGCCCTGAAGCCGTACCATTCGCAACTCAAGAGCTGGGAATGGAGCGGGCGCCTGGTCGGGGGCTATGTGGATGGGTTGAAGGATATCAGCCGTATACACGAGTTGCCATCTTTCGCAACTCTCACACGCTTGAGCTTTACAAACTTCCAGACACCATCACTGCGCAAACGCTTGCCCAGAAATGAGGATGAAGCGGCAGAATTTTTCAACGAGGACAGTGCCCACATCGAAGCCATCGCCGAATCTCTCAATAAACTGCCAGCTCTATCACATCTCGTATTCGAGTCATCGACTGTCATGAACGATCATATGCTGACTCTCCTGCCGAGAGGCCTGCTTCATCTTGAGCTCATCAACTGCTGGGAAATTCGTTCCTTTGATCTTGCGGCTTTCCTGCTAGACAAGGGCGGCGAGATGCGCATTCTCAGTCTCCATCACAACCAGTCACTGGACCTAGGGTTCCTAACCGATCTCGCCGAAACGTGCCCCAAGCTGCGTGAGCTCGACATGAATCTTTCCTATTACCAGCTTCACGAATCAGCGAGCGATTCAGATCCCATGTATGACCAAGTGTTGTTACCTAACCAGGTGCCCCATTGGCCATCTAGTATCCGCGTCATCAATATTGAACACATTCGTGACTGGTCCGTCGAAGCGGCAGAGATGTTCTTCCAGACACTCATCGACAATGCGCCCAACCTGCCCAATCTGCGCCACCTCTCCGTGAAGACTATGCTGGACATTCCGTGGCAGTCTCGCGCCACAATGCGCACTGCTTGGCGGGAGAAGATTGAGAAGGTCTTCTTACGACCATTGTCCTCACCTCCACGAGACATAAGAACCCTTCAGCCTAAGGGACCGGAGCAGACTTATATGACGCCAACGCCTAAACCGTCGAAGAAATGCAGCCTACCCCCTACGCCACCGTCTCGTCGCAGCACCAGATTTGCCGATCACGAGAGTGCCTCAAGTGAGAACCGCAAGTCATCACTGCGTAACTCTGGAGGCGTAGTGATACGGAAGTCCTACCGGGACCCGGACACCGACGAAGACACGCTGCCCGACTCGGAAAGTTCTGACAACGATGCCAGTAACGATCACAGTGACATGGCATCGTCAGATACTCCCTTGCCGGAACACGGACTGTGCAAGACTGTCAATATTGTATTCGACAACCAGAAGGTGCGTGAGCTGCAGTACGGCATGGAGGACTTCCAGACGGACAACAATGGCTCCGACGATGATGAGTGGGACGGCGACTACGAATCTGATGATCCCGTCCTACAGTTTTAAGCATTAATGTATTATTTTGCGCGTCGCATTACTCAAGCTGATGTTGACTGAGTACGGAAGACTCTGCGGATGTACCATTACGTGTAAAATTGGTCTAGAACTTGTTGCTTTGCGGAGTAGGTAAGAACGAACGAAATGGAATGGACATACAAAATGAAACAAGGTAACCTGACGTGATGGAGGCGAAAGCTGTATGAATTGATACCCATTAGTACTGAGCTAAAAGGTCTTTGGAATTTTTCCATGTGTTGATGCGTTATTATCTGCGAATATTCGAGAGATACAAGAGCAGGATAGAGGGAAAATCCCCAGCTATCGCTTTCCAACGCGCCGAACCGTAACTATCCGTGTCGAAACAAGAAACGAGGTACAAATTTTTATCATACAGCGCATTCTTTGCGACGCCTACTAGAACGCCGCGCCGCCCATGCCCTCACCTGCAAGGTTCTTCATACTCTTCTCGCTCAGGTCGCTGCGCAGCTCCCAGGCGGCCGCATCTCTCTCCAGCCGTCCCCACATGGACAGGCTCCGGCGTAGGCGTTCTTGCTTGGCACGCAGCTCCTCGCGAATCTTTTCTTCCTCATCACGCAGCTTGCGGAAGTGCGGCTCCACATCGCGTGAGACCCCGAGCACCATGGGAAGCATACTTGGATCTAGCTTGCCGCCAGGAATCAGCGGCGGCATCGTCGACATGAGGCCATGTGCGAGCGTCTGCCTCGGGCCGCTGCCATGCTGGGCAGCGGGTCCCGTGGGCGGGTTGAACGGCCGGCTTTGTGTTGGTGTAGAGGCACCACCCTGAGCGCTCATGGACTGGGTACGCGGGCCGGTCGGGATCCCCGACGAGCCAATCGGTGTGGAAGGCCCCGGCGAAGGACCTGCACGCGATGGTGTCTGCGGCCAGCCTCCACGACTGATACGTGGCTGAAAACCACCACGTCCAGACGGCACATAGCCGCGTGGGCCGGCCGGTGGGTTTGTAGGGCTCGCTGTGTCGGGGATGCCACTTGATCTTGAGGATGGAGAATCAAGTTGGCCTCCAGCTGATCTTGAACCGTTGGGCATAACACGGAGCGCGGCAGGACCTCGCGGTGGCGACTTGATGCCAGCCAGTTCATCTCTTTTTGGTCCATCGATGTAGCGAGGTGATTGGTCGCGAGATTGGTAGGGAGAGCGATTCCGAGGGATAGGAGATTCTCTACCGGAAGTTGGCAGAACGGGCACGGCAGAGGAAATATTCGAGTCCCTCGAGGGCGATGGTCGTCGATATGATTGATATCGGTCGTCTCGTCGCCCTGGAGAACGTGATCGTGGTCTGAACCCAGATGGCGTCGTCTTTCCTGAGGATCGGTCCGGTCCACCTCTAAGAAACGGCGAGCGTGAGCGTCGTCTGGTGTTATTGTTAGCAGAAAGTCTCTTGCGGTGTTCATTAAAATTGTTTTCAGCAATTACCTATCATCTCGGCGGTCCAGGTCTCGGTCTCTGTTGTCACGAATTCTGTCGCGATCCCATTCTCTACCCCGATCCATATCTCTATGTCGGTCCCTTCCCCAGTCTCGCCTCGGCGGCGATCTCGGGGGCCTGTCTCGATCAAACCTCATGTCTCGAATTGGCGAGGCTCTTCTAGCGGGACTCCTCGGGAGCAGCGGCGAACGTCTCCCGGGTGGCGGCGACCTGTGCCCAGGCGACCTCCGCATTGGGGAGCGCGATGTCAGGGATGCTCGTGGTGCTAATGAAGACAGAGGTGACCTCGTTCTGTCCCGTCGTCTGGGGCTATCGGGGCCAATGCGGTCTCTCGAGCGCTCGCGCCTAAATCCTATGCTTCGGGATCTGCGGCGCGGGGCGTATCTTCCTGGCACGTAGCTATCTGAGCCACCAGGTCCGCTTCCAGCACCAGTGCCACTACCCATGCCGGGACTGCGCGGGCGTGGAGGGGGGCTGCGCGCTCTTGGGCTCCGGGGAGGGCCTCGTTCACGAGAGCGCGCTGGGCTTTTACCCCTTCTCGGTGATCTATCACGCGGTGTGGGACGCCATGATTCGCCCGCACCGTATCGAACAACTTCGCCGTCGTCAAATCTGCTGTCATTCCTCAGTCAGTGAAGCTCAGGAGGGTAAAGGTCATGCAGTCAGTGCAACACTGATGGCGCGTAATCGCTTAGATAGCATTTCGGCAAGAGGGAGAACAATGATTGGAATCCTTACCTTCGACCGCGGTCTCTATCTCTGTCCATATTGATCTCTAAGCGACGCGTGGCCGATTGATAAGAGTAGGCGCAAACAGGCTTGGAAGTGGAAAATTGGACATCGAGACCCGAGAAGTCCAGGTGTCAGACTGTGCGCCAGTTGCGCTTGCACAGTATCTCACACTGTACTCCTCCACCTCCATTTCCAGCGTATTCGCAAGCTACTAATGCACACTTTTAGAATCTGGAATCGCAGGCAAGATATAAAAATGACTAATAGACATAAAATATCTCTCTCCCATGAATAAAATGCAGTCCTTGAGTCTACGACTTCATTGCGGCGACTTCTCATCCTCAGTCGTCTCTCCACGGGTATCAGCAACACGTCCCAGGATCCATTCGTGCGTCT
Source organism: Cordyceps militaris CM01 (assembly GCF_000225605.1). Classification (NCBI taxonomy): domain Eukaryota; kingdom Fungi; phylum Ascomycota; class Sordariomycetes; order Hypocreales; family Cordycipitaceae; genus Cordyceps; species Cordyceps militaris. Next base: position 1,060,618 of record NW_006271973.1, on the reverse strand, counting down.
CCTCCGCATGTGCGCGCATCATCTTATTCAGCCCAGTCAGTTCGCTGCGCACGACAGTACCAAAGCGCCGTTTCTGCACCTTGCGCGTCAAATCATAATCCGACCAGCAGGCGTGATCGCCCGCAACATAGACACGGGAATTATCTTTGTACCAGGATGAAAGGTCTGTATCAATGTCAGATTTCACAGGGCGCAAGCTGCCCGTGACAAAGTTGACGACGCCAGATATTCTGGTTTTGCAGTCTGTATATCAATTAGTTAAATGCTGCGTTTAATTCGATCAGTGTGTGGTTACCTCTGTTAATAAGAAGCACCTTTACACCAAGGTATGCGTCTCCAACGCCCATTAGGAAGATTTCCTCCGCATCACTGAGCTGCAGAAAATTATCCCATAGATAGCACATGAGAGACTGCATCTGCTCCTGAAGTGCTCGCTCCTTGAATCCTGGAATGAAGGCCTCCATATCCTCATCCTGCGATACGTAGGCTGGAACATTAACGTCCATGACTGCAAACTTTTTCCCGATGGCCCAGTTAATATATTGCGTGACGCCATCCACCACCCAAGAGTTGTGGCTATCCAAAGACCCGTCAATAACGTCGGGTTGCGCCAGCAGCTGTGGTGGATCATGAATAATCACTAGTAAACGTCTCGCGTCCTGCAGATTCGGGGTAACAAGAACCTGATTTTCGAAGGACTTGGAAATGTGGTCGCGCTGTACGTATAACGGTACCATGTTATGTTTGGCCTGCAGCGCCTGTTGTTGCGCAACGCGTATGACATCGTGAAGGCGGTTTCCATCGAGCGACTGCGTTTCGGGGACATTGATGACACCGGGCCGCATGCATTCCCAGTATGGAGCTTGATAAGCCTGAACCTTGGCTAAAGTTCGCGCCGCCTCCTTATTGATCATGGGAATCTTCATGCGTGGCGGCGGCTCGCCCATCAGAGTTCGTGCAACAGCGACTGCTGAGTTGGAAATAGCCTGCAAGTTATAACCGCCCTCAAGGCAGACAGCAACCCTACCTTCAGCGAGAGACATTAGCATGTGTGTCATGTGAGCATAACATGATGGTGTAACGAAGCAACCACCCAGCTCGTCTCCGTCAGCAGCGTCAAAGCCAGCCGAGATGACAACCAAGTCCGGGTCAAACTCCTTGGCGATGGGCATTACAAGCTTTTCAAAAGCAGCCATGTATTCTCCATCACCCATTCCCTGATCGTGCCACCCAATATTGATGTTCTTGCCGAGACCCGGTCCAATGCCACAGTTTTCTATTCCGCCATCGGGAACACTGGGGTCGGGCGATTTCCCAGGATAGAAAGAGCCGTTTTGATATACGTGAATTGAAATGTAGAGAACATTCGGGTCGTTGTAAAAGATATTCTGAACACCATTTCCGTGATGCACATCCCAATCCAAGATCAGAACTTTGCGGCAGATATCAGGGTAATCTTGCTGACAAACACGTACGGCCACGGGCACGTTGTTGAAGAAGCAAAATCCCATAGCCTGGTCGTACTCTGCATGATGTCCTGGTGGCCGAATGACGGCAAAGGCATTCTTAACTTGTCCCTCAACAACGTTTTTGCAGGTGTCGATGGCGCCGCCAGCAGAGAGCAAAGCGGCGGGGTAAGACATGCTGCCAACATACAACGACTCACGCCCTTGATCAAACTGTCTGGTAAGTGCACGAAGCTCAGAGGAGCTCAACTTATCGATGCTTTCAACCCATGTCAAGTGTTCTGCGGAATGTGCTAGGCAGATTTCGTCTCTTCGGGCAGGTCGGGCAGGAATCCTCCACATGTACTTCGTAGGTGACTCCTTGACGATTCGAGGCAGCTCAGACTGCGGGCCGGTATAGACGAGGCCCATCTTTTTAAAGGCTTTGAAGATTTCATGAATGCGCCTGGGATCCTCCGGGTGGTGGGTGTTCGGGCTAAAGTCTGCATTCATATGGAGTTTCATGCGGTCATCGTAGCAGCATCCAGTAGGAAGTAGACCGCGGCGACGGAGCAGCTGTAGGGCGACAGAATTCTCGTCAGGCTCACTCTCCGAGTCGTAATTGGCGGAATTGGACGCAGCACCTTCACCATCAATTTCGGTACTAGCAGAGCCATTCACGGGTTCAGCCTCCCCCATTGGGTGATCGTCACTCTCCATCTTGGCTCCCGCTTGGGCCATACCAAGAATGCCTAATGAAAGGCAAAGAGGTATAGCGCAGCGCGAAGTGTGTAGATTTAATCAACAGATAAGGTGCCGTATCGTGCCTCGCCAGCAGAGTCATACAGGTCAACTGTGTCGGAGACTACTTCGTCAGCAGAGTTTCCTTCGAAGGTACAACAACGGAATGAAATTGTGAGAAAATCGTATAGAGATCGAGTAAGAGAAACACCGGCGACTGCCACCGAAGCTTTGGGGTTTTGGTCTTGGTACCAAAACAAAAAAGTTTGCTGGGGAAGCCTTCACCTGGAAGCAGTCGTCGCAGCAGCGCATCGCCGAGCTTCACAGACTCAGACATAGAAGCAGAAGTACGGCTGTCGCATGTGTTCTCACAGGAGCTCAACGTCGGTATACGTAGTTTGGGTGGTCCGTGGCGGGGAGTATGTAGTAGGTCAGACTGGACGCATATATCATACCTGTGAGAGGATGCCCAGTGACAGCCGCACAATCGGGCCGCGACCAATTGGAGGGGTGAAAAGGAGATGGAAATATCGCACGTCGTAATTTTGAAATACGTGAGGGCAGTACTGGCGAGTCGCGAGACTGCTGTGGCTCGTGGCGCAAACACTCAAGATCGAGGGATGGAGGGACAAGTGAATGTTGACTTGGCCTGGCAGCTCGCACGAGTTTTAGTGGTCACCTGTCACTGGTTTGCCGTGCTGAGACGACAGCACTGTTAGTACTGGTGGGGACAAGGGAGTAGGTGTACTGAACCACTCTAATGGCAATGCTGAAGCAATAATGCCACAAGTCAATATTAATATGCCTAGGTAGGTAGGTAGGTACCCGGGGTTTGTCTCTAGGTAAATCGTCATACTGTGTTTTATCGCTGTGTTCTCTGGCTGGTGCCTCTGTCCAGCAAGCGCGCCCCGACCAATGGAAGGATGTCTGTGTGTATGCCGTATTAGTAAGTACCTACCTACTTAGGTAGGTAGGTACCTGGCACCAATCCAACGGAAGCTCCACGGCAAAACTATAGAAAGTTGAGCGAAATATCTCGGAAGTGTTTTAAACAAGGTAGTGAGTATCAACGAAACTATCGTGGAAATTATCGTCTATGTTAACACGTTGGAAAAGCGCAGCGGAAGCCTTACACAAGTGTTCCCTCCGCAACTTGAGCTCCCAAAGGTCTCATTATACCTTAGTAGTAGGTACCTACCTACAGTACGTGGCCAAAAGTCTGCGAACACCCTCCCCACCAAAATTGTATGGGGTTTTTGATAAGGCAACTTTAGTAGCTTATAACTTTTCCTTAAAACATAGGATTAAAATTCTCTTAAGATAAAAAGTTATTTAACTCTTTAATTAGCTTATCTAGATTTATTTTATATTGATAGCTATTTTATAGGTTTAGTTAAAAATACTTAAAAAAGTAGTACCCCTTCTATTTCTACAACATTTCCTAGTAAACTTTTAGAAAAACTACTTTATACCCTATATTAAAGATATTATATCTAATTCTATAAAATAGCTATAAATATAAACTTAATACCTTTATCCTAGTTATTAATTAAATAATATTTTATATATAGAAAGTTTATTTATATCTCTTAATAGTAAAAGGTTATAAAGCTTTAAAGTATAGTAAAAATAGTATATTTTTACTATATTTTTAAATTAGTATAATTAATTATAAGAAATAGATATTAAAATTTAGGTAGTTAATTTAGATAGTATTAAGCCTTATAAGTATAATATAGAAGATATAATATTATAGGTATTTAGTAAGTATTATTAATCCTATATAATATTTAGGGTAGAAATGTCGTGGCGTTGAAAGGTGTTCGCAGACTTTTGGCCTATTACTGTACCTAGGTATGGAATGAAATTGATTCAGTGGAACCCAGTGCTGGACACAACTGGATTTTTTCAATGAAACACCACCAACTTACACGGTTGATACCAAGAAGAAGGTGGCACAATACTCAGACAAGAACTGAAAGGGAGAGCAGTAAAATAGTGCAATTCACACCAGAGGCGGGGAAAGGCTCGTATTGCAGATAGAGTTCGAATAAACAAAATAACGAGCATACCAGGAATAGAAAAGATTATGTTAGATATCGCATAATTGTGACATTCCGCCCCGTTGGGTGAGGGCCTCGATGATTATGAGTCCGTCAACAACTCCTTATTTCACGTCGTTGATGGGCTGGGTGGTGACCAGATCTTATCCCTCTCGTCGTATCCTGTATTCACGTAGTCGAGCTAAGCTTGTATTTCATCCACACCTTTTACTTCACGTATTTTCTGAATCTGGTGTGTATACAATGGTCGACGGGTATGTATTTGCATCTAAGATCGTCTATGCTTGCAGCATGGCGCTGTATCCATGTACTTCAAAAACGCTACGCAATTCATCCTCCAGATATTCTCCATCATCGCCCCGTGGAGAGTACCGCGAAAACTGACGCACCGGCAGTACCCCAGGTGGCAGCATACCGTCCGCCCTTCCATCCTGCCCGTACTTTACTCGCTGTTCGTCCCTCTCATCGCCAAAGTCCAAAATACCACCCTCACAATCCTCTGGAACGATCGGCAAACTATCCACAAACTGTCGCTCCTCGAGCACGCATTGAATAACGCCCTGGAGCGACTCTTGATCGAAGTTAAAGGTCGGACGTTGCAGACGAATTTCAGTAATGAGACGCTTTCGTGTGTAACTGTAAATGTTCTCGAAGTAGTGCATCAGTTCCTTGGGGCTCAACTTCGCATATGTTTTGACGATTCGTGACCATTTACTCTGATCATTCCACATGGCATTAAGGGAATATTCCCTGCTGACTCTCTCCATCAGAGGCAGAGGGTCGCGCGACTATGTATTTTTTCGTTAGCCAGAGAAGGTGCGCAAATATCTCATGCTCTCAATCTGGGCTTACCAGTTGGTATGTGGGGTCCAATCGGGGGCAGATGTAGTGCAGAATTACATCCTTCATCGTCTCGTGCAGGTCAAGCAATTCTATTAAATCTGCAGTCGAGTGGCGGCGTAGTTGGCTTGTCCTCACATCCAACACAAAAGGCATGGGATGCCCGACCTGGGGACGCGGCCATTCGCCATGGAAGTACGTGCCATAGAGCCACCACCTATAGAAGGCGCGCCGAAATCTTGGCAACTCTTGTTCATTCAATGTTCTGCAGTATTCTGGATAGTGAAACCATCGCATTTGTGGAAAAAGCTGCTCCCATTGACGAACGAGCCGGCACATACGCAGAATAGGCTTCATGTCGTCTTCCGTGAGCACCGCCACGCCGCTACTCGCAACAGCCGTGGTCGTGCGGAATATTGAAGTCTTTTGTTTGTCGGTTTCTGCAGAGCACCTGGCGCCGTGGTTCATGTGGCCAAGTTGCGGCCCAATCGCGTAACCGGTGTCACCAGGGAAACGCTTGAATACTACCGTGCGAGGCTGGTAATAGGGACAGCTGTTTACGTCCTCGACCGTTGCCATGTAAACTTGGAGCAGTTCGTCGAACGGGCTGAACTCTTTCGACAAGACTTCCAAAAAAATCATGATTTTATTCCTGTTGAATACGCCGTGTAGGCACTTGCAAGCCAGTGAGAACTTGAAGATTGAGTCGAGGTCCAAATGCGAGGCAATGTCCAGCAAGATCTCGACGGGACAGTCGGAAAGACCCCATGGCTGCGAAGTCTCCGAGTTCATCGTTGCGATATGACCAGCGGTGTCGAGAGTTCTGTCCCTATCTCGCACTGGAACAGATCAGGCAATCCTTATAGGGTGAGTCTGTTGGGCTGTCGCGAGCAACCAAAAAGTGGTCTGTTTCTCATGGTTAGACAGACATACTATCCGCGTGTGGTTACGTCGAAACTCTCACTCGGTAACCTCGATTTCCAAGCCTGACGCGACTAAAGAGCAATAGGGCTGAACAATGAGTCAACCGTCGGCGCAGGGGCAATCGAGTTCAGGGGGCGCTGCTTTGGACTTGCAAAAACACGAGATCGTCGCCCAGTATCAAATTCGGAAAATGAATAATAGAAAATAAAGAAATGAAGTCAGCCAGGAGCAAAATCTGACTCCAGGTGATCCCCGTCTTCCACTTGAGCAAAACGGAGGACAACGATGGCACTTTGAACGTTACAGTCTAGACACCCCGCCGTTGGGGCTAGAAACAGGATGGTAGATGTTGTGCGCCATTGCGCCGCTGGTGATTTCTAATAAGGAAGCTGATAGCGCCGCCGCCGCCGCTGGATGACGCATGATGCAGAGTATTCTTCGCAGATCTTGTTGGCGAGATGCTAGGTACCAAAAAAGGTGAAGGAAAATAAGTCGGCCGAACAGGTGCCACACGTGCCCCAGGGGCACGTACATACATACTACAACGAGGACGTGGTTGACAACTGCCGGCCTTTTACCGGCGCGCGAAAGCGAGCCGAGGGAGCTGCGTCGCCGCGTTGGCAATATGCTAGGTAGTTACAGCGGCTCAGAGTAGGCTAGGTATAATTGGCGAACGAAAAATACTTAAAAGGAGAAAGAAAAATTCTTAGGTGCGAAGCTAACTATTCCAGCAAGTAATACAGCCTTTCTTTCTGTTTGGCCAAAGCATTGCGAAACGCCAACACCGTGAATAGATAAAAACAGAGGGTGCTTACGCAAAAAGCTTTCTCTTATCTAACTCGTCACCGGGTATTTTCTGTATGCTTCCATTTGTGCGTAGACCAAGATCCGCCTTTCGCGACAATCTACCAACCGTCTGCTCAGCTCTGGCGTTGTGGCGACTGGCCTTGGACCTACGCAGATCGGCGCGGACCTGGTTTGGCGAGACAAATTGCTTGTTCTCGTAGATGATTGGTCCACCAAAGGAGCCCTCTTGGATGACGATTGGGGTGAGGACGAATCGAGGCCCGATTTCGACGAGGTTGATATCAAGGTTGCTATTTGTCGCAGCGGCCTTTTTGCTCTTCTTTTTGACATCCCTGCTCTCGCCGTCAGCATCGAGGAGAGATCCTTCGGTCTCGCTGACTTGGTAGTTGCGGATCCAGATCTTTCCGTCGACAACACTGAACCCCAGTACGTGGTCAATGAAAGGCTTGGACTTTCTGGCACCCTCAGGGACGCCAAATGTATGGAAAAAAAGTTCCTTGATGACTTTTAAGTGCGGTTCGGAATCGAAGGCGGCATCGAACGAGAGGAGAGGCCGTGACCCCTTCAAGCAGTTACCCGTAAAATGTAACTCCTCCATGGTGTGCACTACATTAAGTCAATTAGTTTACTGCAATTTTTCGTACGGCATGATGCCACTCACAATTTTGGAGATGAAACTTGATGGTAGGTCCATTGGGTACCTTGCTCAGCCAGACGTACAGATCCTGTCCCTTGCGAGCCTCGAAGAAGAGGACATTGTTGCAGTTATATAACTCCGCAAGCTCGTTGAGCTCGTTCAGGCGCGATTTGGAGTCGAATTTGGCATCCTTTCGGCCGTGTGGAAGCATGGAGGCAATATCATTTAGTAAGTGGCGATGTCTATTGAGGTTTTGTGAGCCAGCGCACTTTGCGCAACGCTGATCGCATGGTAAGGAAATATCACCTGTATGTGACGCCACGGGACGACAGGATCAGCACTCGTTGCTTGTTCTTTCTAGTGCCGGAGGAAGGAGCATTCTGCTTCTGAGCACTGCTCTTGGAGAGAGACTTGTATACGGCAGCCATTTTATACCGTACGATATCTCAACAAATATCGAATGTACAGTCTCTGGTGCAGAAGGCTTTGGCCAAAAATCTTACGCCGCCAAAAAAATTTAGGCGGAGCAATCCTTTGTCCGGCCGATAAGACCTTATCGTAGCGTGGGATAGTTGGATAAGGTACCTAGATACCGAGATACCTAGGTACTTAGGTACCTACCTACACGTAGGTAAGGGATAGGTTTTTAAACAGGGCACAGGGCACATTCCCTATTTAATATATAGATTTCCCGTATTATAGTACTAATAATATATAATATATAGAAAAAACACAAAAGATTTATAATATATACTAATATATTTATTAACTAGTAATCTTATTATAATAAGTACTATTTATAAAGGAGTTGGGCTTAAGCCTATTCTAGGCTAGATCCTAGCGCGCCTCCTTTTATAGTATAAGAAATACATTAGGTAGACTAGCTTTTCCCTTCTCTCTTACTCCGTAAGAGAGTTAATACTATTATAACGCCTATTTATAGATACCTTAAGGCTAGTTCTTAATACTATTATTATATATCTTCTATAGTATAGTAGTTAGTATATAATCTTTATTAAGAAAGGACTTATGGCATCAAGAGGGGTCTCACCGGACCCCCGTATACTCCGGAACAAGACCGCAAAGAATCCCACAAAATGTGGATAAGGTTTTCCCCTAGGTACTCTAGTTTTTCCTTACCCTATAATTAGCAGAGGTACTAGATAGGTTATTTAGCCTAATTAGTGTATAAAAATTATTATTATTATTTATTAAGAAAGGAAAGTATATTATAGGCTAGACTTTAGCTTAATATTTTTTAGAATAGTTAGTATAGAGCTTTTAAAAAGAGTCTTTATAGGTATAATTAGATAATAATTAGTTAATATTATTATTATAAATCCTTTTAGTTAAGTAGATTAGGGTTTATACCCTTAATAGCTATAGTACTAATTACTACTAAAGCCCCTCTAAGGCTAGTCTATTATACTTATATCTTAGGTCCTTTCTTAAATATATGATTTTCTTTTATTATAATACTATTAGGCTATTATAATATATTACTTTTTATAAGCCGTGTTAGATAGGTACCTGATAGTGTTGTGATAGGGGAAAATTACCTTTATTTTAAACGGGGGATGTAGGCAGCCTCCTGCTGCGTCCTGCCTCACCCCTCGATCGCCGGGCCGCATACATGTGTCTGGCTTCCTCTCAGCCGCGAGCGGTTAGAAAGAAATGCGATGAGGGCCTGTGCAGGTTGACAACACGCCGAAATGCGATCAGACACCCTGGGCTAGTAGCTACGCAGTCGGAAACAATCGGGCGTGTTTTAGCATTAAAGGTTTCATTTTAGCTAGGAAAGGCGTAGTAGTAATCGTCAAACGCACCAGAACTTGGACAACCATCATTAAATAAGGAAAGCCAAAGTGACTGCGCCATCTTCTTCAACAAATTCGAGACCATCACAGCCGCACCCCCCTTGCAGAACGTACGCAATTCCATACATGACGTATTATCATGAGCGTGCCATGGTGATTATTGTGGTATCTAAGACAAGATGTCGAGTTGTGTATCGAGATTAGCAGCACTTGCCACCCTTCGAGGCATCATCGTCCGCAGGCTTGCTCAAGGAAATGTTCGTTCCGGCACCAATCGTGGCCTGGGCGCTATCGCCACCGTCGAGGGCTTTGCTGGAAACGATGCGATAGATTTCTACAAGCAGCAGGTTAGCTAACATATTGGACTTGCAGTAAAGTAAAGGTTTCGCGAACCAGTAAGAATGTTTTGAAAAGCAAGTTCAACATTGCTGGCATCGAGGGCAGAGGTCTCGATGAAGGAAAGGTGGTTTTCGCCTGGACAAAATAGTTAGCTGGGCAGGCAGATGCAGAAAGCGGCAACAAGCTGCTGGTTCAACATACTAGCAAACGCCTTGGCTTCTTCGGTGGGAACTGCTCTCAAGTGCCGCAAATCACTTTTGTTACCAACAAGCATGATGACAATATTGGCGTCGGCGTGGTCGCGCAGCTCCTTCAGCCATCGTGTGACGTTCTCATACGTCTGGTGCTTGCTGATATCGTAAACGAGGAGGGCGCCTACAGCGCCGCGGTAGTAGGCAGAGGTAATGGCACGGTATCGTTCCTGACCAGCAGTATCCCAGATCTGTGCCTTGATAGTCTTGGAGTCGACCTGGATGGAGCGCGTGGCGAATTCGACGCCGATGGTGGACTTGGAATCGAGGTTGAACTCGTTGCGAGTGAATCGGCTGAGAAGGTTGGATTTACCAACACCGGAGTCTCCGATCAGAACGACTACAGAGAATTTCGTCAGTGTCGATGCGCCAAGGCAGAGTGTATCGGAGTCGGTAGCTGCGAAATCGAATCAGGGGAGTAGGTTGTCAGCTGTACCTTTGAAGAGGAACTAGTGGGGCGACAAAGTTAGTATGAAGAGCTAAAGAAGCACGAGGTGATGGACGGAGAGGAAAGAAGCAGGAGCACGTACATCATATTCATCATTAGCCATGGCTGCGGTATTGTCGCGAGTGTGAGCGGATGTGTATGCAGTCGGTTGTGGTGACGCTGTGGTGTGGAGGAGGGAAGTCGCGGCTTTACAAAGGCCCATTAGGAGGTTTGGTGCCAAATGGGGCTGCCGGTGCTGCCACAAGACGTGGTTGGCACGGGGGGTTGGAGGGGCAGCACCCACAACGCAAGAAACCTCTAGTTAACGCTTGATACCTGCAGCCGAGTTACCCCGTAATTCTAGCACCGCACAGCCAAGCCGTAAATAGGGGCCTTTATTATTTAATAAACGGGCAGACTTTAAGGTACCCAGGTAAATACCTAGGTACATTCAGTGCAAGGTAATACAAGCGCCATTCGTAGGTAGTTATCAGCACCTAGGTAGGTACCTGCCACTAGGGAATCCTATAAACTAGGTACATTTTTAAGTAGACGCCAGTATACCGTCTGACCTTGTTACCGGGCTACACATACTTCATTTTCTATACCAGCTTCGCTCTGTTTGTCTGCTACTAGATGCATAGCAAGGTACTTAGGTAGTACTCCGAGTCCCTTGTGCAATTGCGCATTGTACCGGCGCTAAAGAGTTGGTAGCCTCGTAGGTAACTACCTACCTAGGTAGGTAGGTAGGTACCTAGGTTGGAGGGAGGAAAATCGGCTATAGAAAAAAATTATAGTCAGTTATAGATTTTGTCTCTAGTACCAGGTACTACTCGCGTGCTGTAATATTGCAGTAGGATCGTGGTAGAGACAAAGTGCTGCGATTATAGTTATTAGAATATACCTAGGTACCTACCTACTTCTAGGTTATTAGCAAATGCCTTATCCGCCCTGCAGTCGACGCGCGTTGGTGTGTGCTGTCACCTTCGAGTGTGCAGCTGCAGCCGCCAGCTGCAGCCAGCCGCCAGCCTCCTCACACACAACACGTTTGACGATATATATCAACCAGAAGATCTACGTGTTGCAAGTAGATGCGCGCTTACCCCTCAAAGGAATCCCGGGGATAGGAAATATCTCCCACTCACGCCTCACCGCAACACTACTGACACTCAGCGTTAATCCGCTGTCTGACTCTCCAGGGAGCACATAGAAACCTCGTTCCGCCCAAGCCCGAATCCCAACCCCGGCAAATCGCCATCAACTCGAAGCAGCAACATGGTGTAGCAGCGTTTCTGCACTCTTTGTGTGTATTAAAGCAGCATCGTCGTGAGTCTACCACAATCTGGCGCGGGCACCTGCATATTGTCAAGCGCCTTGCCCGACGCGTACGAACAAACCAACCCACAGCAATGGATATCGACGACAATGCCTCCATCGCTTCTACAATTGAAGAAGAGGCCGACCCAGATGCTGAATTTCCAGTGAAACAAATCCTAGCTGAGGGCCAGGTTGGCGGCCGGACCATGTATCTCCTTGAATGGGAAAATTATCCTCTTAGTGCAGCATCATGGGAGCCAAAAGAGAACATTCAGGGAGACATATTGGAAGACTGGTATCGTACGAAGCAAAAGCAGGAAGAGGGCCAGATCCCCAAATTTGATATTGATGAGTGGCGCATGGCGCTTATCCAGCATGTTCGAGATAAATACGCCCGTCATGAAATGCGAAATCGCGAACGTCAGCGCCGCGGATTGGAAGTTGGGCACTTTACCAAGACTTTAGAGCAATTTATTGCCGAAGTCAACGCCACCCCAAGTGACCTACCTCAAGTCGCAAGCGAAAGTGTTCACCAAACGGTCACTGCGAACGCCCCAAAACATACTACACAGCATGCTGAGGTTTCCGGGGAACGCTCTCCTCCTTCGTCAATCGACGGACTGTTTTCAGAATCTGACTCAGAATTGAAGTTTGGGTCTTCTTCTGGAAATTGTCATCTTGGCAGTGAAGAAGACTTGACAGTGTCTTCACCAAGCACAAACCCAAAACTTGTAGAAGATGCGGCAATACAACGATCAGAATGTTCACCACAGCGTGTTGCTGGTATCGCCATAGATTCTATCGAAAACATGGCTTCCGACGTTCTGGCTAACCAAGCGCCAGGTACGTTGTCTGGACACGCGCGTGACGCAGCGTCCGACCTCGGCGGCGATGCCATGGATATTGACGATGAGAGTGGACATGTTTTGCCGGGACGTTCGTCTCCAAACCGAGGGGGCGATCATAACAGCCTGCGTGAGAGCCGTTCAGTAAAAACGATTGCCGCCTCAAGCAACAGTATTCAGCCCTTCCCTGAAGCAAGCCTGGCAGCAGGCAAATCTTCACTACTGCGAGGGGGGCCTAGGAACGTCGAAGAGAATCAGAAGCGAGGTGTCTCATCTACCCTAGCATCAATGCCTATCAAACCCTTGAAGCGAGTTTCATTCTCCCTAGCGGCACCGATCAAAGAAAAGCCGAGCAGCAAATCCGAATCGAGCCTATTCGTACCCAATCACTGTCAAAAGCAGGCTTCATCAACTTCCAGCTCGAAGATGGGGACATTGATCAGCTCAAAGTCGAACTCTGCCGAAGAGAAATATTTGCAAGGGCGAAGTAATACTGAAGAAAGCTTACCAAAAACCTGTGTCATTGGATCGGTCAAGCTAGCGTGCTCGTTCCACGTCTCTTCGCCACCAGAAAACTCGCAAATGAGATTATATGCGGAGATTATGGACCTCGAGGAGTTTCAGTTCTCGCATGTATGCACCGCTCAAGACGTTATTTGGCAGTTACGCGCTTCCGAACTCAGCTCAGGTCCTCGGGTTACAGGAACTGCCTGTTCACATTTTCAAGCAGATAAGCTAGAGACAGTATTGAATTGTCTGCATTCGTCCTCTTTTGGCCTATTCTGTCACAATGATGGGTTCTGTCTCATGATGTACCCAAGCAAATGTGCCGACTGGCAGCAGCATCCGCTTCCAACATCAACACCGCCAACAGGTCATTTACTTCGATATCTAGCGTTTGCGACAGCGCCAAAATTTCGCGTCTGTGATATATCGTTGGAGTACAGCCTTCCGTACTCCTCAGGCATTGGCATCTTTGACAAACAACTCTACCGCAAACTACTACCGAGTAATGACCAGTTCGACAAGACTCAGCCAGTCTTGGATAGTTTCTTTCTGGTTTTCCCGCCATCAGCAAAACCAGAAGAAGACTTGCTATGTCGATGGCTAAGGGTATTCAACAGAAATTGTGAGATCCGTTCCTGCGCCGTATCGGGTCACTGGGCGAAATTTGTCGATGGGCTCAGAGGAGCAGTGATTCTACACCAGGACTGCGTTCAGCTACTACATCGTTTGCCTCACTTTTCAAAATTACTCCACAGCCGAAATGAAGATTACAACTTTTGGATCTTCCGACTACCCTTTTGCTCCCCAGTTTCGGAACAACACTTCATGGACGAGTATCTGGAGCAAGTTGGCATCGCTTTGGACTGGGCATTTCCACCTGGCATCGCAGTAATGGCCCCTCCTAGCTTCTTTCTTTCGCAACCTACGCAGGCGTACAATATGTTAAAGTGGATTTGGCAAAACTTTTCGGCTGAAGCTCCGGTCTACCGTCATGGGAAGCTGGTCGTCTGTCATAACATGGATGATTGGCTGCTCAACTTGATGTTAGAAAAGAGCAAGGCCAGTCTCGAGGCGCGCGAGCCCAAACAAATTCTTGAAGTTCGAATGAAAACCTTCATGCTGATGAAAAAGTTGTTGGGCCAAGACAATGAGGAAATATCGTCTCCAGTTGTTTACGCACCGCGTAATATTGACGGCAACGACGAGCAAAGCCTTGTCAATTGGTTTGGATGGTGGAGTGTATCTCAGGTGCACAAATTTCGGAAATTCACTGTGATTTGTTCAGATAACGAGGACGATAAAAGACTGTCAAGGTATATTGAGCGAGCTACCTTGAGGGAAATGTTTTCGGCAGCCTATGGGCTTGGTGGTACGACGTCGACTACACAGCGCGCGAGCCCTACACTAGTCACGAGCGACACGCCAGATTGTCTCAGCGCATACATTAGAAGTGTGAGCAACGATGCACACGCAAGCTTGTGGAATCCTCTCGTGATTTGTCCCTGGCCTCTTGTCCAACATGAGGGAACTTCGCAGTACGGCGATGCTAGTCAGTGGGTCAATTTTTTCGCGGAACATTATATTCTTCCACTGCTCAATGGCAAAGCCTTTGCTAAAAAGAAGAACACTGCAGTGGGATTTTTCTACTTGGTAGATGGCACCCCATATCAAGTTGACCGACTTAACGTACAGCCAGCGCATGCTTGGCTGGCTTTTGTACGACCAATGGAGCTGCATCGAAAACCGTGGAAGTACGCCGAGCTACTCTTTTGGGACTTTCGCCTCCGAGACGTGGCACACCGGTCACAAACGATTTCCGAGTCAGATCTGTCGTCCGCACAAAGAAATCTCATCACGGAAGTAACTAAGAAGTATGCTAAGATGAATCTCCCACTCGGCAAGGTTTGGGCCGGTGGCTTCAAGGCATCTAAGATGCACCCGCATCCTTTAGACATTACACTCGACTGGATGAAGGCAATGGTAGCCAACGTTAAGAGCTGGCTCCCCCTGAACCACGACGACTTGTTGAATCGTGGATGGAGCCTAGTCCGCAGCCGCAGCTCGCCATCCATGTCCCACTCTCCGGCCTTGTCACGCTATGCCGCATCCTCTGGCGGCGCAGAGACTGGAGACAATGAGGCAACAGAGGAGCCACAAATCATCTTGTTCGATCCACCAAATTCAAGCTCTGCTGACTCGATACCATATAAAAATAGGCTGTATCAGTGGGCAATGGCTGATCGTGTTTCAAGGGAGTTCGAGTATACATATGTGCCGACGTTGGAGTGGTACAGGGAGCAACAAGAGTCAGGTCGAGGCTTCGAGCATATTCGCGTGCTGTCGTGGAAGGAATTTTTTGAACATTACAGAATCGATGACCCAGAAAAATAGATCAGATTGTCTGTATTCGAGTTTTGTAACTCGTGACTAGTTTGCCTCCCAGTTCTCTATGTAGCCTCTCATTGCGTCTCATATCTCGAAAAGCTAACATGATCCTTGTATTACTTGCCCTTTCCAATTTTATTATACAAGGGAAGAAAACTGTCGCTTGTACGCAAAATATCCCACCCCATATCACTACGAAGGTCACTCGTCGCTGTTCTCTTATCTCGTCGAAGCCGGGAAGCTTCTAGTGCTCAACAGCACGCCCTTGATACGGCGGATATTGTCCCTCGCCTTTCGCACCTCGTCATCTGGCTCAATGTTGGAACCAGCCGTCGACATCATACCGTAGCCGCCTGGTGTAAAGTCCATGTGCGGGAAAATCATGCGGTCGAGGTCTTCCCGGAAATGTTCGACCTGTGCCTTGATATCCTCAAAGTCGCCACACTGAGAGACGACAGCATCACGGAGTCCCGAAAAGCACTTCGCGAGCTTAGTCACACTCGTAGTATGATCCAGCGTCGTTGCCTGCTTGAGCCCTGGATTTTTGGCATCCTCAGCCGCACTCGCCAGCGCGTCGCTAAACGAGGTCTGCGTGCCGATATCGCGATGAAACATTTCCGTAGGGTCCTCGTCATCTTCTTCGTCACTGACCATAGTTGTTGCGAGAGACGGAGTTGGCTTGTTTACGAGTGCAGCATGCTTGGGTGGCGGCACGACGGAGACGGTGCGCTCGAGCTGGTTCACGAGCGCCTTGAGGCGGCTGGCTGTTGTGTCGTGTAGCTCCTGGCGTGCAACGTTGAGGTTCCCAAGCATAGGTTCGGCTACAAACTTGCTCGCGCCATATATGAGTGTCGAAAGTCCTGTAAATCCATATAGCGTGTTGAGGAGGCCCTGCCTAGTAACGAGCGGCGGTGGGCGCTGCGGCTTGGTAAGGAATTCGGGGTATGTGACAATCGGCGCGCGGTCGGTAGCTGTGATGGCAGGTATACGTTTCTGCGGCGTGGGAGACACATTGTCTGTCTCTTCCTCTGTGGCCTAGCAGAGCCATGGCAAGTCAGTCAAGGACACAGTCAACCTTCAATAGAAGCTTACAGTCTCTGGAGCGTCTCCCAGAAGTTTTTGGATATGACCGTCTTCAACACCCTTTGACTTTAAAAAGACCGCCTTTTTGTCGCGTGATTTATTCTTGACCATCTCATCGTCTAAGAATCGTCGCGCAATGGTTAGCTTATCTTCTGTGGTCGAGCTGCCAGAGTCGGTGCTCGCTGCTGGCGTCGCCTCAACATCTGGTGTAGTCCCTCCGCTTCGCTGTGGGGTCCGCTGCCATGCGGGAATGCCATCGTCGCTCGAATCGCTCATTTTATCCGTGTTCTCTATGCTATTTTGGCGCTTGCTTCATTCCCATGTTGGCAACGAAATACAATGCCCTTTGAGTGGAAAGAATGGAATTGTTCCTTCTGATGAGCGTGCGGAGAATTGGTCATGACTAGTTAGGCCGGGGGGTGGTGCCGAGGCAAAGAGTTGTGGTGGGGCATCACGTCCATCACAACCTGGGTCCATCACAGGCAAGGTGATCAAGCTTTCGAGGCAAGATAATTCCACATATTTCACAGACTGAAACACCAGCTCAACCATTTCGATATTTTATGCGAGGGCTGCACTAATGCATTAGGGGGTCGCTCCCAGCTCGGGGATAGGGCATTTCCTGAATTTCCTCATGCTAGGACATCACGAGGCGTGACAAGGCAAGAGAGTAATGGTCTGCTAGCCACTTTCTCTACAGCTGCTCGGGCTCCGTGGAAAATTTTGACACTCAGCGCGTGACTTGCTACGTGCAGCGAAGGTACAGAAAAACGTGCAGCTGGGCTGATCGAGATTTCCTACGATCGGATCTTCGAACCCACTCAAGCCCCAGTCAACGCAGTTCGTTCGGAGTAAATAGTTCACATAGCAGTTAAAATGAGCAACTACCTAGGGGTACAGTATCTTTCGGACAGAGGTGCACGAGAGATGCACACTTGATTATACTAGGTACGGCAGCTTTATCGCGCTGAGAGTCCGAGATATGCTGAACTTGGACGGTTCCCCTTAACAAGGTGTCCGCAGATTACATCATAGTGGTTTATTTTCTTTATTAAATTACTCTACTTAGACTCTTCTATATCTTTCTAGTACCTTTATAGTTTATAAGTACTAGAAAAACCGTAGCAAACCTTTTTTACTTTATAAGGGGGTTAATACTAGTTATTATAATACCTACTTATAGATACCCTGAGGCTAGTCCTTAATAGTATATTATAATATAGTAAATATAAAAGGAACTCTTTAAATCCCTTTAAGAAATAAAAGTATACTATATATACTATATATACTATAGGTAGTATACTTCTATGCCTATATCCTAACTTTTAAAAAGTTTGTGTTGATGTAGGAAGAGAGTTATTATAACAACTTGCTAAGGTACGGAGTACAAGGTACCTAAATTCTATGGGACTTGTTTTAGCATGGACCTCAACACGGGTACTCAGCCCCCTACCGACTCCTCCCCTCGAGTCACACGGAGACAACGCCCGGTTGCTACCTAATAACTTGGCGCAATGCTGCTTCACGAGTTTGCTATTACGAACAAGAGATTGGATATTTCCACAGTCGGTTCTAGCACACAAATAGGTATGTTGATTCCCTGTGGGATATGTGGCGTAGCGCGTCATGAACGGCTTCGCGGGCGCAAACCAGGCAGCAGCTTCTGATTCAAGTGAACCAGTTGTGGCTGCTGGTGGTGGTACTCGGCGGCGCGCCTGGGAGCGGCAAACACCAAAAACCTGCAACCTGGTTACCGCTTCCTTTCCGCGTCGCCCCTTGCTTCGCCAACAAACACGCAGCCCCAGGCATAAAAAGTGTGCAATCACCAATTTCAAGACTCATTCTTGATTGAGGGCTTTGCGGTTTGTGTTTTTAGCTCATTCCATCGCCGATCGCCTGGCATACACATCCAGACGCCCGCATCTCTCTCATCATGGTGTCTCGCCCCAAACGCTCGGCTGCTACCAAAGCGACCGAGAATATCTCGGTACAATCGAAATGGACTGACAATGAGAGGACTGGCGATAGTCCCGTCCCGTCTCGCCGTTCAGGACGCTCTACAGTGTTTCGCGACGCGCCTTCATCCCCAGAATCAGGCAGCATGCCCTCCCGCTCGCGTCAATCCGCGCGCGCCGGTCGTCGCTCCGAGCAGTTTGACGGCGGCGAAATCGTCACCGGAAAGCGCAACCGTGGCACCAAGAAGAGCTATGTCGTCGAGTCCAGTCCCGACGATGATGAGGACGATATGGAGGATGAGGTTGAGGTGGACCTTGATGACGAGGATGCTGAAGGGGAAGACGAGGTTGACATGGATGCCGAGGGTGAGGATCTCGATGCCGACGGAGATGTTGATATGGATGCAGCACCGCCTCCGCGCCGCAATAAGGTAACAACTATCAGAGTCTCGCGCTCGGCAAAGCCCCGCAACGCTGCCAGAGCGGCCGCATCCCGCATTGTTG
The DNA here is from genome assembly GCF_000225605.1 of Cordyceps militaris CM01. NCBI lineage: Eukaryota > Fungi > Ascomycota > Sordariomycetes > Hypocreales > Cordycipitaceae > Cordyceps > Cordyceps militaris. Next base: position 1,041,731 of record NW_006271973.1, on the reverse strand, counting down.
CAGATGATGACGATGACGACGATGACGAGCTCAGTGAGCCAGGTAGCGATTTAGCTGATGAGACGATGGGCGTGCGCGAGGTTGAGGAAGACGCTGAAGGAGAGGAGATTGAGGTGGCTGGAGACGGCGAGGAAGAAGAAGAGGAAGAGGAGGAAGAGGAGGAAGAGGAGGAGGAAGAGGAGGAAGAGGAGGAGCAGGAGGAAGAAGAGGACGCCGAAGGCGAGGCGGATGTTCGAGAGCTCGATAGCGATGAGGACGGCAGCCGCGCTGGTACACCAGACCTGGCCAAGATGACCAAGCGCCAGAGAGCCCGCTTCGACGAACAGCCCCAAGAATACATGAAGCTTTCGGATGGTACGTGCGGAAACACATCGGATGCATACCTAACACTAATCGCATCATTGCAGAGGTTCAAGCAAAAAAGGTGTTCACGGCTGAAGAACTGTCTATGCGCCGCCAGGAAATGGCTCGTCGTAGACGGAATCTAAGCGAGAAGCGCAACGAAGAAGTCAAGGTATGCCACGTATAATCAAACATCGGACGAAGCGCACGGTAGTGAGACAAGTTTTTCTAATCACGGCATCAACAGATGGAAACTATCAACAAATTGCTCAAAAAACAAGCGCCCAAGACAAAAAAGGGTGCCCGTGGCAACTCACCCGGGGCTGATGTCAGGCCAGCCGCGACGCTAATTAGGTGGGTTAGCAGCAAGGGCGGCAGCAAGATTGCCGTGCCCGAAGAGATCATGGGCGGGCCAGTGGGCAACGTGTTTGGGCCGGCGGGTAAGGGTAGCAGTGGAACCAAGATGGTGGAAGAGGTGGCGTGAAGATGTGATTCTCGGACCAGGTTGAATCTTGCGCATTGGTTTCTTGTTATTGGAGAGGTTTGATTGTAGCACAAGTGCAGCGATCTCGGCGCCGCGACACTCTAACTAGATAGGTTTTCATGGAGAGGAAGGGGGAGGAGCAGAGGAAATACTGTGCGTTTGAACGCTATTGCTGGCGTGTACGTTTGTTTCCGGCACTACAGAACAATAAACATACTGCGTTGAGCAGGACGACCAAGTTTGTGGTGCAGCTCATCTATCAGGGCATGCAGGTTGAGTGGGCTGCATGATGAGTCACTTATTGTAATCTGCTTCGATGATCTGGAAAGTGATCTTGGAGGCGCGACTATAGGATCAAAGGGCGGAAGCCTCGCAAGAAGCTAGCTTGGCCAGATTGTCTCCATTTGAAAATCCATTCGACAGACATTATACTTCTGTTCTCAACCGAGCGATACTGCGAGTCCCGAAGAAGAAAAGAAGAAGAAGAGTAAATCTTCAGCTTGTACACTGGCCGCACGTTTGCATGTATGTGTGGCACTGGAAAAGCGTGCTTCGCCCACCTCGTCGGGACTAGGACTTCCCTCTCTTCCGTCGAGTCATCGAATCAGAGTTCTGCCTCGTATTTGCCATTCTGCTTTTTCCATGTTGGTCCTCCCTCTCCCTCTGCCGTGCTGCAATGCAACGGCAGCTGACGTTAGCCAGTTCTTGAGAGCGGCGCAGCGTGATGACGGGACAGGTTGAAGCAGAATCCTAAAATTACCCGAACACAGTCCTCCCTGATCTGTGAGTTACGGGCGCCGGCTTACCTAGTGAGCAGGCAAACTTTCAAAGTGGCAAAGCGCCCCAACGCCCGCGCTTGTTCGCGCAAACTTGGCTCGTGGGGTACACCTCCTAGGTTACGTAGGTAGTTACCGCCTGGTAGAGATAGGGTAAGACCTACCTAATAAGTTGGGATACTAATACCTACCAGGTAGGTAGGTAAGCCATAACACTTGCACAGCTCGGGGAGGGAGACTCCACCACCGAGGCGGCGCCTCAAACCTTCAGTTCCTCCTCACATTCATCAACTTTGCCCATCTCTTTTGTGCGCCACCTTAATTTTTATTTTATCTCTTCTCCCCGTTTCTGTGGCTATACACTTTTTTCTCACAATCAGCGTTAGCCCCCTCTTTTTCTTCTCTTTTGTTTATAGCGACTTGTTTCATTTCACCCATCGCCCCACGTTTCTATCTACTCTTATACGACCGACTCGCCCGACGACAAGTCTCCTTCTTCCGCCGACTTTGCAAATCATTGTTTCAATTGCGTCCTCCAAATCCAGCCCCTATTGAAAATATTATACATCCGGTATTCCATAGGATTTCAGGACTTCAATACCCGTTGGCAGGGCCGCCAGTCGCCTACCATTGGGCGCGCCGCTGCATGTACCTAGCACTGCTCTTGCTCTGAGACATATCAAACCGACTCTTATCAAGATGGACAATGTTTATTTCCCTAGCATGGACATTGCCGATGTTGTCGAGTCTGATTATATCGGTGTCGTGCCTCAGCCTGGTTTCCACCGTACCGCTGAACAGCTCTCCTCCGACAACTACTTTGCCAATTCTTTGGACAATAGTCGTGGGGAATGGGATTCAATATTGAGCGAATTCACGATTGATGCTTGTATACAGGATCCCGGCACTTTTAATTCGTCCCTTCTTTCGACATCTCCGGTCACGTCATCGTCAGTTCACAACACTCCCGACACGGTCGTCAGCAATACTTGGGCGAATCCCAGCGGCTCCGGAGAAGGTATCGACGACAGAATAAGGGGGCCAGAACCGACTTTCAGAGGGACAGCAACCGAGAAATACCTCCAGAATCAAACGACCACTTTTGATTCGGACCTGCCAGCCAACGATATCCACCAACCGAGGTCTGATTCAGCGCCACACTCAGCCCTGGCAGTGAGCCAGGGCACAGGAATAGCAGCTGGCACTATCGTATGCTCTGCTGCTACACTGGGTACTTCCCAGAAAGAGTCGACTCTCGTCATGAATGCGTCTCCTCGGCACCGCGTCTCCCGCCTCCCACCCGACATCGGGCCAGATGGGGAGATCAGGTACCTGGAGCCTCACGACATACCCCAAATCAGGCCCGAGACACGCCACCAAACCGTTCAGCATGCTGTCGAGCAGAATGTGATACTGCCTCAAGAATTGGAAAGACACATGTATTATCCCTCTGGGCAAGAGCGCAGTCGACAAAATGAACAAATTCCACCGCAGGTGCAGATGCAACAAGTGCAGCCACAGCCACAGCCTGTACTACAATCCCGACCCTTTCAGTACGTTCCGGGCCTTCAGAAACTACAAACTATCCAGCAATTCCAAGCCCTTCAGCAGCCTCAGCAAGGAACAGGCTCCCAGTACTTCCCGAATCAACAATTCTATAGCCAAAGTTCACACTACGCTCACCCCCCTCATTACCCTCAGCAAAGCAATGCTCCTTTACGCCAGAAAAATGCTACTGATACACAACAGACACAACAACAGCAGTATCTTCAGCATTTTCAACAGGCTTCAAAAGTACCACATTTCCAGCCTGGCATGCACGATGTTCACCCAGTCGCTCAGCAACCACGACAGTCAATGCCGCCCGTCCATAGCCATACACATATGCAGGCGCCTCCAATGGCGCAGGATAAATGTCTAGAGCTTTATTACACTGCAGATGGATACAAACCTAACTCGGATCGCCCGGAGAAGCCCCCGAACACTAATTCGCACGAATGGCTCAGAAATCGAGATTTCCGCTCCACATGGAACACCGGCGATGTCTATACAAATTGGTTGGATACTAGCCCTAACACTGTAGAGCCGCACGTCAAACCGTTTCTCAAGAAGGACATCAAACTCGGCATGTCGTCACAAGATGCAACAAAAGCTGCCATCACAGACGGTTTCGTACGTGGTGCAGGATGGGCCGCAAAACTATTCTTGATGCAAATCGAGAAGGAGATGAGGGAAAGCGGAACTATGCTGGGTTACCGGCCACACAAGAAAGTCCAAAAGGCTGAGTTGGAACAGTCTGTTGTAGACCATATTGTCCGGACAAACCCACCATCTATCCACGGGGCGCAGTGCGCCAATGTCATTGCCTGGGCGTATGATGAATTCTACCCCGGCGTTTTCTGTCAGGAGGGTAGCAATGGCAGGCCACGAGGCCCAAATGAAATTTTTGAGGCTTGGAAAATTCTCAGCAAGCGAGTTACACCGGATCAGCTGAAACCAGTGGTGTTCGATACCAGCACGGGTATGATTGTGATGACGGACCTCCCGCTCTCTCGGCCACCTCGGCCACCAGTGGCCGAAGTGAGAGCGTTCTCTGCTCAAGATGGGCACGAAACAGCCATCAGAATAGCTCAGTTCCCCGTTCCCAATGCTAAGAGCGGGCGTGTTGCAGTGAATTGCGGGGAAAACTTCTTTACCAACCCTGAAGGACCGGCGACAATGAAGCTTCAGCAGATGAAAAGGGCTGAGTCGATGGCATCGAGGTCGATAGCCAAGCCTCAAGGAACCAGACAGACTCCTAAGACAGCAGAGGAGAAGAAAGAAAACAGAAACCGCAAGGCGGACGAAAAGATCAGATGGACGCTTACTGGGCAGTCACGTACTATTCAACTTGAGCACATGACAGGAGTGGTGTCCTACGAGTGCAGCGATGGCGAGTTTCGCATTTTGGAAGGTCAGAGACTCGAAGAGGCTAAAGAAAGGACTTTCCAGCGCATCATAAAACAGCAGGAAGCTAGAACTTCGGCAGACGCCACAGGAATAAATGCGTCAAGCACGACAGCCAACGAGTCGCTAGTTGTACTTCTGACAGGTGCGGAACCTGACAGCAATGGGCAGACACCTCCACTCCCTGTGGATGGCCTTCAAAGAATTCACATGGCAGATACGCTGGATATTAGTGCCAAGGTGAACCAGCCGATGAATCTCGGAGAAATCAAGAGGAGGCGAGTGCCGGACGACGAGTCGATGCCAGGAGTGCGACGAAAAAGAGTTCGGCAAGATGTACAGCCAGGGTTCCGGGAGGCAAGAACAGGTAAAGAAATGATATCTTCTCGGTCGCTAGATAGCAGTAATGAGGGGCACTGAAGAGCCCTCGATGCGATTTTTGGGGGGGGGCAAGGGCAAAGGAGGAATGTATTTGGATCTCCAAGAAAGTTGGTTGAAGTGGACCGTGTACTACCATTCATAACGAGACCCGACACGATATTTCAATGTACTGAACAATTCAGATATCGATGTATCTTGTAGAACATCGCGAGAGGACCCGTCCTCTGCGCTGCATTGGGACGCTTCGCGGCGGAAGTTGGCTCCGAAGTCATTCCAGCCTGGTTTATTGGCACGGCCTTACAATGCACTTAGTGAACTGTTAACATCGCTCCTGTACAATGTTTATTTGCCGGCTGAAGAAAACAACGGTCTGAACAGATATCAGTGGCCAAATATCTACACAACATTACAACCCAAGCCTGCTACATGGGCTCACACGGCCGATGATTTGAGCTTTCATCGATAATTTTATACTACAATACGTAACTATGTGGGCTCTCGGCTTATCAGGCGAAGCATTCGCGACGGGAGAGACAAGTGGATTCGTAGACGTTTGGACAGAATAATCTGTACGGAGTACAGTATGCGGACGTAGTACGCAACTAGGTGGAGAAGCCGGTTGGAAACTGTTTGACTGTCACATTTATTCGTTAGTTGGTTAGTTGGTTAGTTGGTTAGTTAGGGTTTGCAAGAACAGGGTCACTGTGTGGGAGCACATTCAATGTAAGAGAGTGGGACCAGGTCAGTAACCCCGTTTGCAGACCAAGCATCATTCATTCCTTTTTTCAGAACCTTTGCGCCGAGTTTACCACCTCCGTCTATGCCTGCGAGCAAAAGTATACTTTTGGTTGTTTAATAGGTGAGCAGTCGTCGAACGAAGGCCTGACCGGCTCAAAGTTTAACTCCCTTCGAGCGTTGCTCTACCAAGGGCCGTTGACGCTTCGTTTTTCCTGGTCTTTTTCTTTTCAACTTGTTGTGTGGAGAAGTCACAGACTTTTTTGCCTACCTATGTACCTCCAAGCCATCCAGCCATCCGTTCAAAGCCACCAATGAATGGTCTCTAGGTACATACACGCAGGTATTCATTTTAGTGCTGATCCTAGGTGCCACAATCCCGTCACTACGCCTCCTGCTAATGGTGTGGAACAGGACCTTGACCATTCTTTTGAGACAATTATTTCACTTGCTAAATCATGTCTGATATGGCCTATCAATATGTGGCTGCGGCCAGCATACCAGGTAGGATTTGTCTGGTGGTGTACGCGGTCCGCGTTGTGTTGTTCAATGGCTACCTGCAACCCGATTTGCGATCTGACAATTGACACCTCTCCATCTCGTCGAACTTGTGCTCATCACTTTGGTTCCTCCCCTCTTAGCTGGCTGCTCATTGCTGGTCTCGGCCAGACTTGTGTGTGGGGTGGCCGTTGCAACCCTTTGAGTGCAACGCTGAGAGCGGAGAACTTGTCTACCTATGTATGTGTCTATGTACATACATAGGTACCGATAACCCGGGCCAGTATGTACTTCACATTGAGCAAACCAGCTCCAATGAACTGTGTGATGCAGGCAACCCGCAAGAAATGATCCAGACTAGATCAGTCGCTGTGGGCCTGGCACTGGTAACAGGTTTTAGGCATTTTAGCGTTCCCAAATGCGCGCCGCACAGTGGACACAGACCTTCTTCTGGCCCTCCCCCGCAGTGGTGTGTCCTCCAAGTGGCAGGCGAGTGCCTTTACCCTTTTGCAGCTGGCCTCCTAGCAAAGCCCTGAGACGGTCAAGAAGAAAGTTCATTATCTTTGCACCTCGTCTTTAATTTTCAGGCGACCTTGCTGTTTCTCAGCCTTATTGTCGATCTTGTTTTCGCATGTGTGTTTGCTTGGGCTGTGGAGTACATAGGTACCTACCAGGTAGGTACCTTAGTACCTGTACCGTCAAACACCGTTGCTGCAAGATGCACCAGTACCACAAGACCAACCAACCACCACCACTTTAAAGCCACAGTCCGGCTTCCACCCCGCGTCTTTTTACGCCCCGCGCGCCTCTCGTCATAAATAGCCTTGTGACCTTTCGCTGCGTTCATCCTGTGCCTTTCCCTTTGTCGCCTCGGCTTATCCCCACCCTGGTAAGTCTTCTTCTGTATCGCTCCACTCCGCCTGTCGCAACCACCCAGCCGTGACAGCTCACGATACATCGAGTGTCACCTAGCCTTTCCCCTCACCAGTCTTCTGGTCCTTTTTCATTCGCGCTTCATACCGAGCTTCACAGCTCACTATAAGCCTGATTCATACTCTGGCCTTGAATTTGGGTCCGGCATCATTCTCCCGAGCCAATTTTCTTACTCTCATTGCAATCTCACCCGCCATCGGCGCCTCCGATGGTCATGCCTTAGCTCACGCGAGTCAAGGGTGGCGAATCTTCACAAACCTTCTCGATACCAAAGGAAAAGTCGGTTGATTTCTTTCAAACACTCGTTTCTATTCCTGCACCACCCCTTTCATCATAAGCACAATATTCCCATGTGCTCATTGCACTCGTTGATGTCTGGCAATTTAAAATTGACATTAGAGACCTTCCAAACGCTGCTCATGCTTCGCCCTTGGCGCTCTGCTCAACCCTGCTGACATCCCTCTTCTTTCAGTCGCCGCGGCCGAGAACCCATCGTCTTCACAACTGACGGCTGATCTCACCATATCTTCTGCAGTGCTAGCCGCCGCCGCCGAGCACATCATGATCTTTTCGGACTTTTACAAAGGCTCGCGCTCGCCGCTCGCCCGACTCCGTACCGGCAACCCACAACTCTCCTCCAAACTGCCCACTACCTCCCCGGATTGGGTTGGCGACGAGTATGTGGACTTGCTTAGCAAGGACAAGGCCAAGAACAAGGAGGCTATTCGCCGTTACCTTGCTGACAAGGTACGCTACGACTGGGTCTTCGACTGGCCACAGCAGCTTGCCCCAAACTCGCCTGGTAAGCCTCCCCAGCAGGATCAGGCGCAGGCTGTCAGTCCAAAGGCGGCCAAACAAGACAAGGTGAACTCAGAGACATCCGCTGGCCTTGATGCAATAGATGATGGCTATCAAGTCGAGGACTCCGAACTCGAGTCCGACGGCGAGTCTGTGTATAGTGTCGTCTCCGCAGACGATCTCCACTGGCAGCCCCGTGCCGAGTGGACGTCCGATATCGACGACCAAGGAGACGACTCGTCTTTCGATGACTCACAATCCTCACTGCAACTTGCTGGTATCGCCCGAAAGGCGAAACGTCGCCGCGCCATCCGCGAAGAGGCATCGTGGAACCCAGGACTCGCCTGCTTCGAGGCCCGGCGCAATGCCTGGACCGGCGCAAAGACGGCACGCGTCCGTTCAAAGCCCGTCACCGCCACATCCGCCCAAACCCTCTCGCCACGCTCTCCACGCCGCTTCTTCTTTCGCCGCAGCATGTCGAGTTCGCCTCCTACCGCTGCTGCGTTGGCGGCGGCGCATTCTGCATCTGTCGAACTCTCTGGCACTGCATCCGACTCTTCATCCATCCCCCATGACGAGCTACGTAGAGTTGACTCTCAAGTCGACGGAAGCACTGCTAATACGCCCGCTACCTCCACCGCCACCGAGGAAACGCGCAGCTACCCCGTGGAAACGATGCTGCCGCTCGCCCAGCCTATCTTACCACCCAACAACCCGTTGCGTGCGTCTATCACTCCCAACGTCTACCTTGGTCTCTACGATAAAGTCATTCTGCATAATCTTCAACCGTCGTGCCCTATCAACCTCGCCGACATGATGCGCTCCTGCGTCGTGGGGTGGAAGCGCGATGGCGATTGGCCTCCTCGCTCCACACCCTACAACCCATCTGCAGCTAAGAAAAAGAGCCCAAAGTCCAAGAAGCCAGCAGCGGCTACGGAACCCTCGACACAACCTACAGAAACCGAACCAAAAGCTAGCCGCAGACTTAGCTTCAATCTCTTAAATCGTGACAATGACGAGTCCCGCACGGGAAAAGGCTTCCGCCGGAGTTTGCAGCGCGCTTTTGGCATGGGGCCTCTCCCAGGCCCTGGGGAGACTGCTTGAACCGATAATTCATGTGGATGAGCATGAATCAATTACGAATTATTAGGGATCATGGAAGCTACCAACTACTGACGTGATGCACTTCTTCTATACCCTGTTATTTTTTTACTTTCTTTTGTTAATTGAAGGGATTTATGTTTGCAACTTCAACCGGGCATAGAAAGCTAGCTGGCTTTTTGGGAGTTCTTTCAGACTTGACGCATCGTTGCTTTCTTTCAAATCGCTTTATTCCCTGATTGGTTGAGTTTTGGTCATGTCTTGCATATACCCATAGCTGAACGAAACCTTGATTGTCTTTGACTTGATTAATCCGTTCCCTCGCATCGTCTGGTCAGGTAGTCAGCATGTGACCTCTGACACGTCCTCACAGTAACGTCTCAGGTCAAATCGCATATATCGAGACACAAAATGGACAATAACTGAGCTCTCGCGATGGCAGAATACATTTAAAGTGCAAACAACTTTTTATCCGGTCTCTGCACCAGGTCCTCCATCACACCGATCAAGTCTCCTAGTAGCTTCTCCGCGTACCCACCCCAGCTCTCGAAAGTTACAATCTCCAATGTAACTCTGTTGCCACCTTCGTGCACAAATGCCTGGATCTTCCATTCTCGTAGCGGTTCCTCGTGGACATACAGTGTCTCGTACTTGTTCTCTGCCTCCTCTTTTGTATTCTCACGCGAGGCCACGTGCGATACATCTTGATGCACCACCGTGTCGAACCACCACTGCTCCAGCCCATCCTCGCCCGTCATGCTCCTCTGTTTCTCCCACCCTGGGCTACACAGCTCGGCAATCTCTTCTAGGCTTATACCTTCATATCCTGCGCTCTGGATATGCTGCCGCTCCACAAACGCGAGTAGATCTGCGCCAATCCACGACTCGTCCATGCGCACACGAAACGGCACGTACTGCCAGCAAGGCCCTGTAACAGTGTCTGCGCCTTCAAGTTCGATGTTTCTGCCGCTGACGACTTCACCGAATACAATATCCCGTAGCTCTTGGCGGCGCGCGAGACACAACGCCCATGCGGCCGTGGGCAGGGACGCTACAGTGACTTCGCGATTCCACATGGAAATATCAAGGTTTCTCTCGATGGCGAAGTGTTTTCGATTGGTAATCGGAATATTTGGACGGAGGGCAGTAATCGTGGAGCCGGCGAGAAGTTCCCTCCAGTAGGGTACACTGGCGGGGATGGCGTGCTTCACCACACGAGAGACATACGAGGAAAATGGCAATGAAGGCTCCGGCGTCTTTTTGTGGGTGTAAAGAGCAGACAGCTGGCGCAGCAAAATTGGGAGGCACATCTCATCGTACTGCGCGTGGGAGATGCGAAAGACGAGACAGCTGCGCGAGGAGGGGCTTTGGGGATCGGAGACATAGAGCCATTTGACGAAGCTGGAGCCAAGCGGTAAGGGCTTCTCAACGTCGGCACGACAAATATCCTTAGAAAAAGATGAAAGGCCTTGTTCGGGATTGGTAAAGGCGTATTCTTCGAATGATGCGGCGAGGGAGTCAAGCACAACGGCGTATCCTCTTCCCGCGCTCTCGACAAACACTGTGCGGAGAATCTCGTTGTGAGAGATTAGATCCTGGCAGCTCTGGCGAAGAAGGGGCAAATCAACCTCTCCTTCGAAAAATATGAGCTCATAGCGCGCGGAGAATCGTGGTTTCTCTGTGGTGCCCCGAACTGCAATTTGCTGCAGGAATCGTGTTGGCAGCACATTGGCGACAGTCCAGGCCTTGTTCTCGAGCTGCGGGCGAACAACATCGGCAAGAAAAGCGTTCCTGTCATCAATTCCACTGAGAAGAGCAAATGGCTCAGCGGGGGAATAAGCAGGATCTTCTGTTGTGCATGTCGACTCTTCGGTACATTCCATTACCGCAGCCATCGCCACTAGAGTCTTGCTCTTAAACATTTGCGCAACGGTAAGGCGAATGCCCTCTGGTCGAGCTTCAGACGCAAGCTTCATGGCCGAGATTGAATCACCTCCGAGTAAGAAGAAATTATCCTCTAATCCAATCTCTGTCTCCGGGACACGCAACACACGGCTCCACAATGCTCGAAGTCTGCGTTGACGTTGAGATGTTGCAGAAATTATTGTCTTCTTCGCTTCAGGGGCGTCTGTAGCATTCATAGTAGCCTTTTCCCCGATGATTTGTATCTTGCCCGCGATATCGTACTTGGCCAGTTTTCCTGTAAGATACAAACCATCCGTTGGTGAGAAAGAACGCAGTTCCGCTAGCCATTGCGGAAGAGCCAGCAGCTGGAGCTGTTTTGGCAGAGAGGTCTGTATTACCAGTTCTCCAATGGCACCCACTGGAAGCACTCTTCTCGGATCATCTGATCGAACAATGTACGCACCCGAAGCGCCATCGTAAACCTTCAGCACCGGATCTTCCTGTGCCGTTTCGACAATATCCCGAAGTATGACAGCATCAGCATCAGAAAGAGAGTAAATATTGGCAACAAGCGAGGTCGTGCCCTGAGAAAGCTGCTGTGCGACATGTTTGAACTGGGTTAACACCCTTTGCATCATGGTCTTATCAACCGTCTTGGAGTCAAAGCTTGCCATGACCAAAAATCCCTTGGGGTCAATAGAGCACACCAACATCAGCGCATATGTGTTGAACTTGAGTGCCTCTTGAGCAGCCTCGGCATCACCTGCTGGAACTAGACAATTTGCTGGCAAGTTTGTATCCAAAGGCAATTCACCAGAATCGGTGCTCGGATGCAGGACGAGGCCGGTTCGAAGTTCACAAGCATCTCGCGCGTCAGGGCTCAATTGACGGATATGCTGCAGACCAAAGTGCTCGTGCGGAATCTGACCAATGATCTGTTCCTGAATTGATTGCAAGAATTCGCCAATCTGGGCCTCAAGATCAACTTGCACACGAACTGGTACAGTAGTGATCATCGGTCCCTCAATTTCTTCGGCTCCCAATATCGGCGCGTTTCGCCCCGTCAGGGTCTCTCCGAAGACAACATCGGATTTATTGATGTATTGTGACGCCACAATCGCCCAAGCGCCTCTAATTACTGTTGCCACCGTGGCATTGGATTTAGGCAAGTCTTGCAGGGAAACATATTCCTCCAACAGCTCGTCTGCCTGGGTCTGGTATCCTTCATATGGTAGTGTCGGGAACTGAAGACGATGAGTGCCCCGCAGCTGATTCCTCCAGTATTCTTCGGACTCATTTCCATCTTTTGCCGAGAGGTAGCCGATGAAATGCTTGAACTCTGCAGCTCGTGACAACAACTTGCCTTGGTAGGCCTGGTTGATGCGTTCCACAATGAGAGGCATAGCCCATCCGTCATATAGTGCATGATGCATGGTCAAAACGAAAGAAAGGGTACTAGAACCGGCATCATTGATGATCGCACATCGAATCAGAGGTCTGCCAAGATCCATGGCCGCCTCGCGATCGGAAACCAGGTAATCAGCAACTTTGGTGCCAGTCCGATACTCGAATTTACCATTGACTACGACCTGAAAAAGCCCGCGTCTAGGGACCTGCACAATTCGGGTACGCAGAATAGGGCTGTTCTGGGAGGCTTCGTCGAATGCTGCAATGAGTTTCATGGCAGTTTCAAGATCCTTCAACGCCACAACTCTCTGTGCCACATATGCCTCTTTGAACTTGCTGGAAAGTGCCATGAGCGCTTCTTGGAGGGGCGTGCAAGGGTATACATCCTCAACAAGCTTTGGCTCGATGCTGCACAATAAAGCAACATCTATTCGGGCGGTATCTTCGCTCCAAGACTTGGGAAGTAGGGAGAATGGCTTCGTATCCCCCAATGTCTGTGATGAGATATGGGTGGCCTTGTTTGCCATGAAAGAGAGCGTTGGGCTACTGAAGATATCGGCCACCGTTAATGCCAGCCCCTGCTCTCGCGCTGCAGCTACAAGCTTCATGGCGCGAAGAGAGTCGCCACCAAGACCAAAAAAGTTACTCGCTTTGAAAACAGTGCTTTGAGACCCCAGGACACAGTTCCAAGCATGTGCCAACTTCTTCTCGGCGTCTGTCTCGGGCTCCTCTTGTGGTCCTTGGTCTGCGTGCGTCGTGCCAAGTTTGGATCGAGGCACCGTGATGCCTATTTCACGAAGTTTTCTCCTGTCAATCTTGCCTGATACCATTGAAGGCATCAAGGCAAGTGTAATAAATGCGGCAGGTACCATATATCTCGGTACTTTGGCGCCAAGGGTGGTGTCGATAACATCAAGCGCAGCTGATAGGTCGGGGGAAGGATCAACAAAGATTTTGGCGGCGTCAGAATCGGTAAGAGATGTTTCAACCAGAAATGCCACCAAAGTTGGTGATCCACTTTCCGGCTTGATAACTTCAGCGGCGACTTTGACTCCAGTGGGCAGGCAGGCCTGGAGATGATGCTCTACCTCGGCCAATTCGACACGCTGTCCACGAAGCTTGACCTGCTGATCCTTTCTGCCTACAAACTCAATAGATCCAGACAAGTTTGACTCATATCTAACCAGATCGCCAGTCTTATACAATCTGCCCCGCCGGCCAGGATAAGAAGCATAACCGTCTGTGAGCCAGGTGGGATCTTCAATGAATACTTCCGCAGTCTTGGCTGGCTCCTTGAGGTAGCCAATACCAACAACTGGACCTTCGATCAGTAGCTCACCAACTTCGCCAATCATGACAAGGGCGTTGTGATCTTCCGGATTGACCAGCCATGTCGTACCGCCAACTCCTTTTCCGATTCCGGTGGACAAATTGAGCTCGTTGTTGATTGTGCAGCCGACTGTGCACTCTGAAGGTCCGTATGCAATGACTAGACTGGTATATTGGCTCCATACTGCGGCGTCACTGGAAGACACTGCTTCGCCACCGAGTCCGAGGACGTCTAGCGATGGGATGATATCAGAATCCAGAACCCGAGCCACGGAAGGTGTCATGTGCACCATATTGGCCTTGCTCTCTCGAATCGAACCGCTCAAGTCATTCATTCGGCCTTGCTCGGAGGGGACGCAGATCTGACCGCCACAGGCCAATGTACAGAGCATACAGTCAATGCTGACATCGAAGGCGTAGGACGGGAAGTCGAATACGCGCGAGGTTGATTTATAGCCGACGGCCTCTGCTCGGGGAATGGCCCCGCTGGTGTAGTTTTCATGCGATATTGAGACACCTTTGGGTTTGCCGGTACTGCCTGAGGTAAAAATGACGTATAGGAGAGACGATGATGGTACAGCAGGGAGAGGATCTGAAGAGAGCTGCAGAGCATTGTCAAATGTAGACTGAGAGACAACAACAACTTTCCCTCCCGCTGAAATCTTAGCTCCCAGTGAGCTCTGCAAAGCCGATGTGACGACGACCTTCGCACCTGTCTGCTCAACAATTGTTTGGAGACGAGCCTCAGGCTGGCTTGGATCTGTCAATGAGAAAGATGCGCCCGCTTTCATGACAGCCAGAAGCGCAACCACAGCCCACATTGATTTTTCAAAGCAAAGCGGTACTGTGACACCAGTGCCGACTCCCAGAAAACGTAGATGCAGAGCCAGCTGGTTTGAAAGCTCGTCAAGCCTTGAATAGGTCAGGGAGCCGTCCCACGACTGGACAGCCACATCTTCCGGTCTCTGCCTTGTCTGCTCTGATATGATGTCATGCATGCATCGTTGAATAGTTTTTGGCACGACTGCGTTCCAGCGCCAGAGCTGGTCGAGGTCTCGCTTTGGGATGCCGCTTTGCCGCTGAGTTCCTTGCTTGGGTCCTGTTTCGGTGCGGCAGTCTGCTCTGTTGTCGGGGCTCGTATCAGTTGCGTAGGATGCTGTCTTCGGCGAGCTGCTCCCGAAGGAAACGTCGACAGCGCGGGCCCCTCCGCCTCCATGGTCGTCGATGATGCGCATTGCGGGTGTTGTGAGGAGAGTTTCAAGACCAAGAGGAGTGTTGGCATTTATGCCAGTAGTGTGAGGTCGGTTGTGCAAGCCGTTTATGGTTGTGGTCGGGTTGCAATGACGTTGATGTATGAGAACTCGCATGCAGCCAGATAAGTATTTGAGGATACGCTGCACGTATCAGTTGGTACAGCTGGTCATGAGTTGCAGTCGAGTAGGGGACTACTGCAAGTACCGGCTAATGGAGCTCCATTGAGATGCGTGTTCGGTTTTATTACTGGATATCAAGCGGAAACCCCCGAACGTCACCTGACAGTGGGTATTTATACGTTTGCTAGTGTAGTGCAGAGCAATGGTCCCGTCGCCTTCTCAGCGCTCTCTAGTTAGAATGATATTGGATGTTGTTGTCCAGTTTAACAGTAGAAAGAGAAGAGCGAAGCAAGGCGTATGCGCGTGTTGCAAACTGTATCCACAGGGCCGCGCAGATTGGAGAAGCTATTAGCGGCAGCTTGAACAGAAACTTTGGTTGGTGGGATGAGGGGTGTGAGATTTGGAGCTTAGAGTACATTACGGGACCACAAGGAACTTGCCAAGGTACAAGACCCAAAGAGGCATGTACTTGCGGATCTGATAAGGCCGGTGGCAGCGCACAGTTCTCCTCCCCACTTGATAGCTTGCTGTGTTTTGTTAACAGTAAAACACATGTTCAATGTCTTTGGAACCGGATTCCTCCAGAACAGTGTTTCCCAGTAGTCGCGGATACTACCGATTACCAGTAGTCCATACTAACTATCCCTTGCAACTTGTAGTTGCCTGCCCGGTCTCGGGCACAGCTGAGCCTCGCACAGCAACCAGCCGAGAAGAGCTAACGTCGAACACGGGGTGACCGCACGCAAACCCCTGCCAACCGCACAGCTAAAAGGGGTATAGTATAGAGATTAAAGAGGAAAGGCGTAGAAGGTATCCACATATGCACTATGTTTTGATTCGTTAGAAATTTTTAGCTGATTTAGCTAGCGGGGCTAACACGCCCTTAAGACCAAGGAGCCAGTTAGAGACTTAAAATTACTAGAGGACGCCTGGAATAATGATCTTCCGCTAGGGTGTGACCCTAACCAGTCTAGCCTAGTTAGGTAATGATAAGCGGGCCCTGGCTGTGCGGTTGGCAGGGGTTTGCGTGCGGTCACCCCGTGTTCGACGTTACCGGCTAATATTGCTTTTCGGAGCAAGTGGACGAAAATAGGCAAAATAAGAGGCAAAAATAGAAGCTTGATCATGCCATCCACTATACTGGTATGGGTCAGGACGGCTATGGCGTCAGCATCACCGCCACTCTGGCAACAAACTTGGCAACCGGAACCCTGGCTTCGCCACCAAGTACCATTTTAACTGATCAATCTCGATTGACTTTTCTTCAGGTATCCGAGCTGGAGCCTTACAAGTTCACAGCTCGAAATAACACTTCACTGGGGCTGTCTTGCCCCCTGCAAGGCGACACTCCCTCGGTTGATTGTCCCTTGCAGGAAACACGAGCATGGCATCTGTAGCCCTGCGCTGTCGTAATAGGGCAAATGATACAGGAAGGATACTCAGAGATTTCCGGAGGGGCATTTCAAATTTTGAAGCACCCACAAAGTAAGCGCCTTCCTTGTCCACTGCCCGGACGATCACTCGAGGCCATTTTGAGACGCCAAGTTCTAGATGCGGTATTTAAATCAATAAAAAATCTTCGTTTAATATGGTCCGAATACCGGCTGGTGGAAAAATGACATGTACCACTGCATCCACAATCACGTTTTTCATGCCTTCGGTTAAGTCAAGGGCCAGCGCCGCGTCACCCACCCCTGCTGATTTGCTGCGCTAGCCCATCTTATCTGATGATCTGATTAGATGAAAAATTGCAGAGCTGAAATTGAGCGCAATACCGCCGACGGACCTCGGAAGTCCGTCAGCTTTATGGATACCATGTTATTATTTGCTATGCGGACCCTCAGATAGAGTCCATCCCCGACCGCGGACCGTGTCGTTGGCTATGGTCCCGGACCGTGGGAGTAAGTACATGCCATGCGCCCACCTTGTCCATAGGCTCGCTCATAAACAGGGCACTTGGCATGACATCCTTCGTGCATAGGCTAGCTCGTGCTGTGAAACCGGCATCTGGGTTCGTTTTGGCTTTCATTCGGTCTCATTAGTTAGTTATTAACAGTCACCACCTAACCATAGTACTCTCGCTGCTATTCCGGTACTCACGGCTGCTCTCGTAACCTCACTCCAGGTGCTGGGATTTTTCGTTATAGTTGCAAACATGTCATCTATACAGACAAAGACTATTCGACCTGAAGTGCCTCCCGAGACGCAAAAGCTCTCGCTGCTCCATGGCCCGCTCGACCCTCCTCTGGTTGACCTTACTCTTGGCGAACTACTCGAACTACAGACGTACCAACACGGCACACGCGAATGTCTCGTTATTCCTTGGACGGGTGCGCGCTGGACATACAATGAGTTGAACCAGCAGTCCTCGTGGCTGGCGCAGTCGCTTCTCGAATTGGGCATTGCTGTTGGCGACCGGGTGGGCATCATGGCTGGCAACTGCGAACAGTACGCCGCCGTATTTTTCGCGGCCGCCAAGATCGGGGCAATTCTTGTCATTCTCAACAACACGTATACACCAACTGAGGCAATGTACGGCATCCAATTCTCGGAATGCAAGATTGTCTTTACCACACGCAGCATCGGTCGCATGGACAACTCACGCCTTCTAGGCGACTTGGAGAACTTGGATCGTGGCCCAAAGGTCATCATGCTGCGGGGTGACGCCGGAAACTATACTACATATGACGATTTGATTAAGGCTGCCGCTCGGAAGAACCACGATAGGCTCTACGAGGCAATGAGGCGCGTGAGCCCACATCAAGTTGTTAATCTGCAATTCACCAGTGGAACCACTGGCCTTCCCAAAGCTGCCATGCTGACACACCAGTACGCCTCTATTCTTCGAAAGAACAATATATCCTCGTTTGAATACTAATTTAGTTTTTTTTTTAGCAACATCGTCAATAACGCACGTTTCATTGGTGACAGAATGCGTCTCACGTCGGCCGATGTTCTCTGCTGTCCACCACCTCTCTTTCATTGCTTCGGCCTTGTACTCGGGCTCCTCGCTATAATCACACACGGTGGCAAGATAGTATACCCTGCAGAAGTTTTCGATATCTCTGCCACTCTACGCGCCATATCCGACGAGTCCTGCACTGCTGTCCACGGTGTGCCTGCCATGTTCGATTCACTATTCCAGGCCGAATTTCCGCCCGATTTTCGGTGTGACCGGCTCCGCACTGGTATCATTGCAGGTGCACCGGTTCCTAGATATCTCATGGAGCTTCTTGTTGAAAAGCTTGGCATGACAGAGTTCACCTCCAGCTACGGTTTAACGGAAGCGAGCCCCACGTGTTTCAACGCCTTCACAGACGATAATATAGACACACGTCTAACAACTGTTGGCACACTCATGCCGCACGCCCATGCCAAAATCGTCGATCGTGATGGGAACATTGTGCCCGTCGGCGAGCGCGGGGAGCTATGCATGGGAGGGTACCAACTTCAAGCCGGTTACTGGAACAATTCGGCCAAGACCAACGAGGTCATGGTTCGCGATTCTACCGGTGTTCTATGGCTTCATACGGGAGACGAGGCTGTTTTCGATGAGCATGGCTACTGTACCATCACGGGCCGTTTCAAGGACATCATTATTAGAGGTGGCGAAAACATCTATCCCCTTGAGATCGAGGAGCGGCTCTTGGCGCATCCCTCGATTTCTCGCGCTATCGTGGTTGGTCTCAAGAGCCAGCACTACGGTGAGGTCGTCGGTGCATTTCTTGAGCTGGCCGTAACAGCAGCTAAGCCCTCGGATCAGGAGCTACGTGACTGGGTGCGCAAGCGACTCGGTGGACACAAGTCCCCTGCAAACCTATTCTGGCTCGGCGAAGGTGGTGTTCCAGTGGATGTACCCTTGACTGGCAGTGGTAAAGTGAAGAAGTTTGAAATGGCCAAGTTGGGCGACGAGCTGCTCCGCAAAGAGACGAGTGTTGCCAAGCTATAGAATATAACTTGGCAATGGAAGGAGAAGGATGAAGTTTTTGTAAAAGTTTTAGAGTCCTAGACTTAATCTATATTAAGAATACAACCGCAAGATAATACTTCCAAGGCGTTTATCAATTCATTCAATTGGTTCTGTTGACTCGGGTCCGGTTCACGACGCTTACTAACGAACTTCTAGATACGTTCCCAGATTTCCCGGTGGATCGCCGTGGTAGTCTTCATCAACCTACAATTTTGGTACAAGACCAATTCTCATACCGCCAACGGCTTTCTCCTGCTCGCCCAACGGACAAAGCTGGAAGAAGCGGCCCCGAGGACAGCGCACAAAGGCGCTGCGCTTGTGCGGCAAGTCGACAAACTTGTCGAGGCCAAATCCATGAATCAAATCATACATGACGACGGTGGAATTCGAATCCTTAGGCTCACCGACCACCCACATAGTACGTGGATCATCGAGAAAAAGGTAGTGCATCAGACTACTCCACCAGGCTGTAACACGATGAGGTCCGCGGAAGCGGATGTCGCCAACGAGAGAGTGACGGCCGCGGTCAAAGTCTTCAGCGTCGTAGTAGCCACCCAGGCGATCTTCCTGTAAGGAATTTAGCTGCTGGTGGGGTTAAATAATCGAGTAGCAAAACACAAACCTTGGCCCAGTACACCTCAAAGTAGGCAAAATAGGTATCGTCCCACTTTGCCAGCAGGGCAACTTGGTGAGGATCTTCGTGAATATTTCGCAAGTATTCGCGGTGCTGCTCCAGGGTGCCCGTTTCATTCCAGCCCTGAGAAACACGGGGGTCGTTTTGCCATTCATGAAACAGTCGCAGGTGTTCGGCATCGGTATAATCGAGAGATACCATAGAAAACGTCTCCTTGAGATGAGGAATCCAGCGACTGTAGATCACCGCACCAGGTGCGGGCTTCGCAGGTCGAATTGGGTGCCACGACTGCTGGTAACGACTCCGGTCCTGCGGGTCACCGGCTGAGGCGATGCTAATGGTATGTTGCAGGGGCGTAAGGGGGTATGATGAAAGAGGGTTCGAGGCCGGCAATGATGAGGGAGACTCGGTAGGGCACCAGACGGGGCGAGGCCCGAATGGCGATCCAGCACCCTGCCAAAAAGTGCTACGCAAGATAACAACGGTGCTTCTCGTGTCTATGCTCGCAATTTCAGGCGCAGCGCCATTGGCCGACTTCGGGTGCTCAATTCCGAGAAGCACATTGTGCAGCTGCTTTGAGAGCACATTGGTGCCATTTCCAGTGAGCTGAAGTCGTACCATTTCCATACCCGGCCTTATGGTGAAGAGCACATAAAGAAGCAGCCACGCCTGAGCAAGTGTGGGTGTGCTGTCGGCATCACCCCAGGAGACATTGGAGAACGGAGAGCGTCGAGCGCGTGCCCACGGGCTGTTGTTAGCTGATTCAGGCAACTCGCTAGATTTGAGATCGGCGGGCGCAGAGAAGAGCAACTGGGATGAGTGCAACTCAAATGGAAGTGGCTGAACTGATGAGCCTTTCTTGAGGTCCAGCTGGAAGAGGTTGTCGTCGGCGCGCTTGACGGTGTATTCAGTGAGGTATGGGTGCGGCAGCTTGATGACGGTGTCGGTGGGCGCGAGGGCCGTAAGGTCGATGGTGCCTGCCATGACGTAACAAAATATCGTTGAATTGGATAAAGTCTTGATAGCAAAGAAGAATGGGATTGGAGATGGAAAGATAAAGGAAGCAGTGTTCAGCCGCCACCTGAAAGACAGCTCGGCACATGGGCCGCCCATTCACCACAAGATGATCTCATGTCTGCAGCGATTCAGCGAAAGGACTGCCGATCCCTGGTAAGGAGCTTACTAGGTACCTCCCATTCCCGAGTTGCAGGGATTGGCAAAAGGGCAAGTCTATGCCGACGGACGGAGCAAAGACTGCGCTAACAGTTAAAATATTAGGGTTGGAAAAGAGGGCTCAGGTGCAGAAAGTGGAGGATGCAGTTTGAGTTAATCACACCCCCTCCCGTAATCGACTATTGGACACTTGAATCATTACAAGTATCTGTACTTTTCCAGGACTGTCGGTAGGCGTAGGTTGGCTGCGAGGAGACTAATAACTACCTTAGGTAGTATTAATTTGCCGCGAGGCATTTTGAGACCATTTGCTACCACCAGCAATGCCGCGTTATTGCCCCAGGCCTCGAACCGAATCGGTACAGGTACATACGTGTAACTTTGGCGGCGACAAGCACTCAGTACTGGTTCCTGTCCTCCATTCTCCATCTTGTGCGACCGAGTCACCCAATGCAGTCCTCTCGGTGCGAACTGGGCGTTCCTGGAATTGTCAGCTCCGATGCTCGGCCAGGGCCTATATCACACACAGTCCTCGCGGTCGGGAATGTGATCAAGTTCTACCTCCGGTGTCAATGTTGGCTCTATTGCCGTGTCACAAATCTTTATTGCCTTTGGTGGCTCAGTCTGTCGGTAGGTCACAATTTCGAGCACTGTCAAACACCAACACATTGTCCTTGTTTTCGCCATGGCCGCGTGTCATCTGCCAGGGTGTCTGTCCCAGCAAGCTCCGCAAGTACTTGCCAGCGTTCGGATCCCCAGAATTAGCCAAAGATATAGGGCAGCATTGCCGTTCAGTGATTTGTGCGATTGCATTCGTGGCCGTGGCATGCTGGCGCAACGTCAATGTCAGAAACATTAAGCAAGTCAAAGGCCTTCATTTCTAAAAGATGTGTTTGAAACGATTATAGTCGATTCACGCTCGTAGTAGACGTATTGTCCTTAGACATGATCCAATTTCACAGTCTCGAGACATGGTCAAACTCAGAACCTATTCACTGACTATAAAAAAACTGTTTTTAGTTCCGGGAACATTTTAAATGAAGAGTCCGCCAACGCCGTAACCGATATTAGTTATGTTCATGTTATAACCACCGAACTGTAAGCGCAGAATTATGCGTCGATAACAGTATATTTTTGCCCACCCAGCTGCATGTACTCCCAGCAAACTAGCAATCTGAGTTAATACAAAGAACTCATAGTTAAGAACAAGAGAGCTTACTGTCGAATCCCAAGTCGTTGCGGAAGTAGGCTTGCATGACATCTTCACCCGAGACAGTGCCACTGTCAGGGCTAGAAGCGACAGCCTTCTTGCCTACAGCAAGACCAATAACGGCTGGAAACTCTGTGAGCTCACTATACTTGGCCTCATGACCGCCCGGGGCCCGGTCACGTAGAATGGTTTGGTGAATGTTGTGGGCAACGTAGTGACCACCATGCATAGCGCCACCACATCGCTTGATGCCGCTCCATCTGGCGGCATCACCGGCGCAGAAATGATACTCAGCATTCGGCGTTCCGGCGACAAGTGTGAGGCTGCTCGTATTAGTATTTGGAGTGGTTGGATTACGCTTTCGAGAGATACAACATACTTTGGGTTGATTTTAACCAGGTTATTTTCATCCAGGGCCGTGGCGGGCATATACGTAGCGGTTGAGGCAGGCTGCGAAACAGCCATGATAACCTCGCTAGCCGCCATCTTGTGACCATTCGAAAACTCTATCTCATATTTTGTGCTACCGTCCATTGTTTCCACTCGGTCGGACTTACTGAGCCGGTGGCTCATCAGCACATTCACGCCGCTCTCGCGTAGGAGATCAAGCGCAGTATCCTTGCACTCGTCAGAGAGCGCCTCGGACGAGAGCAGCTTATCCCTCGAGTGAACTAGTGTGACATCAACGCAGGGATGGACAAGCTTGAGCTCGGCAGCCATCTCAATGCCAACAGCACCGCCGCCAACGACAACGACACCGTGCTGGGCATTACTCACAGCGTGAATGTGCTCAGCAGCCTCAACCAGGTACTGCTTGCGAGAGAGCGACTGCGGGACTACGGGCCACACACGTCGGAGGCCGGACGCAGCGACAAAGAAATCGTATGCGTGCTCAGTTGGAACCTTTGTGACGGCCTCGAGAGTCGTGACAGTCTTGGCAGCGCAGTCGACAGTAGTGACAGAGCCAATGACGACTTTGATATTGGGCTGCTGCAGACTGGGAATATCTCGGAACTTGACCCAAGCTTTTTTGGTGTAGTTGGAATCGGCGAGAGCAAGCGGGGAGCCAATAAGATGATCTAGTCATTAGACAAAGTTTGTCCTTGAATACCTGTCTCTTTTTAGTTACTTACAGAACCCGTCTCGCTCATCGGCAATGGTGATTTCAACATCCATTTTCTCAAAGTTGGGCACATGGGGGTAGGCTTCGCCAGACATGCGAGGGTTGACACCCGAGGCTAGATCGAGCAGGTTCAGGGCAGCAGAGAGTCCGGCATAGCTGCCGCCAGCGATGAATACACGCGTTGGCGCAGGCGTCGGTGTGTCGGGGGCCATATTGAATATTTTGATAATTGGGTGCCAGCGCTGCAAGAAGACGTAAATAGCGATCGAGGGGAGACGGCAGACAGAATACTTAACCGTCTGGCTTTGGTGCGAGCGGGGAGTGTTTGGCGTTTGGTGGGGAAAATGGAGGAAGAGGAGTAGAAGTTGGTGTAACGAGGAGACGGAAAATGATTGCAAGAGTTTCTCTGGTTTTTGGAGAGACAGTGGCGCGCCTTTCAGCTGAAGCGAAGAAGCTGGAACAGGTGGCAAGGCAGCGAAACGTACAAGTCGCGCAGGTCACAGTCATGAGGGAACGAGAGGAAATCGTTGAATAATATTGCAACTGTGAAAGACTTGTATAGCGCATAAAAAGCAAGGACAGTTGTAGATAGGCGCCACGGAAGGGAAGTGCATGTGCTCAATATACTGCACAAAGCGGCGACTCTACAGAGACTGCTCACCTGCCAATACAAGGTGTTATTTTTGTTTCAAGCGTGCTGCGACACAAGTAAGGAAAGCGCCCAGCGAGTTGGGTAAATTAAGCATGGGATCTGCGTTGATGGGAAACTCGGAGCAGATGAATAGATGGCCAAGAAAGAAGGAGCAGGGCCAGCGAGCGCCGAATCCGGGAGTCGCCCCTTATCTGATCCGTGTCGGCCGGTATCAACTAGCCTCGGACCAGCTTGTCGCCTGGCCGAGCCATCGATTCAGCAACAATGGCGCCATCCACGTAACTCCGACTGACCGCCGTAATTTCAGCGGAAAAATGTGATGTGGTGCGACCCGGATACGACTGACCCCGCTTGGTGGAGCGTGCAAGAACAAAATTTGATCAGATAATTCGATACTCTGTACTCTGTACATTACATATGCAAACTAAAGAAACTTGTAACGAGCCGTGCTCAAGAGCGACCGGTTCTGCCAAGCATGCCCATACCCAGGGTGCCGGCTAAGTTATGACTTTCTTGAGGGCACATGTTAGCACAAAAAGATCCGATCCCGAGGAATGAGCCATTTTATGTACACCATTTGGGCCGCCTGGACCATTGGTTACTGGTGGCCACGTGCCTGACCGACGTTAAAAAGTCAAAAATTATCTGATCCGTCGATGGCCCACAGTCCACAGTCAGCCAGGGGGCACAGTCCATATTGGACGCCCACAGATCACTATCAGTACAAATTACAAATTACCAGTAAATAGTTTAGGCAGTGATTAGGTTCAACATTGAGGCCAAGCTCTAACAGTGTCACTCCCTTACCTAGTTACAAGTACCTGCCTTGGCAAGGGCCTTGTCTTCTGAACGTTGCTTTTCCCCTCCCTCTCATGATGACCTCTCCACACCCCCTTTTCCCCTTGTCACCCCACTCTCAATTGCTGGTAACCTTCCTCTGTACGAATATGGAGAGGTCGACTTCCGCAAGGTACTGGTATGTACAGGTACTTGCTGGCTTGGCATGAACCTGCTCCCAGCGGAGACGGATGGTGCTGGGGGGGGGTTCACAAAGACGCACGAAAGAGAACATGGCGGATACTTCCTAAAGCCCCCCAAGGTACTTCTCTCGGGGATCATGATACTTTGAAAGTCCAGTTGTCTCTCACACTGCCGTGTTGCCGTGTTGCCGTCTCGCGTCGGGTCAAATTCTGTCGGCTCCAGTTCCTTGCAAATGTTTAGCAGAAACAGACAGACTTAGTACGAATATTCCGGCCCAGCATTGTCAGTGCAGCAGCGATGTACCTACCTACCTAGTTAGGTAGGTACCTAGGTAGGAGGTAGGTAGTCAACTTGCCCGCAGCAGTGGACCAGCATTTGGAGCACTGTCATTTCAAATCTTCCTTCAACAGGCTAAACATTTGTGGAAGTTCGAAACGAACAACAGTCATTTCGCGTTAATTCCCGCCATTTTCTTTCATCAAGTTCTTGTTCGTCGACCGCGGTCCAACCCACACAGCACTGGTTTTGTTTGCGCGACTGCCGTCAGTTTTGACGTTCATTCTCAGGGATATCGTTTCCAACTCCCCCAACCATGACTGCGGCTTCTCTTTGAACATATCCCCTTCTCGTAACCTATTAGACCAGCTCAGTCATGACTGCCGACCCAGCCAACATCTCTGCGATGCAATCTCTATCTCTCGCTCCGAACCAGCCAGGAAGCCAAGAACACGACAGCACCACAGACAATGGCGCCAACACGCCGACGGAAGACCGTGATACCGCGCCAACCACCGATGCCATTGTTGCTATACCTCTGCCATTGATTAAGAGCTTGTCTACGACCACAGTTAAGTCTTTCAAGTCTGTGCAAGACGGGCAGCCTGGCGCGGTATCTGCTGAGCCGATAGCAACCAGAAAGGAAGCTGTATGCACTCTAGATGGTGCCTGGATCGGTGAAACACTCTAATCTCTAACATTCATTGTAGTTCTTTACTTATTTCCAGCTTCTGGTCTACGCCAATCCGACATGGAAGGACTATCTCCTCCTCGCTGGTGGTCTGGTCATATCCGCCGCTGCTGGTGTCCCAATCCCCCTCATGGGGATCTTCTTCGGTCAGCTTGTCGACGACCTCAATCAGGGCACGTGTGACTCCAAAGACCGTGTCAACATTGTCAAGCTATCCCCCGATGAGCTACAGCATTCGGTCAACGAAAAGGTTCTCAAACTTCTGTATATTGGCATAGCCAGCTTTGCCCTCATCTACGCCTACCTCGTCTGTTGGGCCATCTTCTCGCGTCGCCTCGAGGCCCGCATCCGTGATGCATACTTCAAAAACCTGCTCCGGCAGGACGCCACTTTTTACGATAAGCGCCAGGCCGGCGAGCTGTCGTCTCGCATGAACGCAGACATGCAGACCATCCAGTCTGGCACCTCTGAAAAAGTCGGTATATGCATTGCCTGTACCTCCTTTTTCGTTACTGCCTACGTTGTGGGATTTGTGAAAGACGCAAAGCTCGCCGGGATGCTCATCTCTCTTATCCCGGCGTTCCTGCTATTGTCTGTGGTCGGCAGCTACTTTACGCAAAAGTTTACCTTGGCTATGTCGAACGCTATTGCCTCAGCTTCCTCTGTCGCGCAAGAGACTCTGTCCCATATCGCTGTCGTACAAGCTTTCAACGCCGGTCCCCGTCTTGAGGCCAAATTTGCCGCCGCTATGGACCTCGCCCTCGCTGCGGGCATCAACAAGGCATTTGTAGCTGCGTTGCAGGCCGGTACGCTATATCTCATTGCTTACTCTGCCAACGCCCTTGCCTTTTGGCAGGGAAGTCGCCAGATTGTCGACGCCATTGGGTCCAAAAACGGCACTAGCGTCGGTGACATCTATGTTGTCATCTTTTTGCTTGTAGATGCCTGTATCATCTTTGGATCTATCGCACCCTATCTTCCAATGCTTGGTGCCGCTGCTGCAGCTTTTCGCAAGGTCCGAGAAGATATCGAAGCACCGGTCTCCATTGATTCTAGCTCCGACAATGGCCAAAAACTTTCCACTATTGCCGGCGGTATTAAGTTCGATGCTGTCTCTTTTGCCTATGTCTCCCGTCCTGACCAGCCCGTCCTGAATCGAATTACTTTTGAGTGTCCTGCCGGCAAGTACACAGCGCTCGTAGGTCTATCTGGCAGCGGCAAATCTACTGTAGCAGGTCTGACCACACGGTTGTATGATCCCACCGAAGGGGCTATCACACTCGACGGTCGTGACCTCCGAGATTTTAATGTGAAGAACCTGCGCAGTTTCATGAGTCTTGTACAGCAAGAACCCTCTCTCCTCAGCCGGTCGATTCTCGAAAATATTGCCCTCGGTGTACTCAACTCGCCCTGGGACCACCACCGAAAGTTTCAGGCCATCATTGACAGCCCGATATTGGCGCGCCTTGCTGCAAATCTCCAAGAAACAACGAATATCAATACGGCTGCGCAAGAGTTTGGTAGCGATGTCGTTGAGCTTGTTGGCATGGTTCGTGAAGCAGCCAAACTTGCTGACGCTGCGTCCTTTATCGAGACACTGCAGTGCGGCTATGGCACTGAGGTTGGCATCAGTGGCAAGCTTGTCAGCGGTGGGCAGCGACAACGAATTGCTCTCGCCCGCGCTCTCATACGCAACCCCAGAATATTGATTCTTGACGAGGCAACCTCATCTCTAGACTCTGCCAGTGAGCGACGCATACAAGCAGCCGTCGAGTCCATTGCTAAAGATCGCACTCTAATTGCAATTGCACATCGTTTATCTACCATCAAAAATGCAGATAACATCATTGTCATGAACAATGGAGACATTCTTGAACAAGGTACTCATAGTCAGCTCATGTCTCTCAATGGCAATTATGCCAGCATGGTTCGCCTCCAGAATATCGAGGCGGAGAGACATGATGACAGTGCCTCGCTCGCGAGTACTGCCCGGGGTGATATTGAAACTGACATGCCGGGTCGCAGTTCCGTCGCTAGGGAAGAGGAACCTGTCAATAAGGTTCACGATACGATCACGGCTGCCAACTTCCAGGCCACACGGACAGATGAAGCTACCACTGCCGCTGCCGCTGCCGCTGCCGCTCCGAACGACAGTGATTCCAACAAGTCGACTGGCACAGTTGTCCGCAGCATGTTCAAGCTCCTCCGGCCGAATCTTCTCTGGCTATTCGCTGCCATCCTTGCTGGGACCATTGTCGGGCTCACCTTTTCCGCTTCGGGTCTCATCTTCGGCAACACCATCGGCAACGTCAGTCCCTGCAACAGTGCCATCCATATTCTATGGGCAGGCCGCTTCTTTGGCGGTCTCTTCTTCATGCTCGCTGTTGTTGAGCTTCTCGCCAATTCGGCAAGTTGGTCTGGTTTTGGCTACGTTGCGGAAAAGCTTCTGTACCGTATTCGCGTGCTTACATTTCGCTCTCTATACCAGCAAGACATGGACTGGCATCAGGCCAGTGGCCGCACGCCCGCATCTCTTCTGTCTGTTATCACGGCCGATGCTGCCGCTGTTGGTGGTTTCAGTGGCTCCATCATCGGTACCATGTTCTCTATTATGGTCAATTTTCTAGTTGCCATAATCATGTCCCACATTATCGCCTGGAAGATTGCCGCTGTTTGTCTCGTGACAGTGCCACTGCTACTCGGCTCTGGTGTCATGCAGGTGCGCTCGCTCTCTCAATTTGAGCGTAAGCATGCCAGCGCGTTTTCCTCGGCTATCGGTATTACCGTTGAGGCAATCAACTCGTTCAAGACGGTTTCTTCTCTTTCCATTGGGGATGAAATCCTGGGGACGTACCGTCGTGCATTGTACGCACCGCAAAAAGAAATCACAATATCTAGCCTCTGGACCAATTTTTGGCTCGCCATGGCCAACAGCACGTGCAACCTCATCTACGCCTTTGCCTACTGGTGGGGTTCTACGCGCATTATCAAGGGCGAAAACACGCAGACACAGTTCCTCATTATTCTGATGGCGATGCTCGTCAGCGCACAGCTTTGGGGTCAGATGTTCAGTCTCGCACCTGAAATCTCGCGTGCGCGTGCTGCCGCCTCTCGTATTCTGAGTCTCATTGACCTTGATTCCGCCGCATCGCTGCCTAACGAGAAAGGGAGTGTGGACGTCGAGGCTGATGCGCAACCTCCAAGCAAGCCACCTGGTCCGATCCAGGGCTCTACAATTATATTCAAAGATGTCGCCTTTGCCTACCCTTCCAGAACCAATATTCAGATCTTGAAGGGCATGACATTCACTATCGATGCAGGTCAGTTTTGTGGTCTCGTTGGCCCCTCTGGTGCTGGGAAGTCCACTATCATGTCGCTGGTGCAGCGCATGTATCGTCCTTCCGCCGGTGTGGTTGAGATTGACGGAGTGGACATTTGCGTCAAGGAGGGTACTGAATTCCGCGACGACATCGCCATTGTACCCCAGGATTGCGCGCTGTTCGAGGGTACCGTCAGATTCAACGTCAGCATAGGTGCGCGCCCCGGCCGCGAGCCCACTGACGCCGAAATTGAGGCAGCATGCCGCCTGGCTAATATCCATGACACCATTGCTGCACTGCCCGACGGCTATAGCACCGAGTGTGGTCCTAACGGATCGCGCCTCTCTGGTGGACAGCGTCAGCGTCTGGCGATTGCGCGTGCGCTGGTCCGCAAGCCTAAACTTCTGCTCTTAGACGAGAGTACCAGTGCTCTTGACGCTGAGAGCGAACGCGCTCTTCAGGAGGGTCTTGAGAGGGCGGCCAAGGGTATCACAGTCATTGCCATCACCCACAGACTACATACGGTACGCAAGGCCGATGTCATTTTTGTGATAGAGGATGGACAGATCATGGAAAAGGGCCGCCACGACGAGCTTGTGGAGCGAAGCGAATCATATAGGGTTAATGCGTTGTCACAGATGTTGTCAACATCGCTGGCAACAGGTTGACGCGGGAGGTGCTTTAGACCCTCTTATCAACTTTCTGGTTCGGGAATTCACAATCTAAAATTTAGAGAGGTTGTATATATTAGACAAACTTGAAAAGTTTTGTAACTTTTGTCTCGGGCACTCGAAAGCCATCAAATGGCGGGTTTTGCCCGCTAGCATACTGCGACCATGTCTTCGGGGTTGTCGGACTGACTGGACTGGAAAACGTATCTCTTGACATCGTCTTTTATTAGTGTAATGATGGCTTTAACAACAAACTTGTTCAGGGGGTGCTGCACACCCAAGTTCAGGCCAGCAGCGTCTTGGGTGCCACTACCTTTTCGTACCCACTACACAGTACTGACCTACCTACTACCTACCTAGGGGGCAACCTACCAGTACCTGCAGTCCATCCATCTCCATCCATCTCCATCCATCCGCAGCATGACACTGGCCGGAACTAAGAAGTGGCCCTAAACCGTCATTACTCCTGCCCTCGAGGTTGTATGCGTTTCTCCTCCCGACCTCAACCCAAGGCGCAACTATTCCAGGCCTGTCCCATCCAGAGCGTCCCTCCTCCGTTTCTCGCACCGTTGCCGCCGGTCCTTCACTACTATCCTGCAGCCACGTATCTGGACGAAGCCCTCGTGGCCGCCACAGCAGCGAGCGAGGAGGGATCCCGTCCACATATACGCCCGCATCCAACGCCATCGAGCTCCTCGAGTATCCCATCAAATCTCCCCACGATCCACGAGAGCAGCACCTCCGCGAGAATCGTGAGACGAAGCGCCTCTGGCTCGAGGCCAAAGATGAGATGAAGTTCTCTCACAGCATCCAATTCAACGCTGTTCCAGACTGGAGCAGTCACTACATTGCCTACAGTAATCTCAAGAAGCTGTAATTAACCACTGGACCTGTTTTGTTTCACAAGGCTAACCGCTTTGCGAAGCATATATAACCTCGAGAAGAACGCTGCCCAGGCCCGCTCTGGTGACCACGAATCGCGACCCCTCATATCCACAGACGAACCCGAAGATGTATTCTCCAGGGCGCTAGGCATAGAATTAGAGAAGATTTGTTCATTCTACGTCGCCAAGGAGGGCGAACTGCACGACGAGGTCTCTCAACTCTTGCGTGATGTCGCTGAGCAGCCAGCGCTAGAATCATCCGCAACCTTCCGTCGTCGATCCAACGACACGAACCGCCCCGACCGTGTTGGTTACCATGCCCGCGTGGCGAGCGTTACCGACCAAACATCCGACGATGATGGCGGTGACGAGACGGCGAGCGAAGAAGAAGATGAAAGCGCCGCCCTCACCCACGCCAGGGGCCAAGGCCGTCGCAGCACCGTGCCCAATTTTGCGCCGCCCCCTATCAAGTCGGGTCCGTCGTCCGATCTCGGTCGCGCTCCGTCTACGCGCCGACACAGCACCACATTTGACGATTATGGCGAAACGAGCACCGTCTTTGCCTCCGCACTATTCCCATCGGCCATCATGCTCAAAAAACGCATCATTGGACTCTATGTGTCTCTCTGCGAGCTCAAATCGTATGTGCAACTGAACCGCACCGGTTTCAGCAAAGTCCTCAAAAAATTCGACAAGATCATGGACAAGGAGCTTCGCAATACCTACATCAAGTCTAACGTGGACACGGCGTACCCTTTCAATGACGAAACTAAGAAGCACATTGAAGACTACATTGCCGAGATGGAGTCCGCCTACTCCACTGTCGTGACCGGCGGCGACGATGCCATGGCCAAAAAGGAACTCCGCTCACATCTCCGCGAGCATGTTGTTTGGGAGCGCAACACTGTCTGGCGTGACCTTATCGGTATTGAACGCAGAGGAGAGGCCGCCCGACTTGGCTCGCTGCTCCTCGGCCCCGACTCCAACCAGGCTAAACGACTACAAGGAGATGACGACAAGACGATACCAACGACCAATATCGCCACACCGTTTGGGCGGCTGGTGCTACCTGTTTGGATGGTCAACTCATCCATGCTCATGCTTCTGCTGTCCACAGCCGTCTTTGTAACGTTGCTCTTCCTCCCCATCATGAAGCATCCGGAGCAACAAAACTGCCTCGCCATGCTGGTTTATGTGAGCTTGCTGTGGGCAACAGAGACGCTTCCGCTCTTCGCCACAGCGCTTTTGATCCCTTTTCTCTCTGTCATTCTTCGAGTCGTTCGTGATGAGCAAGGCGACCACCACCGCCGCCTCAATGCCAAGGATGCAACGGCGGCCATCTTTGCCTCAATGTGGAGTCCAGTCATCATGCTCCTGCTCGGCGGCTTCACCGTTGCCGCTGCACTGTCTAAATGCACTATTGATAAGAAACTGGCCACTCTGGTTCTTAGCAAAGCTGGCACTAATCCACACGTCGTGTTGATAGCCAATATGCTCGTTGCTGCCTTCGCTTCCATGCTCATTAGCAATGTCGCCGCCCCAGTACTGTGTTATTCTCTCATCGATCCCATGCTACGCACGCTGCCCTCTGACTCACCCATGTCGAAGGCTGTTATCATGGGTATCGCATTGGCGTCCAACATTGGTGGCATGCTCTCGCCCATTGCGTCGCCACAAAATGTGGTCGCAATGGGTATCATGCAGCCAGCACCGACTTGGCTGCAATGGTTCTTCATTGTCATTCCTGTCGGCACCGTCTCTATTGTTGCCATTTGGACGTTGCTCCTAGTCACATTCAAGACTAGTCAAGGCACATCCATCCAACCTGTACGACCTCTCAGGGAGAAGTTTACCGCTGTCCAATGGTTTGTAACTATTGTGACCCTCATTACCATCGCCCTTTGGTGTGCAAGCCATCAAATGGAGGATATTTTTGGGGATATGGGGGTCATCGCTATTATACCGATTGTGATCTTCTTTGGCATGGGTATTCTCACAAAGGAGGACTTCAACAACTTTCCCTGGACAATTATCATTCTCGCCGCTGGCGGCTTGTCCTTAGGGAAGGCTGTCCGCTCCTCTGGTCTCCTTCACACCTTGGCCGAGGTTGTGTCCGACGAGGTTCAGGGTATGGGTGTTTACGGCGTTCTTGTCGTCTTTTCATCTCTGATTCTAGTTATTGCGACTTTCATCAGCCATACAGTTGCAGCTCTCATCTTCCTCCCGTTGGTCTACGACGTCGGTGTAGCCATGGACCAGCCTCATCCCAACCTATTGGTCATGGCTGGTGTGCTGATGTGTAGTGCTGCCATGGGTCTGCCAACCAGTGGGTTTCCTAATATGAGTAAGTTTTCTTCACGACACATGGTGAACGCAGCCGCTGACATCGCGTATAGCCGCTATCATGAAGGAGGATGCTACAGGTCAACGTTACCTCCAAGTGAAGCACTTCATCAGCCGCGGTATTCCCAGTAGTATTCTCACTCTCGCCGTCGTGGTGACTTTGGGCTACGGCATCATGCAAGCTGCCGCTCTAGATTGAGCATCACAATCTTGCTCTCACGCTCTCACACCTATGATTCCTTCTTTTTTCCAATTTGAAAGCTTTGCATCCTTCACAACCCAACCTGATTACGACATCCGGTACGTGTACAGTGTCTCGATTTAATAGCTCAACTTAATTTAGGTAGTTGTTTAGAATTTGTGGAGGCGAGCTAAATATACATATCACTTGATAGGCATCGTTCGTATTTGTACTTTTAGCTGGAACTCAAGTACGTCATATTTTAGCGAAGCATGGGTAGTCAGCCACTGCTGTGGGTTGACAATCAGTTACGGGACCCTTCAATCCATTGCAATATTACTTCATTGCTAGCACTATCAGTGTCGTTACGGTGTCATTTTTAGGAGCATGAGGCTTCTTCCAGAAGTCTCATGTACAAGTTCATCTCTGTCAGTGAGAGGAACTTTCACTGTATGAAGATTGATGTTAGTGCCTCGGATGAGTAAATAAGTGTGGAAATGCTCTTGTGTAGTTTGAAGATGACGTGTATAATACAACACGGCTAGTTGTATGTGCGCATGGAGCAGTGACTGCGTGGCTAGGCATGTACGTCTTTGATAGGCGGCAAAACATTCACATTTGCCTGCGTTTCTTGTATCTCGTTACGAAGAGCATGGCGCAAATAGCTTGAGTTTAGGACGTAATGCGACAAGAAAGTAAGTTGAAGCACGAGCATGCTAACTAATTAAAAGCATTAAAGCCTATTTTTTAATAAGATATTAAATAAGTTTCTTATTTAATATATAATTTATTATTATTATAATACTATTAAGCTATTAATATATATTAAAGATCTTATATATATTTTTTAGAAGTTATATTAAATACTTAATAGTATTATTATAAAGGAAATTTATATATTAAGTAGAAAATAGGCTTTATATATATAGGTACCTATATATATAACGCCTATTTTCTAATAAGGTACTAGATATATTTTCTACTTAATATATAATTTTTCCTTATTATAATACTATTAGGTTATTACTATATATAGAAAAACCTTTATATTTTTTATAAGCTATATTAGAGATATTAATAGTATTATAATAGGGGAAAATTACCGATTAAAAAAGTAACCTATCTAGTACCCTATCTAAAAATAGGCCTTACTTATATACATAGGTACCTACCTACGCCTAGCAGCTTATCTTGTGTTATAAAGACCGAGTAACTATGAAACTGATAAATACCCTATATATAAGTCTAATAATATGGAGGCATGGGCAGCAGCATTGTCCTTGCCACTATTGTCAAACTCCATTATCTTAATTTATACTATACTGAACCCATCTTCCGTATTATTACTTATTCAGCCTAGTCATGTGCCTACGATGGGCCACCGGGGAAGAACGGAGAAGGCTGATTAACATAGGTAGTAGGTACCTAGGTATGTACAAGGTACCTACATACTAACAGCGGCTAAACCGGGGCACCTCGTACATTTTCCTATCGAACAATAATCTCATAGTTACCGGACGCATTCTGCCAGGACAATCCATATGAGAAACTCGTTCGAAGACATTCGAATATCAGACAACCGAGCACTCACTGTCGTTTTTTGAGATTGGTTTGACAACGTCCGCTCTTGTGTTGGTGCGGTAAAACTACGCAACAGCCAATCAAGCTCCTACAGTTGTAGATCCCACAACTTCACGAGCAACAGGAGGGCACAGCATGCTGCCCCCGATTCCAAACCTCGATGACTATGCTCTTTCGACCACGCATGGATTTCTGCCAAACGAGCTGCCGCTTACGCGACTCCCCGACCCATACTACAACAAATGGGAAGCCATCGCCGCAAATCTACCAGCACTGATTCTTAGCCGTCGGCTTCGTAGTGTCATTGACCGGCTACCAGTACTCGATACTATTGGTCTGGAGCACGATGCAGAATGGCGCCGTGCATACTCGCTTCTTTGTTTCATGACGCATGGCTATGTCTGGGCTGGTGACTCGCCCGCAGATCGCGTTCCGCTGCAAATATCCATTCCACTTCTCACAATATCTCATCGTCTTGAGATTCTTCCCGTCGCGACATATGCTGCTGTCTGTCTTTGGAACTTCAAACCGCTGTTCATGAATGAGGACATTGACAACTTGGAAAACCTGGCCAGTCTCAACACATTCACAGGCTCCATGGATGAATCCTGGTTTTACTTGGTTTCAGTCGCTATCGAGGCCCGCGGCGCACCTATACTTGACCTGGGTCTTACTGCCATGGAGGCAGTCAGACTTAATGATAGCTCCCTCGTCACAAACTGCTTATGTGCATTCGCTGAGCGCATGACAGATCTCACAGGTCTTCTTCAGCGTATGCATGAGAGTTGCGACCCAACGGTGTTTTACAATCGAATCCGCCCATACCTTGCTGGCAGTAAGAACATGGGGGAGGCGGGCCTACCTCATGGTGTTATCTATGAAGACGGCTCTGGTACTGAGACGTTCCGACAATACAGCGGAGGCAGCAATGCTCAGAGCAGTCTGATCCAGTTCTTCGATATTTTCCTCGGAATCAAGCACTTCCCTACCGGACAGTTGGCGCAAACCAGCGAATCCGCGTCCAAACGAAACAATTTCATCCAAGATATGCGGCGTTATATGCCAGCACGGCATGCGGACTTTCTCAATGACTGTGAGAATGTGGCTAATGTTCGCTCATATGTTGAAAGTAATACTGGTGATGAGAAGCTGTGCCTTGCATACGACGCGTGCCTTGCTATGCTGAGCGCGTTCCGCGACAAGCATATTGCCATTGTCACCAGATACATCATCAACCCATCACGAGAAGTCCGGTCGAGAAGCCGCAGCCCGGAAGCTACACGAGGTCGCAACAATATCGCCATAGCATCAAGAAAGGGAGACGGCAAATTGCAAAAGGGCACTGGCGGAACTGCTCTTATTCCTTTTTTGAAGCAGGCCAGAGACGAGACTGGTGCTCCGGCAATAGCGGAGTGGACGAAGCGGTTCATGAAGCACCAAGTGAAATCTTCACATCAAAGCGATGTGTTTTCAGCCCAACAAAGTGAAGCGTTGGCGTCAAGGGTAGACGAGGTTCGCGTGAGCGGGCTTGCGCAAACATGGACTATGGAAGATGAAATGGGGGGGATTTGCCAATTTTAACTGAAAATGATACATGTATAAGACTTGTTCAACTCGTGACACATACATGTATCGTATACTTAGCCCCAAAATAACTATTACCGCCGCATAAGAGTGCACAAGCCCGGCCTCATCAGCCACCTATCAAAGGTATTGATTGGTATTGGTATTACTATTTTACGCCGGAATATCCCTGCAAGGGCAAATGGCGCCTGCGGGGACCTATCAAACTTCGTATTTTACAATTCATTCTGATTTTTAATCCGTGCAACAGGACTCGTGGGGCTTTCGCTGGTTAATCGTGGGGTCGGAAACAGAACCGCCCGGGGGCCTATGTACATATAACCTGGACAAGGGAAAAAGACGTGAGAAGGAGCGTAGCGTGGCTATCTCGGCAGCTACCGATTAAAGTAGAGTAGGCGGAAAGTTTTCCCTTATCAATAACTGGAAGATTGCTGAGCAACGACATCTTACAAGGTCGGGCCATTTGCCACATGAGAGGAATATGGTAAGTCGTTTATTTTCATATAGTTAAATAAAATAACTAGAACATGAAAGAGGTCAACGAAATCCAGACGACTACGGGATCAGATTCTGATTAGTCAGGGGTGGAGCTATCTATACCACCCTGGGACTAGCGCGCTTCATTGCTTCACGTCGCGCGCAGAGGCATAACTAGAAAGTCCTCGCCATGGTCTTTTCCCATTTGCGTAAGAGCATCACCCTGATTCTAACCTCAAACTCTCTCCTACACAGTCGTGCGAAGTTGTCTTGATACAGTAGCGTGGATAGCGCCATTCAGCTGCTGTGCTCAGATGCACGCTTAGGTCAACAGGCGTTTGGTCCTAACTGGCCGGTCAGCCTCCTCGCCCACGACCTTTTTGACGGCCCCAGCCTCTCGAACCCCAGCACCAAGCACAAATCATCGCGCGAGCCCCCTCGTCGTGTTTTTGATAGCTAGTCTATACATAGGAAGGCACAAAGCTGCTACAGCAGTCATTTTCGCCCACCATGGCAGACTACGAGGATGAGTACGACTACGAAAACTACGAGGAAGATTCAGGCATTACCCCCGAGGATTGCTGGACTGTTATATCCTCCTTCTTCGAATCCAAGGGTCTCGTATCCCAGCAAACGGCCTCATTCGATGAATTTACTCAAACAACCATTCAAGATCTCGTCAGCGAGTACTCGAAAATCTCCCTTGACCAGCCCAACCCGCCCTCCACCGACGAACGGAAGATCAGTGTCCGCCGATACGAGATTGAGTTTGGTAGCATTATGGTATCGAGACCTTCAATTAGCGAGACCGACGGAACTGTGACTTCACTTCTGCCGTACGAGTGCCGGGATCGCAACCTGACCTACGCCGCGCCGGTTTACATCAAAATAACCAAAAAGGTCCAAGCTGCTGTGGAAACAGAAATCCCTCTGCACGAACTCGATGACGCCCAACATACCGAGTATGCTAAATCTGGCGAGCTACCTACAAGACTGGCATGGGAATCGGAGGATGTGTCAGAGCCCGAAAACGCCAATAAGCCTGACGCTTGGAAGGACATGGTTTTCGTTGGAAAAATGCCAGTCATGGTGAAATCCAAAGTCTGCCACCTAAGCCGCGAGCACGATGAGAACTTGTTTCTTGTCAACGAGTGTCCATACGACCAAGGCGGCTACTTCGTTATCAATGGGAGTGAAAAGGTGCTGATCGCCCAAGAGCGCTCTGCCGCGAATATCGTTCAAGTCTTCAAGAAGGCCCAGCCCAGCCCGTACACTTACACCGCCGAAATTAGGAGCGCTTTGGAGAAGGGTTCGCGCCTCATTTCCAGCATGATGCTCAAGCTCTATGGTAAGGGCGAGTCAGCTCGTGGCGGCTTCGGTCAAACGATCCATACAACACTGCCGTTTGTCAAATCAGACCTTCCCGTCGCCATTGTTTTCCGAGCTCTCGGTGTTGTTTCCGATGAGGACATTCTCAATCACATCTGCTACGACCGAAAAGACTCTCAGATGTTAGAAATGCTCCGACCTTGCATCGAAGAAGCGTTCTGTGTCCAAGACCGTGAAGTCGCTCTTGACTTTATCGGTAAGCGTGGTAACCGAGATCAGGCTGGTCTCGGGCGCGACAAGCGTATTCGTGTAGCACGCGATATTCTTCAAAAGGAGACCTTGCCTCACATCTCTCAAGAAGCTGGTAGTGAGACGCGCAAAGCCTTCTTTATCGGCTACATGGTCCACAAACTGCTACAGTGTGCTTTGGGACGTCGGGAACCTGACGACAGAGACCACTTTGGAAAAAAGCGCCTTGATCTAGCAGGGCCGCTGCTTGCGAAGCTTTTTCGTGGTATCATGCGCCGAATGCACTCGGAGCTTGCCAACTACCTTCGACGCTGTGTTGAGGGTAACCGCCACTTTAACCTAGCTGTTGGTATCAAGCCAGGCACGCTTTCAAATGGCCTCAAGTACTCTCTTGCCACGGGCAACTGGGGAGACCAGAAAAAGGCTGCGAACTCAACTGCCGGTGTATCTCAGGTATTGAACCGATATACTTTCGCCTCCACCCTTTCCCATCTTCGACGTACCAATACCCCCATTGGTAGAGATGGCAAACTAGCGAAACCTCGCCAACTTCACAATACTCATTGGGGTCTTGTCTGCCCCGCTGAAACACCCGAGGGCCAGGCTTGTGGTCTTGTCAAGAATCTATCCCTCATGTGCTACGTCAGTGTCGGTTCGCCAGCAGAGCCGCTTATTGACTTCATGATCAACAGGGGTATGGAGGTAATCGAGGAGTATGAGCCACTCAGATACCCGCACGCTACCAAGATCTTCGTCAATGGTACCTGGGTTGGAGTCCACCAAGATCCCAAGCACCTTGTCGACCAGGTATTTGATACCCGCCGCAAGTCCTACCTGCAGTATGAGGTGTCCCTCATTAGGGACATTCGTGACCAAGAGTTCAAGATCTTCTCTGATGCTGGCCGAGTCATGCGGCCCGTTTTCACGGTGCAACAGAAAAATGACCCAGAGACGGGTCTTGAAAAGGGCCAGCTTGGTCTTACCAAGGACTTGGTCAACAAACTAGCACAAGAGCAAGCGGACCCACCCGATGACTCGGAACTGAAGATGGGCTGGGAGGGTCTTATCAAAGCTGGCGCGATCGAGTATTTGGATGCTGAGGAAGAGGAGACATCAATGATCTGCATGACTCCAGAGGACCTGGAACTCTACAGACTTCAAAAGGCGGGGTTATCCGTTGATGACGACCACGAAGGCGGGGATTTGAACAAACGCCTGAAGACTAAGACCAACCCAACCACTCACATGTATACCCATTGCGAGATCCATCCAAGTATGATCTTGGGTATTTGTGCAAGCATTATTCCTTTCCCAGACCACAACCAGGTAAGTCTTCATCTTATACACGTTGGCAATTCTGGAACTAAACAAACTTAGTCTCCTCGCAATACCTACCAATCTGCAATGGGTAAACAAGCCATGGGCTTCTTCTTAACGAATTACTCTCGCCGTATGGATACCATGGCAAACATTTTGTACTACCCCCAAAAACCTTTGGCCACGACCAGATCTATGGAGTTCTTGAAGTTCCGAGAACTCCCTGCCGGCCAAAACGCCATCGTCGCTATTGCTTGCTATTCCGGCTACAACCAGGAAGACTCCGTTATCATGAACCAGAGCAGTATCGATCGCGGCCTCTTCAGAAGCCTGTTCTTCCGCTCTTACTCTGATCAGGAGAAGAAGGTTGGTTTGAATTATACGGAAATATTCGAAAAGCCATTCCACCAAAGCACTCTCCGGATGAAGCACGGCACCTATGATAAACTTGATGAAGATGGTATCGTCGCCCCTGGTGTTCGTGTCTCCGGCGAAGACATTATTATCGGCAAAACTGCTCCGATTGACCCAGAGACTCAAGATTTGGGCACGCGCACCACGGCGCACCAACGGCGTGATATCTCAACACCCCTTCGCAGTACAGAAAACGGTATTGTTGATCAAGTCATTGTAACTGTCAACGCCGATAACGTGAAATATGTCAAAGTCCGAGTTCGCACGACCAAGATCCCCCAAATCGGTGATAAATTTGCCTCACGACATGGTCAAAAGGGCACTATCGGTGTAACATACCGACAGGAAGACATGCCGTTCACGAGAGAAGGTGTCACGCCTGATATCATTATCAACCCACACGCTATCCCCTCTCGCATGACAATTGCCCATTTGATCGAATGCCTTTTAAGCAAAGTTTCGACCCTAGAAGGCATGGAAGGTGATGCTACTCCATTTACCGATGTCACTGTCGATTCTGTGTCAGACCTGCTGCGTAAGCATGGCTATCAGTCGCGCGGTTTCGAAATTATGTACAACGGCCACACCGGTAAGAAGCTCCGTGCCCAGGTCTTTTTTGGACCTACCTATTACCAGCGTCTACGTCACATGGTGGACGACAAAATTCACGCCCGTGCGCGTGGCCCTGTGCAGATCATGACTAGACAGCCGGTGGAAGGTCGTGCAAGAGATGGTGGATTGCGTTTCGGTGAAATGGAGCGCGATTGCATGATTGCGCACGGTGCTGCGGCTTTCTTGAAGGAGCGTCTGTTTGAAGTCTCAGATGCATTCAGAGTGCATATCTGCGAGATCTGCGGCCTGATGACGCCGATTGCGTAAGTGGCTCATTCATTGCCATGGTTCATTGCCATCTTAAACCACAACAAGTAACTGACACTCTCAACAGAAACCTTTCAAAGCAATCTTTTGAATGCAGACCTTGCAAGAACAAGACAAAAATTGCACAAATTCACATTCCGTACGCTGCCAAGCTTCTGTTCCAGGAGCTTCAATCGATGAATATTGCAGCACGCATGTTCACGGACAGATCTGGTGCCTCTATCCGGTAAAGGGCGGCCGAAGGTTGGAGTGGTGAGATGCACCTGTATTATACCTTTTTCGGTCTTTTTTTCGGGGGGGGGGTATAAACACCAAAAGTTTCATGATAATATCCCCCAAAAAAACATTTACTAGTCAAGCCAGGCGCGAGTTTCAGTGGGAGAGGAGGAAAAAGGATGTACAGTACAACATAGCGAATTTGAGACAACGGCGAAGAAATGTCACTGCTTGTTGGGCTCCAGCTATAGCATTGTATCAACATTCGAATACGAGATATAGTGAGCAGGTATTTACAAAGGTAATTTTCGTAATCTGTCGTAATTTACATGATGTACAGAGCTCGTGCATGTTGGCCAGTCAGCGGACTACGACTTGTCCATACCGCCGCCATCACTTTGTATCGGTATCTCTAATGAGCTGTGGACATTTTGCTCTTGTTTATATTCTTCTTCCAGTGCCTTTTGCATATCAAAATCGAGCTGGCGTTCGCGCTTGATTCGCTGTTGTTCCATATCGCGGACGACACCTTGGTGCATAGCCTGCAACCTCAAGTCGTCAGCATGCATGATTATGGGACGCCGGCTTTCCCCTTGCCAGTTGACAAAATTTTCACATACCTGCTGCTCGAAATTTTGCTGGAAATGAACAAAGACAATGGTAGTGGCTGCAAAGAGCGAGGTGCCCAAAAGGGTCAGTTTTGAAGCTCGAGACATGGCTTGTGACGCGCGTCTAATGTTCTGGACCGCTACTCTCTTCTTCGGTTTCCCAATTGGCAAATGGAGTTAATGTCTGATTAGAGCCAGCAGTTGGGTATTGGGTGACCTCGATGGGTGGGAAGCTCCGGTTTTGGATCATGCTGCGTTGCCAACGACGAAGAGCAAGGTCACCAGAAAATGCCCCACTGAAGCTCTGGTGCGCCCACTCTCCGGCGAGGAACCGTTAATCACCGCCGCCATCGTCACTCTGCAACCTCATCAAACCGCCCATCAATCTTGACCGATCCTACTTCGAGCGCCAATTCACTTTCGAACCGCCCCCCTCCCCCTCCCCCCCGAATCATAAAAGAACACACCCTTCTTATCCCAATATGGTCAGCGAAGACGCCACCCCTCATCCCCTGTTATTGAGCGGCACATCATCACTATATGGTTTCACTCCAGTAACTGACCCGTTGCAGTCGGCCCAGAACTCGGCAGGCATCCAGACCCTCCTCGATGTGTGTGATTTACCACACGGTAGCCCCCTGGAAATTTTGACCAGCAACCTCGCTAACGTAGCCATAGGCTGAGCGCGAAGCTTCCAAGATTGTGCAAAAGTGTGAGCTGCGGCGATACCGCCTCTCGGTTGTTAAGTCTGCTAACGAATTTTTCAATCACCTAGCCAGAGAATGTGCGTACAAGAGTGTCCCTACCTCGAAACCGGCCACTGTGATTTCGGGAGTCTTTAACACTTCCATATAGTCCGCACGAAACGTGTCAAGGAAGCCCGTGACGAAGCCAAGAAAGAAATTGCCGAATACAAGGCCAAGAAGGAGGATGAATACAAGAAGTTCGAGATTGAGGTGCGTTACCAATCTACAATTATCCAATATGTGTGCGAAACCAGCTCCTAACTTGTTTCAACCACAACAGCACAGCAAGGGCAACAAGCAAGCCGAGGACGAGGCGAACAAGGAGGCTGACAAGCAAATCAAGTATATTAAAGAGGCTGGGAAGTCGAAGCAGGATGCGGTTGTTAAGAAGCTCCTAGCCGCCGTCTTCGACGTGAAACCCGTAGCCCCTGCCCCTGCCTAAGAACAGTTGCGCTCGCCCGCGACGGACCTTCTTGGGGTGGCGTTGAGGCTAGACGTCTACGATTGAGACAATGACATTGTGATGCTGGCACTCGCTTTCTAGGTTGTGTTATACAAGTTTCCTATATTACTCCCTTATCGCCACAACATAGATAGATTGATCCCTAATATTCGGAAGCTCATTGGAGAGACTCGATCAATGCACCCAACATGTCATTGAAATCTTGATTATCCTCCTCGTTT
Source organism: Cordyceps militaris CM01 (assembly GCF_000225605.1). Classification (NCBI taxonomy): domain Eukaryota; kingdom Fungi; phylum Ascomycota; class Sordariomycetes; order Hypocreales; family Cordycipitaceae; genus Cordyceps; species Cordyceps militaris. Next base: position 998,530 of record NW_006271973.1, on the reverse strand, counting down.
GTGTCCAGTCCTTCCTTCTGCTCTAGCAGTAGCAGTCGTAACGAGCCTAGATCCTCATCACGATTTGTCAACAGATTCCCGATGATCTTTTTGGCACCATTGTCCTCTGCTACAAGCCATGCGAGGATGACTGCAATTAGCTGCAGCGTAAAGAGTCCGTTATCAAGTCTAGCGGCGAGGACCTCAAAGTCATGCGCTTCCTCGTTATCGCCCTGTGACAACATAATATTGACCTGCCGCGTAGCTGAGGCTACTTTAGCTTGGTAATTGTGGAAGAGCATAACCAACTTGGTGGTCTTTTCATAGCTTTTTTCCACGAATTTGGCAAGAGTCCGGATGCGTTCTGCAGACTCAGCGGGGAAGCGTCGCAGCATATTTGAGAATATACTGACAAGGTGGTCAATGAGTCTCTGTTCGTGTGTCTTCATAAAGGCAGAGAACAAATTTTTCAGCCCTCCGGCATCAACAACTTTTGTACAAATATCAACGCCAAGAGGACCAGCGGCGGCATGGTCGAGCAGACGTAGTGCTGGAGGTTTGGCCTTTTTGCCCTCTTTCAGCATGATGAGGCAAAGCTCAACACCTTCAGCTTCCAAGAATTTGCTTTTACCAATATCTGAATCCACGATGCATGTCAAGGCCTCGAACAAATTCTCCATGTACTCTTCTTCATTGCCACTTTTGTTGGGATCTCGTCTGCGATACTGAGCGATGAGCTGTAGAAGACTGTCTACTGCATCGGCCTCCGCAAGTGCCTTTTTGCTGCTGTCCGAAGTTTGCGCCAAGATAGCAAGAATTTCAGCGGCATACTGCTTGTTCTGTGTCACGTTGGTTTCCTGGCGCTGAATGCGCTGAATGAGCCAATGTATTAGACGCTTTTCGTTGCTGATCCGAGCAGCTACTTGGCTCCTCGAGCAAAAGTTTTCCAGTATACCCATAGCATAGTAAATACCATTCCGGTCGGGTTCATCGTCTTCATCTAGCCGCGAGAAGTTGGATACGAGAAGGTCGAGTAGGCTAGCCTCCATAAGGGCGTCTACCAGTTCACTCCATTGTTCATCTTCAGCAGCGACGTCTTCGTCGGTGAGCTCGCCGATGATTTCGATAGCAGAAATCGCAATATCCGTGTTCTCGTGCGCCAGCAGGCCAACAAGACTTCCAGCGCAGCCGAGTTTCACGAAGTCGATGTATAGTTCGGGATGTTCAGCCAAAATCGAGAGGCCTTTGATGTCTAAGTCTAGGTCTGCTTCGCTTCCAATAAATCTTTGAGGCTCGTTCTCGAATTTGGCTCGCAGCTCGGCGTTTCGTGTGATGTGCTTCTCGAAGTTGAGGGCGGTCTTACGCAGCCATCCAGCGTCGACTTGCTCTGCCGCAGCGCCCGCACCTGCATCGTCAACGTAGTCAAGGATTTGTGATTCTTTCTTGCTGATACCACCTCCGAAGAAGCGTCCCTCTTCGTCTTCGCCGCCAGCATCGTCGGGTGGTAGGCCTGGCCGGAAATCCGGCACCTCTCCATCTTCAACCACATCGTCTTCGACGCGGGCATGGCGGGTTGAATCACCGTCGATCGATAATCGGCTATATTTGTGTATTTCCTCTATTCTCGGTTAGCGTGTACTATTTACATGAACGTCATTGCAGCCCCGGGGTGCATACTTGGGTCGCGTAAGGTATCAAGCTTTCTTTTATTCTGAAGCCTTGCGCTCTGTTGGGCTGGTTAGTGGCTGTGTTTGCATGGCGTTTTTTGCTTTTCCCTGTTACCTTGAATATATCGTCGACGCTGGCCATCATGCTGGAGATTCATTCGTATACGCTCCGAAGCGCCTTGCGAGTTGTATTGTCTAGACAACTCGACGACAAAGCGGTCGTGACAAGCTTGGTTTTTAGCGGTGGGGGCCGTCACAGATGTCCTGCTCTTCCTGACTTACCTCGTCCGAATTTTTGCACCGGCTGCACTGATATCAAACCTGCCTGTAGGTTCTGAAGTACGATTTTATGCGCATGCACAATACAGCAAATTGCTGGTGGATGTTTCGGCGATTATACAGTGAGTGGGGTGACAGAAGTCACGCCCAATTCCCAAAAGGCGCCACATCGTCAACATCGACACCCCTTTTCTAACACACTATTTTATAGCTAAATTACACCTTATTTAAATATAATATTAGTTAAGCTTATATAATTAATATAAGATATAGTTTTTCTATTTTAATACTTTATATACTATCAAACCTGTTAGGAAGCGCGGGAGCATCGCGTCGGGGCCCGAGACGATCGATCAGAGCCGCGAGTAGAGAGCGCATCGCGCGCACATCACTAGCGAGTCCCCTAAGAACACTCACTAGCTTGCTCTAAACGGCAGACGCACCTAGAGACAGGCGCGCCTTATAAGCTAGAACTAGGCTAGAGGGTATAGTAAGAGTAGCTATACTATAGGTACACTTCCTAGTTATACTACCTATAGTATAGTATTAATAGATAGCTATATTATATAGCTAAGTATATTCTTTATCTTCCTTTCTAAAGAAATTATTAATTATATTAAAAGGCTAAATTAAAGCCTTAGGCTTAGACTAGGTAACTAATTAAGCCTAAATAGTAGTTATAGACTTAGTAATAAAAGTATAAATATAAAGATAAGAAAGCTTTTTCTCTATATATTAAGAATAAGAGTTTAAGTTTAAAATTATATTAATTAGCTATTAAATAAGGAAGTAAAAAAAAAAACCTACTTTTTAGCTTATAGTAAACTAACTACCTTTTATTTATAAAAGGTAGATAATTTATATAGGGAATCTATATAAGACTAATACTTATAAGAGTAAGATAATATATTCTTTTTATAGGCTTCTTTTCTAGACTTTTATTTACTTTTCTTTTCTTCTTCTTAGGCTATTAAATTAAAGGGGATAAAGTAAGTAATATAGTCTTAATAGTCTTTAAAGAACTAATAAAAATAAGAAGGGGAACCTTAAAAATACTAATATAATATTATAGGTTAAGAGTAAACTAGAGGGAAGATAAGAAAAGAGACTAAGCTATTTAGAATAAACTATAGAAACTAGGAGATAGACTAGTAGGTTATAGTAAAGTAAAGCTAATTAATAATACTTCCTATAAGGTATTCTAGAACTATAAGCCTAGACTTAAGTAGAAGATCTAATATAGAAGGAGATATAATACCTTATAAGTTCTTAACTAATAGGTAAAGTATATTAGTAAGTATAAGAAGCTTAAGAAATAAAGGTAAGTATATATAGAAGTAAATAAAAGCTATAATACTAATAGCTAAGGAGCTAGAAGGATTAGTAAAGAAACTAAAAGCCTTTTTTTAATTAAATATAAAAATAGGTAATAATAAATAAGATATTATAAAGTAACTATATAGAGTTAATTAATAAAGAATAATAAAATCTAATAAAGAAAAAGAAAAAGAAAAAAAAAGCACCTTTTATCCCTTACTAGCTATTAGCTAGTAACTAATAAAGCTTTAAATTATTTATTTATATAAAGTCTTATTAACTATAAATAAGATTAAAATAATAACTTATTAATTATATACTAATTAATAAAAAATAATAATAACTATAAGTATTTAAATAAAGTATAATTAAAATTATTATTTAGTTTTTATTAAAAACTAATAGTTATAAAGAAAATATATTTATTTATTTATTAAATCTTATTATATAATATAAACTAATAATAATAAAAATTAAAAATAACCTTTAAGAGTATTACTATAATATTCTTTATAGAATATACCTTAAGCCTATATAAATAAAGTATAAGGTATTAAGAGTAAAAAAGAATAGTAGGTAAAGATAAGAGTTAAAAGCTTTTAAAGGAAAGGAGAGATAAAGGTATTATAAAAGCTAGAAGACTATAATAATAATTAAGCTTAACTAGCCTAAAGACTTATAAGGCTAAATATAACCCCCCTTAATATAAATAAAAATAAAGAGAAAGGAAAAGAATTAAGAGGTTAAGAGATTAAGAGGATAATAGGCTTAATTAGTCTAGAAATATATAGGATTAAATATAGCCCCTTTAATATAGATAAAAACCTAAAAGGAGGGGAAGTAATTAATAGGCTTAGCTAGCTAGAATAATATAAGCTAAATATAGGTTAGGATATAAATAAAAACTTAATATATAGTATTAAAAGAGGTCTTACTAGACCCCTATATACTTTAGAATAAAACTATAAAGAATCCTATAAAATATAGATAAGGTTTTCTTTTAAATACTTTAGTTTTTCTTTACTCTATAATTAATAAAAGTATTAGATAGGTTATTTAGCCTAATTAGTATATAAAAATTAAAATTATTATTACTTTATATACTATTTATTATTATTTATTTATTTATTAAATTACCCTAATTAGACCTTATAGTTCTTTTAGTACCTTAATAAACTTATAAGTACTAGAAAAACTATAGTAGTAAATCCCTTATACTAGTACCTTACTATACTAGGTATAGACCTAGTATATTTTTATACTATAAAATAAACTTTTAAATATCTATAGTAATTTTAATTAAGAAAAAAAATAACTAATTAAAATTATAAAGAATTACTAGCTTTATATTTTCTAACTTTTTTTAAAAGTATCTCTAAAGGTATAAAATCTAGAAGTAAATAGAAGATTACTTTTATTTATAAAGACTTATAAGGTATTATAATAGATAGTGATTTTCTAAAAATTCTAACTTTTGCTTTAAGAGACTACTATAAATTAGTTAGGCTCGAGCCGACTCCGGACTAGTCCTGGGCGCGCTACGGGCGCGCCCCCTTTTATACTGTAGGAGATAGGTAAGCTAGCTTTTCCCTCCTCGCTTACTTCGTAAGAGAGTTAATACATTAATAATACTACCTAGGTCTTTGGGCATTTGTCGTAACAGTCACAGGATGAACTGTAGATAACTAACTAAGTGTCTTTCATCATCCTTGCTGGCAAATATATCAAGAGAAGCGTGGCACCCCTTACCATAACACCCCCCCACAAACGTAATTCATCCAACACTTACGTACCTACTACCTACTAGGTACATCTAGGCAACCCCTGACCTATCTTGCGACCCTGTATGCCATCGGGGCTATTTCACTACCTAGGGATCAATTTATTAAACAATTCGAGATATTCACTGCCCCTCTCACCTTAATCGCGGCTGCAACTTCTTCGTCGAGACAATTGAACGAGTATCTTACATTCGCTAGAACGGCAATGGCCCCGCCTCCTCTGGAGTAGGAAATCAGCCATTGTCCTGTTTGTCGCAACACTAGGGGGCGACCTCAACGACCAGTACGGAGTCCTGCGCCGTCGTGTCTGTGCAGGTGCGCCAAAGCGACTGCGGCACTATCCGAACCAAAGGATGCCACAACACCAACCACCACACGACCACACAGGGCCGCCGATCTCGACGCCGACTGCTTCAGCCGAGACCGACGACATTGATCAAGGCGCCATAACTGCGTCTGTCGCAGCAACAACCTCGAGGGCCACCAGCGCCAACCCTATCACCTACCCGAAGTCGCCTTTCTCTCCACCCTCATCCCATCTCAAAACGGATTCTCGCTCGACTGTCTCCCGTCCGCCTAGAACCTCGTCACTACTGCCACCGCCTCGACGTTTGCGCAAGCTGTCCATCGTAGGTGACGAGCTCCCGGACAGCATCGAAGCCGCATCAGCCACCGATGGTTACTGGCACCAACACACCACCGCCATAACAGAGGACGACCCTTGTGATCTTCTCACATCCACGGATCACGACGGTCACTGGAGCGCTACCTATCCGAATTATTACGAAACTTACCAAAGGCCCAGTCCGAATCCAAACGACTTATTCGAGGAACCCGTTTCGCAAGGTCTCTCGTATTCACCGCAACATAACACTACCAGACCTTCACTAAGAGAGGCGGAGGCTGGCCACCTCCACGCCAACCGTGCAGGCCAACAGTCGCAGCCTATCGCTAGTGCCTCGTCATTCGTGCGTCTGCCACCGCTTGAACTACTCCCGCCACTCGATAGGGAGCTTGTGGGGTCATCATCACCAATCGTGGATAGGCCGCATATCGAGTCCTCGCCACCTGAAGAGTCCAGCGCCCAGATGCCCCAGGAAGCACCACACGACGGCCAAACGATGCGCAGCCATGGCCGCCGTCGCAGCTCAAAAGGAGGCAACGATGCCGACAAGGGAAAGGCAGTCAAGCCGCCGTCCCAAAAAGCAATGCTCTCGCGTGCCCTTCAAAAGGCAAACACGGCCGTCCAGCTTGACAATGCACAAAACCTTGAAGGTGCTCGATTCGCCTACTCCGAAGCCTGTGAACTTCTGCAACAGGTATTGCGAAGGACATCCGGCGATGAAGATAGGCGGAAGCTGGAAGCAATTGTGAGTAAACATGGCTACGTAGTAGCCAGCCAAGACGACTAGAACTAATACCACGACAGCGTCAAACGTATGCGAGCCGAATAGAAGAACTAGACCAAATAGGGCTGTTGAAGGACCAGGATACGGCATCAAAAGCGCTCCCTGCTAGACCCGGCAGCGACGAATACAGTCCGAAGCCGGCTCAGATTCAATACAGCGCCATGAGCATCACATCTGCCGTAATGAATCCTGACGCAAGCAAACGGGCAGAGGACCCAACCCCAAACCGAGACCCTCGACGACCAACTTCGCCACCATCCTACGCTCGACAGCACATCAACGACCAACCACCGCCCAACATCAGAGCCACGGAGTGGCATCGCTCGGCTTCGAATGGGCAGCAAGGCATGCTGCAATCATCATTTTCAAAAAACAGCTCTCGCCCCAATCACACCCCCACAGTCTCACAGGAGCAAGCTGTCGACATGCCACAGCCGTTGAATCGGGCAGCTTCGCCACTCAAAAGCCCTCCAGTGCAGTACCTCAGGTATGAAAAAACCCATGGCCACTCTAGGCAAACTGGTTCGAAGGACAAGCTTAGTCATGCTCGTGATAGCAGTCAAAACTCATGGCTTGATGGAGTTGGCGAATCCGGAGGCTCAACAGCATCATCAATTCACTCGAGAAACTCTTCGCAGGGGTTGCGAAGAAAGCATCTGCGAGGTGTAAGTGGCAATACTGAAACCGAGTTCGACACTGCCCTTGACGCCGCAATCGAAGCGGCCTATGATGACGGGTACGAGCCCATGGGCATGGCCGATTTGGTAGAAAGAGATACAGGCGAAGAAGCCGTGGCAAGAGTTCTGCGAAGAGTCGAGATTGCACGCGAACGAGTTCGCCAAACGGAGCAAGAAACTCTCTCCCTTTCCAACGGCGCAGACATGATTGAATTGCTCTCACCCAGGCATTACAAGCTCCCAAATACTCAAAATGGCTTCTCTGACGGTAACTCATCAGACGATGAAGAGCGTATGCTGGAGGAAATGGCTCGTGACTACGACATTGGTGATTTCACAATGAGTGAAGCAGTGCCCATGACTGTGGGCCGTGGTGAGGAACGCAGACCATCCGCGCAACAGAGCGAAATTCAACCCGAACCAAGACCTCAGGCCGAGCTTGTACGACCTCTGATGGAGAGGAAGTCGATTTCTAACATGATCAAAGGGCTAGGGCCAAGTCTGCCACCGCCCAGTACCTCGCTGCCCGAACTTCCACCGCCTCGTGGCACATCCCCCATGCAGAGTGTCAGGAATCGACGCTTATCCGGACAGAACCCCAAGCAACTGAAGATCGACACCACAAAGCCTAGCCCGAGCCCGTTAGCTGTTCATTCGCACTCTGATCAGCCGATTGTTGCCCACGAGCAAGGAAATGAACGTCCTTCTACAGCAACTGGTCGCATTCCTACTGTTTCCCTCGCCCGTTCACCTCCATCCATAGATGCTGCTTCTTCTGACCCGTCGAGTCTTGCCTCGCTGGGGGGTTATCGAGCTCCCGTAGACCAAGATGAGGGCGCATCGGCCAAACCGGCTTCGCCAACCACTTCTAGCAGCAAGTTGCGGAAGAATTTCTCATCTTCTAGCCTACGCAGCATGAAGATCAGAAACATGTCGTCGTCGAACTTTGAAGATCCATCAGATATGTCTCCCGGAACACCGTCGAGCAACCAATTCGGCGGCTCAAGAACCCCGGCGGTACCCACCATTCCGACGCCCATGAGCTCAGAGTTCCGAGACAACCTCGACTCTTCATCGACAGGGGCCCGCCTGTTTGATGACCACTTCCATCAGCCTACGAGCCCTGGCACGATAAACAATGCACCTCCAGATGCCCCGGTCCCGCTAGAATCCTGCCCGCACGACTTTATGCTCCGACCCTTCTGGCTTATGAGGTGCATATTCCAGACCTTGGTGCACCCTCGAGGTGGCTATGTCAGCACAAAGCTGTTTGTTCCTCGTGACGTATGGAAGGTGAAGGGCGTGAAGTTGAAGAACGTCGACGACAAAATTGCGAACTGTGACCTGCTTACAGCCGCCCTTCTTAAACTAGCCCGGGTAGATACGTGCGACGCGGACGCTGTCCTAGAGGAGATGCAATCGCTAGAAGGTATTCTCGAGCAGGTGCAGGCCTCATTGACTCGCAAGCTTGGAAATGATGTCGGGGTCCAGGGCTCAGGGTCACTTTTCAAAGAGGCAGGCGGCGACGGAGACGGTGCTTCCGGCGTCCCGCGTTCAAGCAGCGTATCTACCAAGCCATCCTTTTCGTGGCGACGCCTAAGATCCAAGAGCTCGGGGGTTGCGCTTAGTGGCGCGTACAACAGCAGCAGGACGGTTGTGGGAGATGCGGTCAAAATGGAAACAGGCATGCCCAGTTTGCCCATGACGGCTCAGCCAACAAGCCGTCCGCCGAGACGTGAGCTTAGCCAAGCGCTATTCGTTGGACCTAATGCAAACTATATGAACTCACTTGCGCGCTTATTCGATGCTGCCCAAGCCGTTGGTAAGTAAAAGATCGCCTATGAATTTGAACCTTGTCTACGATTAGATTGACCAACATGTTGCAGATCAGATTGCTCGCCAGGTAGACGACCCCGGTCTGCGTCATGCGGACAAGACGCAAGTTGGCTTGGAGCTTTGCACGCGCCATGCTGCCGAATTTTTTGGTTTTTATATTTGTCGATTTGCCTTGGCTGACCTTGGTCTGCTACTAGAGAAGTTTATCAAGAGAGGGAGCGAATGGGTTTTAGCGTAAATAGCGTATGGCGAATTTGCCCTTAGAATATAGGTGTAGCAGGGACACATCACTTGCATATAACAACAGCTGGACTTAGATGCATTTGATGCCGTGCAATTCAGTTACTCGACCCAGCTGGCAAAATCGACGCTGTGACTGAGAATCACTTTTTTGGATGACGAATCAGGTGTATATTAGTACCTCGGCCGTCTAATATTTGTGCTGTTGGCGGCGCGTTGTGAAAAAAAAAGTTGGACCCAGCAAGCACCTCAACAAGTAAGTAACTACACACAAGCGCAAACAGCTTTAAAATAGCGCTACAGACCTTCCAGTAGATGACAGAGTCGAAATTCCTACATGAACTGGGTCGGGAAGGCTGCGCGAGCATGGACTCGAGGATGCTTGACTCACTGGTGCCCCATTGCATGCCGCAGACTGGACTTCGCCGTCTCCTATCCAACATGGAGACAGCACTTTGCTTCGAAGTCAAAACCAACGCCAGCCGAACTCGAAGCGCGCATAACAGCCATTCCTATTCAGCGATATAGGAATTTCTGCATAGTAGCGCACATTGACCACGGGAAAAGCACTCTAAGCGACCGGCTACTCGAGCACACGGGCACTATTTCGGCGAGTGACGCGAACAAGCAAATTCTGGTACGTTGACATCGCTGGCTCCAGGAAAGGGATTATGGACCAAGTGTAAAAAGCTCACCATCGGTAGGACAAACTCGATGTCGAAAGAGAACGTGGCATCACAGTCAAGGCGCAGACGTGCACAATGCTTTATAACTACAAGGGGGAGGATTATCTGCTGCACTTGGTCGACACACCTGGCCACGTCGACTTCCGGGCCGAAGTAACTCGCTCATATGCCAGTTGCGGCGGCGCCATTTTGCTCGTGGACGCAAGCCAAGGCATCCAGGCACAGACAGTTTCAAATTTCCATTTGGCCTTTGCGCAGAATCTGGCACTGCTACCTGTTGTCAACAAGATTGATATGCCGTCGGCCGATATTCCCTCCGTCTTGAAACATATCAAAGACAGCTTCGAGTTGGACCCTGAAGAAGCTGTTCTTGTCAGCGCAAAGACAGGCAAAGGCATTCACAGAGTGCTTCCAGCGGTTATCGAGAAGATGCCCCCTCCAGTGGGCGATCGCAGCAAACCGCTGAAAATGCTTCTGGTGGATTCTTGGTACGACAATTTTCGTGGTGTTGTTCTGCTTGTGAGGGTCTTTGATGGCACGATCCGGGCAGGGGATAATGTTGTATCGCTTGGTACTGGCATGAAGTACACCGTCGGGCAAGTTGGCGTGCAATTTCCGGACGCAACACCACAGAAGGTCTTGGGTGCCGGGCAGGTTGGCTACGTTTACTTTAATCCTGGAATGAAACAAATACAAGATGCCAAGCTGGGAGACACTTTCACGGTCACTGGCAGCGAAGATGTCGTCGAGCCATATCCTGGCTTCGAGGAACCCAAGCCCATGGTCTTTGTTGCTGCCTTTCCAACCGACCAGGGAGACTACAGCAGGCTCGCAGATAGCATTAACCAATTGGTGCTTAACGACCGCAGTGTAACACTTCAGAAGGACCATTCAGAGGCACTAGGGGCGGGCTGGCGCCTTGGGTTCCTGGGTAGCCTGCACTGCTCAGTTTTCCAGGATCGTCTCAGGCAAGAGCATGGCCGGAGCATCATCATTACAGAGCCTACCGTCCCAACCAAAATCATATGGAGCAACGGCAAGGAGGAAGTAGTGCAGAATCCTGCCCTCTTCCCTGATACTTCGCACCCGCTTGTGAAAAGCTCACAGCTACTGGAGCCGTAAGTCTATCACGAGCCGAGTGCGTACACACAAGACTAATCAGCAGCGTCAAACAGGTTTGTCAAGGCGACCATCACGGTACCCGAGGAGCACCTCGGACGCGTGATTGAGCTTTGCGAGGCAAATCGGGGGCAGCAGAAGGGTATCGAGTTTTTCAACAAAGATCAAGTCATTCTTGTGTACGATATACCCGCCGCTCAGCTGGTGGAAGACTTTTTTGGAAAGTTGAAAGGATCGAGGTACGTCGTGCATATCACGCAGTTACGAACCGAACCGGTGATGGAAATGAACTGACCAAAATCACACCCCAACAGCAAGGGATATGCCACACTTGACTATGAGGAAGGCGGTTGGCGAGAAAGTAAACTTTGTAAAGTACAGTTGCTCGTGAACAAGCAACCTGTCGATGCCATATGCAAAATTGTCCATGCCTCTCAAGTCGAGAGGGTAGGCAGACAATGGGTCACAAAGTTCAAAGAGCATGTTGATAGGCAAATGTTTGGTAAGTGGTGATGGTGATGTGATGGTAACTAATAACTGTGCTAACTTGAAGAATTACACAGAGGTTGTTATCCAAGCGATCTCAGGCAATAGAATCATTGCTCGTGAGACTATCAAGCCATTTCGTAAAGATGTGCTTGCAAAGTTGCACGCTAGCGATATCACCAGAAGACGAAAGCTGCTCGAGAAGCAAAAGGATGGTAGAAAGCGGCTACAAGCCGTGGGAAATGTTGTGATTAACCAATCAGCTTTTCAGGATTTTCTTGCGAAGTAGATGTATTCTAGTGAATAAGTATTAAGCGTTTATACTCTTTATATTATGGGTATTAATAATTATAAAGTAGAAAATTAGGCCTATTCTTAAATTGGTGTGCTGAAATAATTTATTTTCTAGTGCTTTATTAACGTGCATCTGTGTTCCTATGAATATTTTTTCTTAAAGAAACGGTTCGTAAAGCAGTATTATTAGTCACTAGCCGTCCTAGGTGTGTCTCATACTAGTGGTAGTAGCTATGTGGTTTTTTTTTTTTTGGTCATCGAAAGTTGCCTAACGTTGCCATACTATGTTCGATAAAAGCAATATGGGGTGCCTAGTGATCACCATGTACTTAAATGCACATTATAACCATGTGACAAAATTCAGACGCAAGATTTTTCTAGTACCGCTGTTTTTATTTTATCTCTCTAGACCTAGCTTTTATGCGATCTTTTCTTTTTTTCTTTTGTAATGTGGTCTAGCTAGGTAGTAAAATAGCGCCAATCTCCGCTACCCTCTTTCGTGGTAATTAATGTTATCACTATGTTCAGAGTTCCTAAAGCAATTGAAAACTACGATATCGAAATACTATAAAGGACTTGAGAAAAATATGGCGATTAGACAGGAGCCGCGTGATAAAAGGGGGCAAAATTTAGCAGCAGCACCTACCATCAGGTATATACGCCAAGCCGTCCTGGCGCTAAGCTTGTTGTGAGTCTTCCTGACTGACGACTAGGTATGGAGGTATATATATAGCACCATGAATGACTCTAGGCCCTGTTCTTTATTCGGCATGCGAAAGCTTTCGGGGGATTCTTATCGCATGTCAATTTCACCGCAACGTTTCAATTTAACAAGCTAGGTACCTAACCCGCGCTAAAGTGATATGCAAGTTTGTGTCGACGCCTTCTTCCACCTCCGCTTCGTAACCTATACACTGACGTGGATGTACTATGATATGTATCTAGGGCAAGATAGAGCACCAGCAAGCACTCTTGCTGGCGCGCGCATATGATATGCACGGTCGGGCATTGCCGTTGGAAATTGTCAAGCGTGGGGACACATTTCTATAGAGTAACTGTGTAACAGAAACTGAGGGTCATGACAGTAACAAGCTACGCGAGTGTTACTCACTCAACCTGGGTTAGATCTCCTTCGTCCTGTATTGCCGATTTTCACAAGTATTCTTCAGCCGCAATACTCTCTGCTGAATCACGCAAACAATTAGCCGTGGTCGGCGTTAGTTCATCAGCCCGACCGATCGCTTGGGGACGGCAGACACCAACTGGTCCGTCCGAAGAGTTGGTTATACTCGACCGATAATGGGGGCCTGTCTTATGTGGCGTATTCTAGGGCTATACGGAGTATATATATCCTGACGTTCTATCGTTCGTGACTGTTCAATGTCGGTAATTAGGAGCCTGTTGGGATTGTAACTTGCTAAGACGCTACAGACTTTGACGGCCCTGACTTTCCTATGCCTACATCAATCCCACGACGGGATTTCCTTTCTTGCATACGGTGGCGATATGCTTGTTAGCTCGGGGTCCATGGCCTTCCATACATCCCTCAAATGTAGGGGCACATGTTTACTCCAGTAACGAAACTCAGGCGTGATGCCGTTCTAGGGTGAGACAGGTTAGCCACCGCTATGAATCCGTCGTCCATCGGTGTTGCCTTTGCTTACGGAACATGGTCTTTGTTTGGGTGGTTTCCTCATATAGTATCTGGACGACAACATCTACTGCAGCCAGGGTCGTAGGTCACGCCGCGAGATTGGGTTGTCGTGTGCCAACCTCCTTGGCGGGCATGGCATATCCTGTTCCCCTGCGGCCTTCTGTGTCGTCCACTAACTTCCGCTGCGGGTGGTATCTATTACCTCTATACCGCCGATGGCCATAAAAGCTAAATATTAGCAGCATATTACTATATCGTGTGGGACGTATGGCTTCATCGCTGTCTGGCTGTGGAAGATATATTCGAGACAAGATGTGGGAGTAATTAGTGATGGCGCCAGAGGACGACAGATGGTATACTTCCTCGCTTCGCGCCAACAAATGTCTAACCAATAGGTGCACACCAGTAGATGCAATATGGGCAAACGTACATCAATCAACATGGCGAAGACGATAGAGTAATAGGCCAGACCAACAAACCACGTCCTGAGATGTGGCGTAATTGCTGGATTGATCGATATAGGGTAGGCTGGGGTCTGGGCAGAAGCTGATGGCATTCACCCCGCATAAGGTCAAAATCTGAAGAGCTTTCGTCACGCACCCCCTCCGTGACGTGCTTCTGCCAGCCATTAATCGAAGATGTCGATATCAAACGAGGCCTTGCAAAAGGTAGGCAAGGAGTATGCATATCTTTATGGACTGAATTGACAACAAAACAGCTGGCTCGTGAGATCGAGGCGCAGGCCGCCTCTGCACAGCAACAGATCGGCATCGCACGCACGCAAATAGCTGGCAAGCAGAGAGAGCAGCGCCTGGTAAAACTCACACTGAGCGAGCTCAACAGCCTCCCCGAAGAGACAGTGGTATATGAGGGCGTTGGCAAGATGTTAGTATATTTAATTGGTGTTGCGTCAAACCACACAGCTGTTAACTGGGCACACAGGTTTGCCGCTCTGCCCGTCTCGGAGATGACCCAAAAGCTAGAGGACCAGACGAAAGGCCTGGATAGTGAGGTAGAAAAACTCGGACAAAGACTAGTGTATCTAGAAACGACGCACAAAAACAGCCGTGAGCATATCGAACAAATGTTACGAAAAACCTGACCGAACGAGGCGAACTCCCAAGACACAGGCAGGTAGCGGGGAAGTTAAGCGCCCAGCCAGAGCATGGTTCGATGAACCAACACCACAAGCTGCAACGTGGACGATTTCATAGGTACACATAGACGACAGACAGAAGGGCCCCAAGGTCACAGATAGAAGATAACAGAGGAAGCCTTGTCCGTCCACCAACCCGCCCCCGCCGCCCAGGAGCGCGCACAATATCTCCTTTATGAATGGGACCCGTACAACTGCGGACTGGCCGGAGTAACTGGCGGCCGCGTCCCACTAACCAATATTGCAACTCTACAACTCATTCCACAGTTGCAAGGCAAACTGCCTCCTAATAAGCGCCGAGAAGAAGCCCCTTCATTTGATTATTCGTTTCAGGCCTAATGATCACCCCAATTCGGGCGACGACTAAACTGGCGCGGATTATGGTGGCGTGGATCATAGCACCCCCGTTTTAGCTGCTGAATGGTCAGCCCTATGCGACTCAAGGGCTGCTCTAACTACTAAAAACTCCTCGTCCGCCATCCCCGCAGACTGGTCGGCCTAAATACAAGAAGGGCTCCCCCGACCGACGCGACTGCCACATTCATCGTACTCTATCATAGCAAGATGAGCCACTACTCGTACGACGAGGACGACCTGGATGTCCACATCCGTAGGCGCCACTCTCCGGAGCCTGTGCGGTATGTCAGCACGGCGCCCCGACCATACTATCCGCCGTCGTACCTTGTGCCCGACCAAGGCATGCGTGTTGTTGCGCGTAGCCGCTCTCGTGAGCGCAGCAGCCCACCCCAGCCCGCCGGCCCAGTCATTATTCAGAACAAGATCTACAATGATCTGTCTTCTGACGATGAGCATGAGCTGTCTCGGCGACGCCGGTCTCGCCGCCGCAGCTCATACTCCCCTTCTCCCTCCCGATCACGAAACCGATACATGACCAAAGAGGACTGGCAGCTCGAGCTAGACAGACGCGAAATAGAGAGACTCCGCATGGAACAAGTGAAGGAGAAGGAACAACGCCGTGCCAGCAAAGAACGCCAGGATGACGAGGAGTTGCGCCGAGCAAAGGATGAGCTGGACATGATCAAGCGCCGAGAGGCGCAGGCTGAAGAAGAGAAGCGTATCAAGCGCGAACTCGAACTGCAGCGTCTGCGCGAGGAGGAGCGCGCTGTTGCGGAGAAGGAGATCCGAGACAAAGAGGCTAGGGCTGCTGTGGAGAAGTATAAGAAGGAAGAGGTAGAGCGAAGAGAAAAGTACGAAAAAGAAAAAAAAGAAGCCGAGAAGGAGTACCAGCGGCGTCTGCAGGAGCAGCTTCTCGCATCCGGACTAGACGAAGAGGCTATAAACGCTATTATCAAGAAGGAGAAAGTCAAGGTCCCGGAAGCTAGAAACGAGCGCGCAACCTACACCCGAATGCCTCGCAAGCATCTGTCAATCGAGACTCTGAGAACCTTCAAGGTCGAATATGACCTTGATTCCGTTGTGAGTGCTTTGTGATGTCAACCTCGAAATAAAGACGCCAGTAAACAGACACTGAAGCCAGGCACTGACATGACGAACAGGACCCTACTGGATTCGTTGTCATCAGGCGACCGGTCCCCGAGTGGGAGCAAGATCACTTTTGGAAGCATACTAAGTATATCCGCGAGAAACGTCTGATTATCGAAGATAGGAGACACCACCACCGCCACAAGAGCGATATCGAGCTTGTTGTTCGCAAGAAGGAGCGCAAGAGGAGTAAGTCGCCTTCGCCCCTGATGATGTGGGTTGCGGGAGGTCGACCATGATTTATGAGTCTGCCAAGATTGTCACAGCTTGGATGTCGGCGCCACGACAGCACGGTCATGAAATGAATTCAGAGGCGAGATGTCTAGTCTATTTCTTTCTCTCAATTATAGCTGTTTTACACGTTACAATGACCCGTATCTTCGAATGAGTTCCTCATACAATGTCCATGCCAAAGCGGAGCTGAGAGCCTTGCGTCCCATGCGCAATCCCAAGCCACTCCAAAGAGATCTGAACCCATCCTCGGTGATCATCTTGTACCAAGCCTGACCCATATTGCGATAATTTTGTGGCTGGAGCTGTATGCGCGTCTTTACTGCGTCAAAAGGATTTGAGACGACGGAGCATGCGGCGCCGGCCAGAATTGCAGAGCCGAAGTTGATGGAGCCTGCCAAGGGAGTGCCCATAACGGTCTTGGCATCTGAGTTTGAGCTAGTTCTGGCAAGGGTTCCGATATATGATTTCAACATCTCATAGAAGAGAACGTACAAACCAGCGTACGGCGCATCACGCATTGCTGTAGCACCAACTCCCGAAAAGAAGCCGCGGAAGCCCTCTCGCCCTTTGATATCCTTCACCGCGCTGAAGAGGGAGGGGTACGAGTACAAACTGGATTCGAATCGTACTTTAATAACAGTTAAAGGCATGAGGACAACTCCGGCCAAGGTTCGCGCCACGGCCCCGGAAAGTAGATTCGCCGTATTCGATAGCTTGGGCAATGCTGTAGAACCAGCCATGCCGCCCTGGCCAGTCCCTGGCACGTTTGAGCGAGCCGCATATTGGCGGATGGCGTTGAGTGAAGAGAAATAGAGCGCAGAGCCAAATCCTGTGCGAATCGCAGACGGGAGAGTGCCTCTCCACAAAGCCCGGAGCTGATTAGGGGAGCGACGTAGCTCCAGCCATGACTTGTACAAGGTTGGTTGGCCGGACTGCTGCACTCTCGTTTTCAAAAGATCGAGAGGCTGTAATATTATAGCAGTAGACATGCCAGACCCTAGACCGGAAACAAAATGATGGCCTGTGCGTATTTGTGAGGACAGTTTCAAGCAGGACAGCATTACGGGAGCTTACTGGACTTGGAGGGGTTCGCCACCCCTACAGCGGACGGTGTTAGGCTCATGATAAATCGCTCTCAAGAGGTCATCCTAGCCACAATTAATGCCGGATAAGTCATTCCATGATGGGATGTGCAATGCGATGAGTAAATTTGGACAAGCCTGCCTAGTCAGTCTGGCCACCTGGTTTCGATTTTCGGCACTGTGATACAGGCAGAGAGACCCACACCGTATTAGGTCGCGGCCTAACTACGCTGACACGCCGGTGAATGGTGCCTTGTAGTCTGCAATGACAGATTCCAAGCGTCCTGCGAGTAATCGGTGCCGTTTGATAAGATCAGGCCATTCAGCTACGCCGATAGAAGGGATTAGCATGCCAAAATCAGCACCGAGTCTACCCAAGCTGCCTGCACAATACAAGACCTGCGTTAATATGCTTTCTCGTGACGCCTGGTCTTTGACCACGGGCAGGTATGTGCGCAATATCTCCAGAAGCATACCGACAAGATGCATTGGAAAGGCCGATAGAACGGGAGGGATGGAACCCAAGTTGTCTATACCTGAACCAGTCTCCGGACCTGCACACCCACCCGCGTTCTTCGAGATTGATATGATGTTGAAACTGTGCTCTCGGAACACCTCGATGAATCTCTTCAAGAAGCGCTCCGTTTGCTGGCCACCAGACCAAGATTGGCCTGCGCTATGCTGACGCCGGCGTTCTTCATCAGCGAGCTCTCGCAGGGGGTTTAATGCCTCCAGAGTTGTTATGAGATTGGAGAATCGACAGATCAGAAATACGGCGGGCAACGAATCCCCCGCAGGCAAATCTGGGACCAACTCTGGAACAATTCGCTTCAGCCATCCAGTGGTGCGGAGCGCCGCCGCGAGTTTCAGGTTGGGGGTCGTCAACGACGTGATCAAATCAATGGCGAGCTGACGAATTGCATCGTCTGCCTGCAACCTGACAGATCTCACAAGCTCTGATTCTGGGTAGAGGGACGAAAGTCGTCGAATATGGCCGTACAAATCCAGGCTTGTGGAGTATCCGAGAGGACTGGCGGTAACAGCAGAGAGTAGAAGGGCGGGTAGCTCCAAAAGATCGACGATACGCTCGGAATTTTCGAGAAGATGAAGGGCCTCTTTTCGCTGAGCCAAGATCTGACTACCGCCTGATTTGCTAAGTGATCTGGAAAAACGTTCGGCTTCGGCGTCGAGGCGAGGTACAGTTGCGGTGAGCTCACATGCCCTCAGGTCGAGGTCTCGTATTGTTTCTTGTAGAGAGGAATGCCTAATTGCTGAATTCACCATGTATTTGTGAGATCGCTTGGACAGGGCCTGTATGGAACGCAGCATCGATTGTGAGATTTGAGCAAGTGCTTGAGGCTCAGACGAGAGTACGGACTCAAGCGAGAGGCTCTCGAGATACTCCAAGAATTCTAGATCCGCAGCATCAGACGGCGCATCCAAGCCGAGCAAGTCTCTGAGGGCTTCAGCCATGGCACAGGTTGTCCAATGCGTCAACTTTGTGGCTTTTACTTTGTAGTGTGGGTGTGGGAGGTTGAAGGTTGAAGTTTGAACATGACCTCGGAGGTAGGTAGTCTGCATGACCCACCCGACCGCCCCGTCAACAGCAACAGGCGCTGGTCGGTGAATACTGCCCTTAATACAATTCGCCTTGGGGTGATTCTATTTACCTCTAGGTACCTAATAAGGAACCTAGCTAGGTACCGAGGTAGGTAGCTAAAAGTAATAACTGCTGACACAGCCATGTGGCCATCCATGTATAGCCATCTCGTGACTTGTTCGCCAACCGTCCGTCGTCGTAAGGCCTAGCAAAACCAATGGAATCAAGAGCCGCTTGGCCATGAAGATAGTAGTATAGATCCCTCCTGACT
The DNA here is from genome assembly GCF_000225605.1 of Cordyceps militaris CM01. NCBI lineage: Eukaryota > Fungi > Ascomycota > Sordariomycetes > Hypocreales > Cordycipitaceae > Cordyceps > Cordyceps militaris. Next base: position 979,260 of record NW_006271973.1, on the reverse strand, counting down.
TTTGAAATATGTGCAAACGCCAAGAAAAGCATTCATGCGCGAAATGTGGCAGTTGATGAGAGGTGCCTGCCCTGGCCACGTGAGATCCCCAACACTTCTCGGAAGCCCACCAGCCCACCATCTCGGCCCACCAATTTTGGCTGCCTGTCAAACTGCTTCTCACCACCACCGTATGTACGGGGGTCAGGGCATCGCCCTTTTATATATATCTGGTTTCGCCCAACTGGACAGCACATCCTTAATATTCATTGTCAACACTATTTTCGCCGTCCCGAAAGTCCGAAAGCAGGGCCAGGATCTGTGGGCAAAATGAAGGACCCCTTCTTCTTTCAGCCCGTTCCATGGCTCTCGGACTTAGTTCGTCCCCTGTCCCGTCGTCTCGATCTGGTGACCCTGCCGCTGCACATCCATGAAGTTATATTCGCTGCTCTGCTCTACTCCGTCATCTTCTATCCGATATCGCCAATCCTCTCTCGACTCATTGCCTCGAAGCACTACTCACAGCTTTCCCGCCAAAAACGACTTAACTGGGATGCTCATGTTGTTTCCATGGCCCAGAGCATATTCATCAATGGACTCGCTTTATGGATCAAGTGGGTAGATGAAGAACGCAGTGGTATGGATAGAGAAGGTCGCATCTGGGGCTATTCCGGAGCACCGGCTCTGCTCCAGTCTATGGCTGTCGGGTATTTCGTTTGGGACTTGTTCGTCACTGCCGTTAACCTGGAAGTTTTTGGCATTGGTACTTTGGCACATGCCGTCTCTGCACTGATTGTTTTTAGCCTGGGATTCGTATGCCTCTGCCTCTGTAGTCTTCTCGTCTGTAAGATGCTAACCTTTGGCAGAAACCATTTGTCAATTATTACGGATGCAACTTCATTCTCTTCGAACTTTCTACACCTTTTCTGAATATTCATTGGTTCCTGGACAAGGTCAACATGACAGGATCCAATATTCAGCTCTACAACGGCTTTGCACTCCTGTTCACCTTCTTTGCATGCCGGCTCGTCTATGGACCTTACCAAAGCTACAGAGTCTTCAGCGACATCTACGCTCTCAGTGGCAGAAGTCCGTCTTCACCAGGTAAAGGCGTATTTGCATACGTGACGTCAGAAACATATATTCCAAAATGGCTTTCTTTTGCTTATCTGGCCAGTAATGCGACACTTACTTTTCTGAACTTCTACTGGTTCTACACGATGATCTATGCTGTTAGGAAGAGGTTTGTTCGGTCTCCTGGAGTGGAAGGCGAGAAGCCCGAGCCTGCCACTGAGGTTGAAAAAGACTTGAACGTTGCTGCCACCGGAAGAGCATCGCAGACCAAACCTCGTTCTCGCCGTGCTTAGGAAGGTCCTGTGTTTCATCGCAAACGCCACGCATGCTAGGGTAATACCGCCGTTCTCAAGCGGGATGTTGAGCATGCCAGGTATTGGGGGGGGGGGTGGTTGTACCACCACCAATACTGAACTCTTCGGTTGGTACAATGGCTGCACTATCTCTTAATCTCTTAATTTTTTTGAAGAAACATAGAAAAAGATCGAATAATCTGTTTATCTTTCTGAAACATAGAAAAAGATAAATTAGTTATGGTGTGCAATGCATTCACGCATTGATGGTTGTTGTATTTCAGAACCACGAGTCCCACTTTCCAACGCTAAAAATATGAATTACATTGAGCAGCTTTTGCAGAGCTACTATCCCCATCTTAATGCTGGCTGTCTCCCGTTTGTTTTTGAGTGATCGAAGGATGGAAGGGAGATGTATCGAGACGAGCTCGAATGTATCAATATTGGACGAGGAGTTTAGCTCAGAAGCCAAAGGGGTTCTGAGGCGCTGTATCGATTTGTCAGTCAGTTTTGCGAGTATTAGGCTTGACACATTAGTTTGGAAACTCACTAGCTTGAGACAAGTTCGCTCGTCGCCCTGTCGGCTGGGCGGTTAGTTTCTTAGCCTCAGTTACTCCGAAACGTACAGGTGGCGGCGGCCCTGTCTTCTGCGGCTGGAGAGCTTGTGGAGGTTGAGTACTAAAAGTATTGAGACCAGTAGCCTGTGGTTGGTGCATGACGGCTATTCCAGTTCGTTGCGGTTCAAGAGCAGGCGGTAAGTAGTTATTAACATTGGCCTGATTGGCCTGACCGAATGATGACTGCGGTTGAAACTGGGGAGGATAGGCAGTGTGCTGTGCCTGAAGCGGTGAGAACTGGCTAGGCGCGCCAGTATCTTGAAACGGGCTTTGTGTTGGAACTCCTGTGTACATGGCTTGCATATACTGCGCACCTGTCTGATACGGCGCGAGATGAGTCTGATTCTGCAAAGTACCGTAACCCGTCATAGTCGGCTGGAGCGCCTGTATCTGCTGCATCTGCTGCATCTGCTGCATCTGAGCTGTAAACTGCTGCTGAAGGCGCGCCTGCGTGATGTCATTGAGACTTTGACCTGGCGGAGCTACCTGCCCCTGAACAAGACCGGTCATTTGCGCCGACAATGCTGGTACTGCGAAAGCACTCTGCTGCTGGGGAGCAGATATTGACCGCTGCGTTGGGGGAGGCGGGAGAGAACCATGACCGGTGGGTATGGTTGGTGTTGGTCGTTGCCGTGCAAGAGACTTCGGCGATGCAGGGCCACCTGTTCGCGAGCCTGATACAGAAGAAAAGAACGAAGGGCTCGCCCCTGACAGTGGTTGAGATTGTGGTACTGGTGAGGCCGAGGTTGATGTGGTTGCTGCAGACTCTGGCTGATTGACAGACTCAGCTTTGATCGGTTCCAGCGGTGCGCTGAGCATAGACAAATCTTTCAGGGAACCCGCAAGTGCCGGCATGGCTGTTGCAGAAGGGGGCATCGATTCTGTAGGCTCTACAGTCTTCCCGGCCCGTGGCTGTTTGCTGGGTTTCACCTCCCAGGCGTCGTCCTCGAAGCCAGCCAAAGCTGGTTTGGGTTCTCCATGAATGGGGCTGCCACTGGACTTTGCTATGGCGCTACCCCCTGATTCCTTGGAAAGGGTTGTTGCATCGACAACATCATTCGTCTGAACAGCGGGCGCTGGACGACCCTTCCGAGTGTTGTTGCGAAGTGCACCCCCAGGTCCCGAGAACAGTCCTCCAGTGCTGCTATCACCCTCAGCACTCCGTTCCCGCCCAAATTTCGTATCCAAACTGCGCATGATCTTGATGATATCGCCTTCGCGAATACCTAGTGTTCGAAGAATAACGGCGTTGACATCGGGAAGGACGCTTTCATCCATGGAGTCTCGAATGAATGCTTGAGCATAACGTTCGCACAATCCCACAGGGACGTCACAAGAGAGGAAGAACTGAAACCAGTCGTATTCAGGCTTCTTATTCCTTTCAACTTTGGCGCCTGATGGTTCGCTTGGCCGGTTCGCTGCTTTGGAGCGCCGCACATCAGCAAGAGGCTTTTCATCCTCTAGCGAGATACCCGTAAGGTTTTCGACATATTCTAAATCTTCCCGTGACATTTTCGTTATTGGAACCGCAATCTTCACTCCATTCAGTTTATGTAGATGGATTTTGCCGTCTCGAAGGCCAAGAAATTGCGCCTCCACACTAAAGGACTTGGAACGGTCCGTCCAAGTGCGAATTTTGCTTGTATCCGGTTCTGCAAAATGCTGCCGTCAGTAAAACCTCGCCAGAATTGTTCGGGGTTGAAATCATACTTGACTTGCTTTTGGAAGAATTACTACTTTCGCCATGGCCATTTTCGCGACGGCTACGCTATTGCAATCAGTTAGTTTTGATTACATTGAAGAAAGTATATCTCGGTTGGAAAGCTTCGTACCTGTTGAGGCTCTTCTTTGCTGGCCTTCAGGGCTTCTTTGGTGAGTCTCATCTCTTCCAAGCGATTTTGCTCGACGGAGGACATGCCACTGCGAGTGCCGCCCTCAGTAGGTGGAGGTGTGACAGCGCCAATGATCTCAATATAGCTGCTTGGAACAACCCCCTCCTTGCTATTTTTAAGTCGCCGCAATTGCCACCACTCTTCACTTTTGGAGTCGTCCAAGATAATAACTTCATCACCGGCGGCGACAGTGACCTCATCCTGGCCCTGGGCCATGAAATCATATAGAACTTTTCCCTTTCGTTGATAGCGCTGTGCTCCAGCCATTATAACCTCTTTCAAACCCTCCGCTCGCACAGCACCCGCCATTTCGCCCAGTGCCAAAACGATTTCTTCCGCGGTATCCTTGGCACCGGCGTGGAAGTCGATACTTTTGCTGGGGCGCACTAATTCCATAAACACATGCTTTCCTTCGCGAGAGTAGTGAGTCATTTTGTCGGCAGTCCACTCCTGAGGAGGGGCATCCTGTGCTCGCTCTGGAGCAATGAGGAGCATGCCGGTCCCTAGATTGATACCTAGGGTAGTCGGCATCTTCTTCCTTTTACCCATCACGGAGACCATCTCGCTGATATTGTACATGTGAAATCCACCAGGTGTCCTCTGAAGTGGTGGTGCATCGGGCAGTCGGTTGGGATCAGGCATTCCGTAGTCATCCGAGTTGCTTCGAGTATGCTGGATTTGTGTTGGTCTTGGGCGGGAAGGTAACGCAGGAGACTTGATAGATTCCTTATCTGAAGACGCCGAAAGTTCTCGCCTAAGCTGATCCGGGGGAACGGCATGTTTTGCCGCTGTAGACCGTCCTTGTAAGACCCCGGCCAATGCAGACGCTGGTCCTGCAGGCCCGGGACTCATTACCGTAGGGTCTTCTGCTACAGCCGGGGTCGTTGCGACGGAGCGAGGCCTCGCCGGTAACGCCGGGGGTGGCATTTGGGAAGTCGCATGATCCGCCACGCCTGTCGATTCCACGTCAATGTAATTTGCTGGGACGAATCCAAAATCATCATCCAGACCGACAAGAATCCAGTCCGGGTCGGACGTGTCAAACACGTCGAGAACAGCATCTTCATGGAGAGATAGTTCCTCGTCAGTTTGTCGAGTATACTCGTAAATAGCGCGGGCTTGGGTCAGTGCAGGGGCCTGTAGACGAAGTGATATTAGCAGCGTACCCCGGGAACATGTTGGGCTATCCGGTCGTGCATACCGTCTCGACATAGTTGTGAGGTACAAGTCCCGTAGGCTCATCTTCATCATCTGCGCCAGCTCTCTTTTTGGCTTTCCACCAGCCATCGTCGTCATTCTTTTCGATTATGTAAAGCAGATCGCCCTCGCTGATGGTGAGCTCGCCATCAGACTGTGGCTGGTAGTCGTAGAGGGCTCGATACACCCCGAGAAACCCCATGACGAATGTCAGGCGTCCCAGCACGCAGGCAATGCTAGGTTTGGCAGTTCCTTTGGGGCCCTAGAGACAATCAAGCCAGCCGTGGGGTATTGAGGGTTATCGTAACAATGGTGAATGTCGTCAGCGGGACATGAACAGCGCGAGTTTTTGGCGACGAGGGCAATTCGATGGACGAGGTTCGTAGCTAGTTAGTTACGCCAGCAGTTTAGCGGGACCTGGCCAAGCCGAAATGTCATTGTTCTGACTGCTCCATTTTTAACGTGACAATGTCCGAGCTACCAGGCAACCAGGGCAGAAGTGTCTATGTCTAACACCCAAAAAACAAAAGCAAGCAAAATAAACCATGCCGGTATTAATTACAGCTTGAATGCATCGACCAATACCTCTCTACATAGCGTAGCCCTGCACTAGACAAAATATGTATGCAATACATTAAGAGAGACACAAACGACTATGACATCCGGCGGCAAAATTCAGCAATGACTAGTAACGTGTTTGACCCAGTTGAGGGATCCTAAATATTCGGAGAAATTGGATGATATCGTTGAGACCATGATCAAAGATGGTTCCATCCAGTGTTGTACGTTGGAGCGCCCATCTCCTAATCAATCCTGTGTTGGTGTAAAGTTCATGTACCGCTTGAAGGACTGGAAATTTATTCATTACCAGCAAGGGTCTTTTCTGGCACTTGACCGAGGCTCTTCAGGCTGCCCCCGCGACGCTCCCTGCCAAGTATACCGGGGAACAAACGCGGGTCGCTGCCGGAAAGGTGCCAGTCTGCAGCGCTATCAGAGGGACGGCCATTCAAACCAGGTGGCCCCGCACGCTCCGTATTCAACTTGCCGTTCACACTGGGTTTGCTTGACAGGGATGATAAACACTGCGGCTTGCCGAACGTAGTTGCCTGGTTATTGGTTGTTCTGAATGTGCCAGATTCGTTTGCAGCGTCATATGCAGAGAATCGATGAAGGCTAAGGACCCGTTAGAACGTGTCTGCTATTGCTCTTATGTTCCACTTACACATCTCTCTCTTGCATTAGTGTGAGATAACGGAACTCTTCCCGGCGATCTGGCACGTTGGTCTTCACCATTTTGTTCCCTTCCTTACCGGGCTTTTCAAAATCAGGACCGAGCCACTGCTGTTTGACCGCTCGCTCATAACCACTCTGCTTTACCGAGTTCTTTGCCAGTTCACACATATCCACAGAGCTCAGCTTGCAGATTTGAGCCGCAACGGCGTATTCTTCAATGAGCGGCTCTTTCGTGAAGGCGAACTGAAGTGGATCATCGGTTGAGAGTGACACATTAAGACCGCGTTTGAAGTACTGATGGAAGGGGTTTCTCTCGTATGCGAGGAACAAGGCGTTATTACTCAATGGTGACATGGCCATGCCAATCTGCTCCAGATAAAATATATACTGGAGTAGAGGCACTTTGCGGAGCAAAAGGCCGTGGCTGATGCTGTGACAACACAGTGCAGTAACAGCCAGATGCTCACTATCTCCAGCCTCGCCACAGTGCGGCCGAAGTATGAAGGTATTGAAGCCACGTCTCTGCCTCCAGAAGTTCAACGAAGCCATATTGGCGAAAGTATAGTAAATCCAATAGCTGTAGGGCGGGTTTTGCGCCCCATCCCATTCCTTAGGCACTGGGAACTTGCGAAAGAGCCGGCGTTCTATTTTGCTTTCGTCGTCAACACTGTCGAATCCAACAACCCGCTGTAGGAATATGTGTAGCTTTGGATGGCTCGCTGGGTCTTTTGTAACTTCGAACAGTGGCTGGAATAAGTTCTTGATGACTTGTTCAAACGAATCCATGAGACCACTGCCCTTGTAGACGTCGTATAGACGAGGAATTTGGATGAGCCAACGAACGTTGTGTGAGAAGAGCTTGTTGTCCACTACCCATGCGGCCAATTTGTCCCACTCGTCGATAGATTTGCCGTAAATCGAGATGCGCCACTCGGCCATTTGATACTTGCTAGACTCAAGATCTTCGATGACTTCTTTGGTAATTTCTGCAAGGTAACGACCGTGAATGAAGTTATCGGTCTTCAGGAAAATAGTTCTAAGACGAGACTCTCCGATAGGGTTATATTTGAGATTGAACTTATCGAACCGATGAAAAGAATCTGTGTGGGCCTGGGAGGAAGGGTAGGGGTTAGGCAAGTTGACTAGATTTGATGTTGTGTGGACTTACATGCATGTCAAGAGTATCAATGCTCAGATCGTAAGCAGTGAGATTAATACTAGCAAAGACTTCGGCCAGCGTGAGGTGCTTTCCATCCCTATACAGAACCACCTCGTTGGGGTATTTCTTCATCTTGCTCTTAATGAATCGTAGCAAATGCTTCTGGTTCATACAAGCAGAATGATGAACATGGGTATCGACTTTTCGGACATTGTAGAAGTCCCTGTGGGGAACCTTTTTGCTGTCTGCCGTCTCTTGGTATTCATTCAGAAGGGCGTAAAGATTAAATTTGCCCTCCAGGTATTCCAGCCTTCGAAACGCGAAGCTTTTGCTCGGGCCATCTGACGAAACTTTCAGGATGGATTCGAGGTCCATATAGAATTCTCGTATGGTTGGTATTTTAATTGCTGGCTCTGCACCAGCAGCATCACCCAGGACCTGATAAACACCATTCGAATCAAGCTCAAAAGTGCACCCATCGTCTCCTGGTAGAGGCATTAGGTCGTCCATGTCGAATTCTTGGCTCGAGTCATTTGCGGATGTTGCCTTATGCCGTGAAAAGCGGGAATTAGCATGGCTGGCCTCTCTCCAGGCTGGTTCTGGTGGTGGCGGATAAATCTCCCATTCTTCGCTGTCTCTCGGGTTATCACTCGGGCCTTGCAAAGAGAGCGCGATATAGCGGCGGCGTAGATCCACGATTTTTTGGATATTCCTTGTAATTGCGGCTAATTCAGCTGTGACGTGAGGTTCCGTATCAAGAAAGCTATTGCTAGCAAGGCCCGAATTTGAGACGCCAGGTACACGCTGTTCTTGAAGCGTAGCATGTGCTACAGCTATAGATATCTGGCTTGGATCGACGCCGTTCAAGTGCGATCCTTCGGTGGAGGACAGGTCTTCTTACATGAGATGCGCTATTAGCCAATGACACGTTTCCGAAAGACAATCACGTACCACAATCTTGCTCCAGGATTAGGGAGTCAGCACCGTACTCAGTTGCCGGACGAGAACCAGCTTGAATCGAAGGACTCTGCTGGGGCGTTTTGTGCACCCACTCGCTGCTATCACCTCTTAGATCAATCTGGCTTCGCTGGTAGAACAATTTTGCATCGGTCTGGGTCATCTGACGCTCGGCAACAGGATCATAAAATGTCGTTCTCTTTGGCACATCACGGAGGAGCATCCCTTCTTGCAGCTCTTCTGCATGTGCGGGGTCTGCCTCTGATACTTGATCAGCCAGCTCAGAGTCCGCAATACTGTGACCAGCTGTCTCATCATCCTCCCAGTCCGATTCACGTGTATGAACCTGAAAAGGCAACTCAGTACTCTTCAACTGAGCTTGTGCATCTGCAGTAGTATATCTTCGTTAGAGAGTTGAATGTGGCACACCGCTTCCAAGTACCTACTAGCCATCTTGCAGAATGTCCTGCGCGTCGCAGCTCAAGATCTGTCAAATTTCCTCGATATAAGTATCGCGAAGGACCAGTTTTCGTAACCCAAGAGCAGCCTAGAAAGCTATTGCGCAGATGCGTGAGCGGCTGAAGCTCCTGTTTTGTGTGACTGTTGATTATTTTGCCCTCCTGTCGTCTGGTGTTATTGTTTCGTTTGTTAATATCTTTTCAGTCTTCTCTGCTTTCAACCTTCCTTTAGGATTGACGCTTAAGTATACAGCGAGGATAATAAGGACCAAAAAAAAAACAATCGACTCAGGGGGCAGAGTCAACGACGCACATGCTGGTGCAGAAGGCAGAAGAAGCACTTTATTCGCGGGAGCGTGGTATCATAGGTAGGTACCTAGCGGATGCCTCAAGTTGGGGAGTGTGGGGTTGGTGGATAAAAGCATCCGAAGCCAGGTGGCTCCAGGCGGAGGTTGCCTATATCCGAGTCTATGTATCAATGGAATCGAAACGTTTCCGCTTCGTGAATACTGGAAGCGACTGCAACTTCAACAGTTATATTCCAGTTTCGAACATACATTTTAAGTTTTATAAAGAGCCTTTTATCTACATAGTTTTCTTAGATTTGGGGTTCTTCGCGGGCGATTTCACAGCATTGCTCTTGGAGTCTAGTGTATACAATGCACCACCTCCGAATACCAGCAAAGCACCAATGACAGTTCCCCTAGCCAACGAATTCCCAAACAACCAAATGCTGAGAAGGAGGCTCACAAGTTTCCGGATGTTGAGGACAATAGTGACTGTCAAGGCTGAGGATGCTGACGCTAGCAGATTTACGCCTCGGATGCACGCGTACTGCGTCAAGATGTTCGCTGCGACGTTGGCCAACTGGTGAGGAAGACGAATCCCGAGGCTGCGAGACAATTCAATTGATTGCGAATCAGATAGAGATCGGAGCGTTCGTATCATGGATGGTGCGAAAGGTAAGAACAGCGGCAAAGAAAGAATATGAGAATAGAATAAATTCTCTCGCCATTGTGGCCCATACATGCTGTAAGTGGCTTCTGTATACAGGCCCATGATGGCGGAAAGGACCTGGGCAATCAAAAGAATGACAAGTCCAGTGCCAAATGCGGGTTTCGACGACGAAGTACTAGAGTCTGACTTTGAAGCGACGTGAGCGTCGATCCAAGAAATGTTGGGGTTTGTCATACCTGATTTGTCGCATCGGACCAAGCTGCTTGGATCACACCGATACTTAGTAGTCCTACAGACATAATCTGCAATCTTGAATAGCGCTTGCCGTAGAGATAACCTGCTGCCATGGTTGTAATACTGCCTCCAGATCGGAGAATTATGTGAACTGGCACAGAGATATCATAGCTGAAGGCGTGGTTGTTCAGGACATTGATGGCAAAGAACAATATAATATTGACAGCCCATCGGCTTAGAGGAACTTTCGTCGGTGCTAGGAAGAAGGGTGGCCGTTTATAATCGAATTGAAAGACGTAGCCGGTCACAGCGACAAACGCGAACTGAATGAATGTGAGGAGAGTACCTGCAGACAGTTAGCAGCCACTTGAACCTACGCAGATAGAACATAGCTCTTACCACTACCAGACTCAAAGCTAGACGGACGCCGATTAGTCTTGCACAATCCTCAACAGTAGACGGTCCTTACTTGATGATTGATTCTAATGCATAGACCTGTAGTTACATTGTTAGGTGTTACACAAAGAGTTATAGCTTGGGGGTTCGAGAGCTTACGTTCGAGCAACAGCCGCCAAACACAAGCCCAAGCATTGCGATTGCAGCGAAAGCTGAGGGACCAATAGAGGCGACAATAGAAGCTCTTTTGTCGTCATTTTCCAATGGATGCCTCTTCTTGCGAATCCCCGCATCAGAGGCGTGTTGGGGTTCTCCCATTTTTACTGTAGTGATCAAAACAAGTCCTAGTTACCTACCTAAAAAAAGCCAAACCTGATACGTGGAGGCTTCACCTAGGTGCAAATTAGTCCGTTAGGTAATACCAGGTTTCTAACTCGGGCAGGCCCCGCACGCTGAGCATGTCGTCTAAGTACCTTAGTACCTACCGTACACCTACCGTACCTACTAGGCACCTACCTACCTACCTAGGTATGTAGGTATCTATGTAGGTATTTATACCTAGACTTTGCAATCTGGCGACGCGTTGCCCTTTTTTTCCTTTATAATTCATTTCACATTTATACTCTGTTGGTATTATTTCATAATTTATAACTTTCTCGAGGCTCCCCGAGCTAATTTTTGAGTATTTTTGGTTCTTTCTTCCTTTCTTTCTTTCCTAACGTCTATCTCTGACCGATTGCACAGATTGCTCTTGCCCGCAAAACGGCTTTTCCATAGGGAATGCAGCATATGCCCATCAGAGAGATCCTAGTCACACGAAGCAGGCTGGCACAAGGACCAATTATATCCGAGCACCGCGCCGGTAGGCAATGGGACCTCCGAAAAGACGGGCAAGCGGGACTCCCACTGATATCGCATCGCTGTTTGAATCATGGACTGAGCATCAATTCGTTCACACCGAACTCTTCACACGACGTTGTCTGATACGACGACAGGTGGATGCCTCGCAAGAGCTCGCAAATATGGAGTGCATTTCCAGCAGTTGATAGTTCAACGTCATTCCCGGTGCTTTCGATGTGCTTTGTAGCAACTACAGAGCAGAGAAAACAAAGAGCTATTATAAGAGATGTTAGTAGGTAATTGATTAATATGAAGTGATTTGCCTCATGTCCACTGACGTTATTAGTTGCTGCTATAGCAATGCTGTCTTCGAATGGATGCCAGCTCATGTGCAAAATCTTCTTGTTAAAGTCGATTTGGTCTGCATCTGTCTCTTTGCGCATACGCTGAGCCCCAGGGCTCCCAGCCCGTGAACCGTTCTTCTTGCCGTTTGAGGTCGGGCTTGTGGAGGAGTTGATGGGAGTCGGCACGCCAACCTTCTTTGCCTTGAAAGCGGATTTGTCTGCTTGGAGAACGACTTCCACTTCTTTGTCGGGATCGGACGGATAGATCATAAAATTGTTGTTGTAGCTGCCTGTCATCACATTCTTGGCATCGCCCGAAAAAACAACCTCAAATTTGTCGAATATGCTATCGTTGTCGTAGGTATCACACAGGCGAGGTCGTAAATGCTCGTGGATAGGTATCGTTTTCACCGGTTGGCGCTCCATGTTGATATCCCAAATCTTTACAGTCAGATAGTCGCGGGACAGGATGTATCGACCATCGTAAGAAAATCGCACGTCGGAGATCGACGAGATGATCTCAGAGAAGAATGATCTCGACAGTGGATCCTCGTCCTGTTCAAACACTACTCGGGATATTAATATGTGGATATTCGTTGCGCATCGATGGCTTACTTTTTGCATGTTGGTCACAAAGCGCGCTCTCCCTCATATCAGCCAGCTTGATTGTTCCCTTGGAGCTTGCATACATGAACCAGTTGCAGCTAAGCGGGTGGAACTCCGCAGCAGTGATAACTTCAGTCAGTTCTTCCATGTTTGCCGGCTTGATATCCACGATGTTGAAGCTTTGGTCTTGAATATTCAGATTCCAAAGATTAATTCGCAAATCGTCACTGCTGATATAGGTTTCGCCGTCGCTATTCACGGAGATGCTGTTGATATGGTATGCATGTGCATTCGCATACGTACGACGAGGCACAGCTGCCACAACGGTGTCATGGTGTGTGAGGCGGGGGAGCTTCAAGTCTGTGGCATTTCGAAATTGCTGCGAAGTAGCCAGCGGTCGAGCGGCACCACCACTTCCAGCAGCACTTCCAGGGGTGAGATCGTGCGATAAGTTATTTTCGGCAACAACTTTGAGCGATTTCTCAAACACCTTCCACAATTTAATTGTTTTATCGTTTGTCGATAGGAGATAGTGGGAGGCGTTTTGGCGTCGGCACCATTTGATTTTGTTGATCTTTTCCTCGATCTCGAGCGACTTAAGATAGTCAAATTCGGGTTCGTGGGACTGAAACTCTGTATGGAATTTGTATTCGCAAGACTTCTTCTGCATGGGGAAATAGTTAGTAGGCTCTCCTAACAACCCAGTTGTCTCGAAGCAGATAGACGCACCGTCTCGTTGCGCTCGAATAAGACGACACGACCACCTTTGTCACCCGTGGCTAGGTAGTTTCCTGTGTGGTCGAACTCTACGGTAGAGATGATGTCGGCTAGAGCCGATCGGACAGGTTAGCAAGCCTACACAAAACTGGCGAGCCCATGGGCGGGGAAGGGTATCAACACACCCTCCGTGATGTCCTCCACGTCACCTTTATCACCGAAACACCTGTAATTTGGTGAGTTAAATAGTCAGTAAACTGTATACGATATTCACGTACTGCGTGAACTTCCATGTTGGCGAATTCGCCTCGCTGTCAACCATTTTGGCTGACCGCGACTCTTGGGAACTAAGCGACGCGGGCGACGACCACCAAGGGTGAAATGGATAAGGAAAATATCTCCTGTAAGAGCGCTGTAGAGGTCTCGTTCGAAATTGTGTATTTTGAGGTGGGAAAGCTTGGGGTTCAGATAGCTTTGCGCAGCTTGAGGTGCTGGTACAAGCCTTGACCGCGGTGATGGTTGGACAGGGAGCGATGTGGATGATGTCGTCTGGCTTGGTGGGTCCAAAGGGCAGCTCCCACCACAGATGGGAGGCGGCTACCTACTCGGATCGATCACGCACAGAACAGGGTGCGACAGATTGACTACACGAGACGAAACTTGAGGATAAACTTGAGTTTTCTGTCAGTATTAGCCATTGATTTTTCAGTGATTTACGTGTTGCGATTGAGCTTGTGCTTGCACATGGTTGTTCATATCGGCCTTCTCGTAATTCATCTGGCAAAGCCGCTGGAGCACGCCAGAGAACATAGACCAGATTTTGAAGTCTTCTCAATCTCTCATTTCACTCCGAGCATCTAAACTGCCATTCTTCTCTATCAATTAGATAAGAAAAGCCGCCAATGGAGAGCCGAGACGCCGACACAGATCCAACTCAGGAACCGCGACGCGAGGACACAACGGCGGGGGGTAACGCGAGGAAAGATGGCAAAGGCAAAGACAGAGAGGTCGCACTCAGCGATCGCTTGCGAGCATCTGGACGAATGGCTCTGAACGCAGCCGCCACAGGGCAACCGTCGTTGTCTCCTACTGGCTCTAGCAGTGGCAAGGCTTCCTCTGGAAACCAAAATGAGAGCTCAATACCCGGGTCTGTTCTGGCGGAGGCTTCTCATCACCACGCCGCTCCAGGACTAGGGGATTCTGTACGAAATCATCCCCAGGGCTTAGGTCAAGCATCCACTCAATACGATGAGTTTGTGAATACGGCGCCGCAGATGCAAGATTCGTTTCATTCTACTCTCCAGAGCGACGAATCAATGCAGAGCGCATCATTCCGCGAGCAGACAGCCGCTGATGGCGCAGATGTCGCCCAGTTACTTGCAATGCCAGAAGAAGAGCCAAGGTACTTGGAGCTTGATAATTTGCTATCGGAGCATGAAGCTGCTCGCCTCCGAGAAGCACTATTTGCGAATAGTCCTTCGCAACCCGTTTGGAATCACCTACTCAATTTCAACCCAGAGTTTGTTTTGAATCCGAGAAACTCTCATCAAGCGAGGTCACACACAGGCACCGAGGACACAATGGTGGCTCAGGAAATATGGTTGCAGCAATGGCAAGAAGTTCTCAGCTCATACACAGATGCAGTTTGGGGAGATCTGGGGTCTTTGGCAGAGGAAGCAAGGCATGAAATCGAGGCGCTCAAATCTCATGCAGATACACGGAGTTCTGAGTCGAAGGCCTTGGGTCGTCTCCGGCAAATTTTGGCTCATGTACGAGGGCAAATCTGAGTGCAGAGACGGGGTTGCCAGGTCAACCAAGCAAGTACTTGCTCGCTGCTGATAGGGCTCAGTTGGTGGTTTCAGTCTTGCTGAAAGGGCACGAGTAATAGCTTGATGTAAGTCATGAATGACTAATTCTTCACTCTGCAAAATTTGTCTCCATTTGCCCTTATTCGTACACTCATGTCTAACTAGGTGAGAGGGGCTTCAATGACAAGTTATTTATTATGCCTTTGATGGAACTGCCCCACTCAACATCTCGGTTCATAATAAAGTGGTGAAGGCATTGCCACAGAGGAACCTCACCGCTCTCGATATGCCATTATTACATCCAGCTGCATTAACACTAACCACGACGGCGATTTGCTTCACTTCGATCCTACCTATACCACAATGACCTGGCCAGTACCAACGACCTCCCTCCACGGCCCCCCGCCGTTGCTGCGGCCTCGTGCCGGGTGCCCCGCCAACACATATCATTGCCCTGCGTCACTCGGCCCAGCTTTCAATGATATCTGCTGCGAAAATGGACAGATATGCGCTACGGATTCCAATAATAACCCAGCCTGCTGCCCTCAAGGGTAAGGCTCCGAGTACCCTTGTCCCTCATGAACCCCAGATTCCGCTAACTTGGCGCCACATAGTGCTGTATGCACTGGAACTGCTCCTGCTACTGCACCAACTGCTCCCGCTGGGTCACCTTCATATGTCCTCAATTCATATTTTCCGTTCCCATACGCCTCTACTACGTTTGGTAACAGTGCCGCCTGCTCTTCTGCTGTGCAGTCATGTTCCAGAAATTATGACGCCTGCTTAACCAAGCTTCAGAACGGCAATGGATATCATGTTACTGTGGCTGTTCCAGGTGATACTGGCACAACGGTCACGGGTGGTGGTGGTAGTTTTCCTGGTAGCCAGGCAACTTATATTTGTTCTAGCTTGAGCCTTGTGGCCTGTGAGGCTGTCGGCTCGGCAACCTGTACATCATTTGGCCAAGATTCTGGTACCTGCAATGTCACCCCGGCATCGTCATCTTGGCTACTGCTGCTACTGCTCGCTATCAATCTCACGTGGTAAATTTTTGGCTCTATCTCACGTGTTCAAGAGATTATGACCTGTTCTTTTGCTGGTTTCGTGGTGTTTAGGGGATGTTATTTCCAATAGACCGTACGTACGTTCGAGTGAGCTACACCTTTTGTTGTGGTCAAGCCCACTATAACCTGCTTGCTTGACATACGCTCGATATAAATGTATACACGGGCTCAATTCTGTTCAAATTCGATTATTTGTTAGATCAGCTATTGTCTTTTAGTAGCAATTCGTCAGTAGGGAACGCCAGCTTTACAAAAGTAGGCTGTCGAGCGTTTCAAGAGCCTCGAAAGTTGAGTGAGGTGGTTTGCAAACTCCAAATTCTAAAGAAATGAACTTTCTGGCAACTTCTTCTGCGATTTCCAGCCGGGCTCGTTCAGAATATGACAATGTCGCGCAGGTGGCAGTAAGGTCTCCATCGTGGTCAATGATGAAAGAAATTGCCCCTGCACGATTGACAACTGCCTCTGGTACACCATTCATCGTTGCACATTGCTCGCCAAAGCTGGAGCTGCTTCTACCACATTGCAAGGTAAAAAGGTAAATCAAAGGGTCATCCCCAGTCCTACTGTCGTCATGGTTGATTTCCACTTTCATGTGAGCAAAATCTAGAAGTCCGTAGCCGTTAAAATCTTCAAAGTCGAATATTTCGTGAAAATGAGTTGCGATAATAACTTGCGGGCATCGTTCGCAGCCAAGGGAGAGAAAATGGCCTAACAACCCGGCAGCCAGTCCTGCGCCGTTAATTGGGCATGTACCCTTGCCAAATTCATCAACGAGTACTAGACTTTTCTCAGTCGCTCGTCTGATCGAATGTGATACCCCTCTTAGATCAGTAGCGAAGGCACTTTCATTCGAGGATGCGCTTTCTTGTGTTGGCATGCACACCAATATTTTATCAGTGATTGCAATTGTGGCCTCTTCCGCAGGAACGAAGCTGCCAATGTGTGCCAGGTAAAAGATAAGTGCCACTTGTTTCAGATAAACAGACTTTCCTGAATGATTTGGTCCCGTTACAACCAAAACGCGCCCCGGCTTTTGCTTCTTATCTTCCTCATTGGCTGGAACGCCAAAGTCGTTGGGTATAAAGTGCTGCATGGATGCTTCGTGAAGAGGATGTCGCCCTCCAGTTATGTAAGAGCTCCCATTTAAGGATATTCCCGGTTTATTCCATCCAAATTTTTGGGCCCCAAGGGCCAGAGCTAGGATTGCATCCAGTTCGCCTGTTAACTTCGATGCAAGCAGCAGGTGGGAGCTGTATTCCAAGACACTCAGAGCCAGCCCATGAAGTAACTCAACTTCTCGGTCTATCGATGCGTTAGACTTTGCTGATATCCGTCAAATAAGCTATAATTACCTCCAATTTGGCAATACATATCACCATAGGCTTCGTCAAGCTCTTGCATTTGTCTGGTTTTGTAACAGACAGAGCCATTCGCAGAAAAGATCTTTTCCCATGAATCATGTGATTGGCCTTCGCCACTGTATTTACCGTTGCCCGTCGATTCATCGAGATCAACAACTAATAAAAACCCTAGCTGAGGCAGAAATATGCAGGATTTAATGTATTGTCGGGCCCACGAGGCGGAATTTTCTACGATGTTGTCAACAACCTCGGTCAAAAAACTTTCCATGCCGTCATATCGCCTTTTGAGACGGTCAAGATTTGGGTCGACTCCGCTTTGTATGGAGTAACGTTCGCGTAACTTGGACTGTTCAAAGTCAATAGTCTTTTTGATTAGTGAGCCTACACAGGCAATCGCTCCGACTTCAATAGTATCGCGAAACTAACATTGGGTTAGCAGATTATGCCTTATATCTCAATCCTCTTACCTTTTTCAGAAGTGGCGCAGACTCACAGTCTGAAAATGAGCCCGCCAACCTCTGAACTTCCACGATATACCTGCTGAATCTCTCTAGAGCCGCCCACAAACCTCCGCGTGCTGAGTGGCCTACGGAGGTACAGTCAATACCTTTGCTGAGTTTTGAGACGAGCCCTGTCATGTTTGGAACCTTTCGAACTGCAGAAACGATCTGACTCAATACTTCGGAGTTCTGTGGTTGTAAAAGTATTGAGATAGTTTGGTGTCTCGCAGTTATCAGGGAAACGCTCGTGCTTGGTCGCAGGAATATCTTTCTCAGCTGTACGCGGCCCTGGGAAGTCGATACTAAGTGGTGGAACATTCCGTACACAGATAGCCCTTCTTTTTTATTCGCGACGCCAGAGGTTGTATGCCACGTCTGTGAGTTGGGGTGCATCTCGCAGTGCAGAATCTGTAGACTTGACATGGCGGCAGGGTTGATGTACAGATATTCTGACAGGTGAAACGGTTCCATGCTTTGAACATTATATCTCAATCCAGCTAGCCCAATGTCCCGTTGTGACTGGGCAGCTCTGCGCTTATTGACTTCAGCAACAACAACACCCGCGCATATGATCTGACAATTAGTCATCGAGTTGATACAGAGGAGACCGTTTCTTACAGATGTAGAGTTTTGAGTGCCTAGGACACTACTCAATCTCAATTTTTGCATGACGGAGGATTCGCTCTCAGGTAGAATGCTTCCTGTAGCTCGGTCCTTGATTTGAAAAGTCTGGTGCAAGTGAAATATAGCACCGGGCTGGTTTTCTATAGCTGAGAATGTTCCGGTGAGTTTATCTCTAGATGCTGATATCGAAAACTCGGAGTTCGCTACTGAAATAACGTGAGAACGTTTAGCTTCCTCTGGCGGATTGTTAGCTGCAGCTTGATTTCTTCGGTTTTCGGCCGGACTAGCCTTGGTAGACGCGATCAACATAAGTATCAAGAACTTCGACCATACTATTGGGGAACTTGTCTGATATCAATATTGATGACGGTTGAACGTGTTCGAGAAAATGCTGCAACGTTAAAGCGTCCACGAGTGGCACATCTTGTGCAATATAGAGGCGGTTGTCTTGGGTAGAAAAGAACGCACACCCCATAGTGCCGTTCTCTGCAATGGTTGTGGCCATTATTGTCTCGTAAATAATCTCTGCGTTGCTCTCCTCGTCCACATAATGTTGGGCGCCAGCTTCTGCGCCGCATCTGGCCGGCGCTTGCCCCCCGACAGTTGCCATACCTTGGTACGCAGGTGGGGATAATACGGGCGTACTTGCTGCCGAGGTAGTTGTATTCTTCGTACACCTATATACTGGCATATATGGCCCATTTCGTGATGTTTGCTCCTCGCTGCTCTTCGAATCTGGACTCCTTAGCATTCTTTCCTGGTCGCTGTAGGACAGTTCTGTAGATATCTCTATCAATTTGACATCGGGCACTTCCACGTGCTATGAACTATTGTGTCTTTGGTCGATATTCACGATCGTTGCCTTGTATTGCGTTGCTGTTTGGGGTGGCATTGTTCAGCCAAGCGATGTAGGTGGCTCTATCGCGTTTTCGTTTGCATAACTACCTACATACCTAGGTAGGTAGGTAGCCATAATAACTACCTACCTACATAGGTACCTAGGTATGGTTGGTACCGAGGTGGACAGGGCAGGTAGTACCTACCTACCTACTAGGTACCTATGTACCTACATACGTAAGTAAGGCCTATTTTTAGATAGGGTACTAAATAGGTTATTTTTTTAATAAATAATTTTCCCCTATTATAATACTATTAATATCTCTAATATAGCTTATAAAAAATATAAATATTTCTTAATATATAATAATAACCTAATAGTATTATAATAAAAGAAAATTATATATTAAATAGAAAATATATTTAATATCTTATTAGAAAATAGGCTTTATATATATAGGTACCTATATATATAAATAAAGCCTATTTTTAGATAGGGTATTAAATAGGTTACTTTTTTAATAGGTAATTTTCCCTTATTATAATATTATTAATATTTCTAATATAGCTTATAAGCCTTTATAGTATAGTAGTTCTATAGTAAGGAGTTCTATATAGGTTAGTATATAGATTGCTAGTTTAAATCTAGCTAGAAGTACCTTAAATAATTTCTTTTTAAAAGTTAAGTAGTATAGCTTAGCTTTATAACTAACTTATAAAGAGAATATAAATAAAGTAACTATAAAGTAAGTTAAGAGTAAAAAGCTAAAAAGGTATATATTAACTATTATATTAAATTAGTCTTTATAGTATAATAAGACTAAAAACTATATAAATATTATAATATATACCTATAAATAGGTATTATAGTAAAAACTATTCTAGTATTTAGATATATATATAGATAGTAAGTAATTTAATATACCTAAATAGTTAATAAATAATAAAAAATATAAAAGGATATAAATTAAGGTAATAGCCTAAGAACCTACTAACTAAGAATACTAAATATTATTAAATACTACTAGGAATTATTATATAATAGTAGAATTATATATTAGAGAGGCTGGTTTACACCTAGGCAGCCTAGGAACTATACTTAGTATAGTAAGATACTAGTATAAGTCTACTACTATGGTTTTTCTAGTACTTATAAGTTTATTAAGATACTAGAAGGACTATAAGGTCTAATTAGGGTAATTTAATAAATAAATATAGCTTATAAAAAATATAGAGGTTTTTCTATATAGTAGTAGCCTAATAGCGTTATAATAGGGGAAAATTACGTATTAAGTGGAAAACGTGTCTAGTGCCCTACTAATTAGAAAACAGGCCTCATGCGCGTAGGTACCTGTATGTATGTGGCCTATGCTATAGCCTGTATATAGAAGCTCACGCAAGCATTTTCTCTGGTTTCCTGTTGCTTTCCGTCCGTCTATTCACTTCCATCTTTGCAGAGGCTGTTGCATTTGAGCCTCCCAAGTCTTAGACAATGTCACATTCGCCCGTGCTAATTACATGCGTATGTGGAAGAAAACTTAGAAGCATGCGCGATTGGCAGCACGGTAATCCCGTATAAATGCATCCCAATTGATCTAAGCGGTTCTACCAACTGCTGTTACATGTTCCTCCGCTAGTTTGCGTCCGCCTTGACCCATGCTGTGAATTCACGTCGTTGCTTGCGAATATTTGTGAATCCTGGTCGACTCTGGAGAAAGATGAATGGACTTCCACGAAAATCTTTGTCAACTTCGCCAGATCCGTCTAGGAACCCAGTATCACCTTCTCGTTCGAGTTTTCCTCCCCAGACATTCCACTGTATTGGGCGCAGTGCCTGCGAGCCCAATACAAGCCCAGTGCATACAATGAATGTCGCTATAATCGCCTCTATTGATATGTCGATTGGTAGGGAGCTATTCGCCTGTTGGTGCGATAGAGCGTGCTTCGCGAGTGCTGCGGAGAGAGCCGCATGCTCCTGCGCTGAGTAGCATCTGTCATGCGTTAGCGCAGCAAATATATTGGCGGGTGTATAGTTTCATACGCATGTGTGAGGATGATTAGTCCTACGACCGTCACTGATTGCGATATCCATGTCATGGTTGGTGTGTTTGGGGTGTGGCTATCTAGGATGATTGCTCGCGACGACTGGCGAGACTAGTGCTGCCAAATTGGATATGACTAATCGCGCCTCTAGCCCAGCACCTCAGGTACCCTGCACCTCCTTTGGAGTGTACGCGATATTGTCGTGTCCCCGTGTCCACAACACGCCTCCAGGCCGTTGCTTTCCTATTTAGGCTGTTTCTTTATCCTGTTACCGGTGGTATATCCTTCCTGGCGGATCCATGGCTGCGGTTCCATGTGCTGGCTGCCTGATGACACATGCAAGCCGAGACAATAGAATGACAGATTAAGACAGTATATTCACAAAACCAGAGGTTCCAGCCACCAGAGGGCAGAAATAGACGGCCGGACTAGAAATGAGATAAAATACATAAATAGTAACAATAGAGGCAAACCAAAACGCCGTGGACAAACAATAGCACTCCCCAACCACACACTGACCACTACGCCCCACACAACCTCGAGCGCTACTGCTGCTCGCCATTTCCTGCCTGCGTCATCCAATCACTGAAATGGCTCCCATCCTCGAGCTGCTCGACCTGCCAATCACCCTCTGTCCCCTGAAGATAAGCCGTATGCGCGCCCGTGACATCTAAGTCAGGCACGAGTGTCGTAGATGCATTCTGAGCACCACCAACATTCATCCAGTCTGGCAGCATGTCGTGATTGGCACCCAAGAACTGGGCATACTGAGAGCCCGGCGCCTCCGCACGGAGAGAAGGATCCAAACACTGATCACCGAACCCTGAATAAGGCTGATAGTATAGGCTCGACGAAGTGCAGGCGTATGAGGTACCAGCAACAGGGCCACTGGGGCCCTGGCCAGCACCACGCTGCGGATATTGGGAGGCTTCCGTCGAAATGCGGGCAGGCTCATACCACCCGGAGAACGGAATAGTTTGATGAGGTTCCCAGTTACCACCGACGGGTTGCGAATGTAGTCCCTGCAGTCCACGATAGTGATCAGGCACCTCCAAGGGAAATGACTGCTTGATTCGAGACGTGCCTCGAGCAGTCCGCTGCCTGCCACTTCGCCTGGGACGGCAGCTTGATTCGCCATCACTCAAATCGCACGCACTGGAAGTATGATTGGTAGTGTCCTTGGGCTTCTTTGCCTGCACAGGGTCGTATTTATAGGCGGGGAAAGCCGCCTCATGCATCTGCTTTTCGATATTCGCCAGGTCCTTGAAATGCTTGATGACGCTGGGAGGTTCCCAGCCGTTCCAAGAGGCTCCGCATATAGCCGAGACCTGTTGATGGTTGCTGCGAGTGATCTGAGTCATGGCAACATCCTGGTAGGCCTTGCGGTAGAGGATAAATGCATTAAGCGGTCGCTTCACCTTTCCGGCCTTGGCAGCTTCCATCTGTCGGATCTCAGCCGATCGTCTCGCAAAAGTTGTAACATCCGCGACGCCAACCCCCGGGACCTCCCGTGCAATCTCCGACAGTGGCTTAGTTAAGCAGATAGAGGGTGCGTTTTTCGTATTCCGCTTCTCGACCCTGGGCTCTTTGCTCCGACCCCTGTTCCCTCCACCATCTCTACCAGAGCGATGCGAGGCTCTCGTCATGGCATTGCTAGTGTCAACTGACAAAAACTCAGAAGATTCACCGACCAACGTCTGAAGAACAAGTCAATACTGGTAAACGCGGATAAGTGAAAGAAGCTTACCTGCCGGGAGACTTCCGCTGGATGGACAGCGGAACTGCTGTGCGGCGGCATGGAATCGATGCCGTCACTCGTCTGGGAAATGTAGACAGAGCTCACGCCTGTACCCGGAGAAGTGCGCAGAATATGGTTAGAGGCGTAGGATGGTATCTCCCTGGTCTTCATGGGAAGATTTGACTGTCCCGGGGGGCTCATGTTGGAATTATTGGCCAAAATTATGTCGCAGACGAAAAGCTTTCGAGCGGCGGATGAGTCCCCAGAAAAGAGGCCATCAACCGAACGAGACAAGGATATATTCTGGATAGACGGAGTAATTGTCGTTCGCGAAAAGGTCCTGTTGTATTGGCTCGAACCGAGAGGAAATTATTTGCCTGCAAAGCTGGAAGCATGCGAGGGCTCGAAAATGGGAAGCGCGGTCACATACAGTCGTTGCCTGTATACTGTAAGAGACAAGGAACACTTTAGAAGGGAAAGACTCCCTTTTGAAGAGATGAGGAACATACAGCTAGCGGCTCCAATTGTCGCTGCTCCTCCCATTTGATACAAGGCGGCAAACCGTTGGACGGGGACGCACGAGCCGTTGCTCCTTGCGTCGCCGCCGAAAGGACTTCAGACCGAGCCAAAGACTCTGAGTATGATACAGAAGTGGATCGAGAAATGCCACAAAACTAGTGCATCTACCACTGCGTGGCTATGCTTCTTTGGTTACAAAGTTGGGGGTGTCACGGACCAGTCAACTGCGCCCGCAACAGGGTCGAACAACGAACTGCGGGAAACAAGACAACCAAGTGACGGAAAGACAATGGCAGTGATTGGGCAGATACCAAAAGTTGAGCCACACACGTTCCAGCCTCATTGTTTATTGTCCCTGCTCTCCACGTGGTTCCCAACCCTCACCAACTAAAAATAACGGTTCAAAGCAAGCGCAACCTGGTCTGTTCCAAGCTGAGTGGTTCGTCGGGCATAATGGCAGGCGAAGCTCTATTATGATTCCGCTTTGCCCGGCTAATTGTTCGGCGTGTCATCCAGTTTGCTTTCGGTGTTCGTGCACGCTTGTCGTATCTCCAGTGCAATATTCCGTCCGAATTCTGTCATCTGCCTACTAGTGCCACACATCTGTGAACTAAACGATTGCCCATGCTTTGCATATCTGTCGCCCTGTCTACCAGATGTCATGTTTGATAGTCCGCGAAGGGTCCAGGATGGTATGGGGTATGTAAAAGTGCGATAGATCCTTTCCAGAGAGTTGCTGGCTCAGAAGGCTGTTAATGCACGGGCGAAACACGAAGAATATCAGTTCTCCACAGATGCTGGCTCGCTATCGTACACAAATAGGGATTATCCAGGCAAAGCCTTCGAAATGGCGTGCACTTGTATCTGGTCATTCTGATGGTGACATAGGGAGCTCATGCTGGTTCACTCGAACCGATGGTGCAAGCGCGTACGTGTGGACATCTTTCTTTGACTCGTCGTTCCGCAACTGAGATGGTAGTACAAATTCGCGGTGCGCATGCATTTGGTCCTCCACCAGAGTATAATCGCGAGGCACCCGAGTTGGTCGATCCAACGCAGGCCTGGCTGGATGCCTCTGATTCACTCCATCTATGTGGGCTTGTTGAGTTGCTGTCGGATGAGTTGCTAGCGTGCCCGAACTGACAGCGCTACCCATGCCAGCGCTATCAGATATGTTGCCAGAGAATGATGATGCTTGTAGTAGTGGCTTCGTGGCAAGTGGTAATGCAAACGCGGACGCCACATTAATAGCAACCTCGGTCATGTGTTCCGGCTTCAACGCTGATTTGTCGCCAGTGCCCCTTTCGTTCGACCCCTCGCTCGTTGCCACGGTCAGTGTAAATCTTGGCTCGAAAAGAGTCTCCGCTGCACTATTGCCGTCGGAGAATAATCTCGCGGCGGTCCCAGAGCTGGCTTTCAAGCCCGTGGAGGGTTGTACTGTAGCCGGCTGACTGCCAGACTTACCATTGGAGACTTCGGTCTTGTTTACCAATGCGTTGAGATTTGTAGAATGTATTGCTGGCCGTGAATTGACCTCCACCGGTCTGCCATCAGAGGGAAGATCTATCCATTCGGTAGAACTCCTGGCTTTCAATTTGATCACAATTTTACGAGTCGTGACTCTGTTATCAATTTGCAGCTTGCAACTCTCGCAGACAAATTGAAAGTCTTCACGGTCGGCTTCGGCTTCCTGGATTCCGACGCAGTCGCTGTGCTGCCAAACATTGCATCTTTCACAGGCAATACTGTGGGCACCATCATCGACCTGTCCATACAAGCCGCAGACGCAATCGAACGTCCAATCTTCCTCCTCGTCCTCCAGCGCCCTAAGCGCCCTTTTTTTGCGATCGATTTCTGATTGCAGCTGCCGATCTGAAGTCCGAGCCCGCCCATCGGGGACGACGCTGTTGCCCTTTGAAATCTGAGACAATTCTTCCTCACGTAAGTGCCGTCTCGCAGCCCTGTCTTTCAGTCTCCTTTCTCGGGAGAACATTCTGAAATCCCGCTCTCGCTCCGACTTGATTTGCGTTTGCGTCTCACGTTGTCGACTTTCCAGTTCCCTCTGGGATTTTGCCCATTGTTCTTTTGCTTTCTCCTCTTCCCTCTGTTGCTCGACTTTTCCAGCAATTCGACTGGAGCGTTTTGCATTTGCCATCTTGGCAAGACTTAGCAGCTCACGCTGGTGTTGCGCATCTTTTCGCTTCCTGGACTCTTCTTGCTTCTCCAATATTGGCAACAAATGTACATCGAGTTGATTCCGTAGTATCTTCTCGTTCGCATCGGGGGTTGTTCGAAAACTGTCGACCAAGCGTCGAACATCATCCAGCGTAACAGCTACACACTCCCAGCCCATACCACCGAGGTTACTCTTTGCTTGTGGGCTGTCAGACTCCAAAGATTCGCCTGCAACACAGTGTTCGGTTGAAAATGTATCGGATGTGCGGCCACGTCTACCGGATCGCCGAGCCGTTCTGTACGCTTTCTGTTTCTGTGGCTTCCCGGCAAGTGGCTCCGAAATTTCGGTCAAGCGATAGACTCGGTTGTCGTCCAACACGTAATAGGTACGATCATCTGCATCCCATCCATAGGGCTCTATTCTCTGTATAATGAAATAAGCTTGTGCCGTCGTCATTCATCAGAAAAAGCATACCCAGCTAGTTTGATCGTGTGAATCCTCCATTCTCTCCCGCAGCGCAGGTTGGCTCATAACCCATTGTGTAAGCTGCTGGAGAACGATAATCTATAATGAGTCAGCACCACTATTTCGTAGCCTGCCTGGTCCTGTCAATTACTTTGGTTGGTGTATCTAGATCGCAGAAGCTGCGCCGTGTAGTATCGCTAGCACCTAGGGGGTTATTATCAGGTAGTCTGGCGGTATATTCTTTCCGGAGTCGTTCATCGAGGATTTCGCGGCTCGAAGAAATATGTCAGAAAGATTGTGCGGTGTGATGTACAACAGTGCACTACTCACGTAAGACCCCGATGTTGCGAAACAAGTTTGAGTAGGGCTAGAGCAATATCTGACAAAAGTGTTGAGCAAGGCTTGAGGCATTCAGTTTCGATATCCTGAGTCGCGATGTAATTAGCAAATGTCAAACATGGGGTTGCAGAGTATGCCGCCCTCACCTCGATTTCGAGCGATTCATCAATTTTCGCAGCTTTGCCGAAAATGTATATCCACTGGCAAAGATTCGCAAACTCCCACATATTTCGAATACGTTGTAGCAGCAGTGAAGCTGCATTGACTTGTATACCATCCATGGCTGCGATGGCCTCCTGCTTTGATGGCACTGGGGTGATGATGGCTTAATCTCACTGGTATCCTAGTTGTCGCGCGAACGGTTTTATTCATGACGTCGCGGCGAGCGTGAAGCTGGTAGCTCGCGCATAAAGTGGACCAGCAAAGGAGTACAGGGGTACTCCCGTTATTGTTACAACTACCTACAGGTAGGTACATATTAATAGGCCAAAAGTCGCGAGTAAGATACACCACATTATTCGGAACTTATTTTCTAATTATATATAATTAACTACCTAAATTATTATACTACTTTAGTATGATCAAAACAGCACTTTCTAGTACCTCTATGGTTTATAAAGACTAGAAAAACTATAGTAAAGGATTTCTAGATCCCCGCCTAGGTATCCCTCCTATATGTGTTACATTTTCTAGTTAAGCTATAACTAATTTGTACAAATTACAGAGTAGTGCCTTGTATCTTAAATAAGCATAAGAATAGTGGAAGCTATCTTATCAGCTGAACGCCGCTGTTTGTGTAACCTATTGTTCTTTAGTAGTGTCAATCCTCTGCTGTCAACATGGCAGATCACGCCCCTACAGGGTGGAATGCGGGTTAAAATTGGCGACCCTGGCCAGATTCGAACCAACCGCCTCTGTGAAATCTACAGAGGCTGCGACGCATAACCACTCCGCCACCTGGGCCTTGTACTGGACTTGATTCGCAGAAGAAATGCTGCTTTAGTATTAGCACTGTATACGCACTGGCACGTGTCGCTACGCACCTTAGTCGTTGTACTTAACAGTGCGAATCCTCGCACTTGCGGATCGAGGGGCCCCTTGCCCTCTGTGTTTGAAATGTGTTACCACAACGTCATGCCGTTGTCGTGATACACAAAAGCTTGCCTGCTCCCATCCACCTAATCCCCCCCCCCTTCAACATGTTCAAATGATTGTTTGTGTCTTGATAGCACAACCGCACGCCGCTTGGCTATGATCCTCGGAAGCGCAACTAGCAGATAGCTGCAGGAAGGCAGAAGATCATGGAGCCACAGAGCAGCAGCACTGGCCAGCAGCGCCGGGGCCAATCGATCCGGCCTGAAGATGTTCAAGCCAATGACAGGGGTGAAGAGAGTTGTGCTGAGCACTCCCCGGAAACCGTTAAACAAATGACATCAGATACACCAAGTTCAGGACAACCGAGTTCTGATGTTACCAATGCCGCGAGGAGCTGGGACCCTCTCGAATATTCGAGGATGGGGCCTTACATGAGACCTGAGTCCCCAATGGACTATTCAGCATTGCAAATGGCACTGCCTCCTGAAATATACGGCTTTTCCGACGGACACGACCCCTACTTTCCCTCCAACAATCCTTTCGATGCTGGGCTGGCCTACATCGACGAGGCGCAGCACCAAGAATATGCGGATTCAGATAGTGTTCCGCTGACATCACAGGCACAAGCCATATCCGGTGCCTCTGCGAATGATCGAATCGAGCCGATATCACATACTGGCTTTCCTCCTTCCCCCGATTTGGGAAATGGCAATACTAGAGGGAGGCAGACGCTACGAGCGTCCGATCAAAAGCCGCTCAGCCTTGGCAGCAGTCGCAACCGCGCTTACGGTATGACTCTTGTTCCAGGAGAAACACGTACTTCCCGCTCGCCATCCCCGTCCGGGGCATTTCAGCGCGCTGGCTCGATTGTACGAGCAATGTCACAAAGAGTCGTCAATATTAGCGGAGAAAGTGAAGTGGCAGTCCATCAGCGCGTATCATTGCAAGCCGCAAGGAACTCGCAAGCAACCGACGGGGCTATATATGAACATTCTGGAGGTAATATGGACTCGATGCAAGTGGTCACTTCTTATCAGCCCCAAATTGGCGTACCGGCAGGCGAAAAAGGTATGAGCCACGGCGCTGCAACTTTGCCGCATCGTCCCCCGGGAGGCTCCACCAACCCTTTGAAAGGGCATTCCCTCGGATTCTTCTCTCCTCGAAGTAAAATTCGAATTGAACTTTGCAATGTTCTTGTGAATCCATACACAGAACCAATTATCTTACTACTGATTGTTCTCCAGACAATTCTGCTGGCTGTTGAATCTGGACCAAGTGTATTCACACCAGGTCATGAGCGACCTAAGCGGTTTGGTGGCAGGGCGATGGACTGGGCAATGCTAGCCCTTTTCATTGTGTTCACTCTGGAAATAGGAGCGCGTATTGTCGTGTCTGGATTTGTCATGAATGCCGCAGAGTACAGCACAATCGATCGGAAGAAAGGAGTTCGTGCTATCATTTCGGAACAATATCGGACGTTCTTTCAACCGCAGCGCCAAGGATCAGTGAAGGGTACTCGTCAGATATCTCCTGATCAACCAACCATTGCTCGATCTTTCACGACTTTCATGCATGGCCCTCCTGGTGCACCAGAAACTGTGGAAGCTCAGATGCGCTTCCAGCTTGCGCGGCGAGCATTTCTTCGCCATTCCTTCAACAGACTGGATTTTATTGCCGTCGTTTCATTCTGGACCACCTTTATATTGGGCATTACTGGCTTAGAGAGTCACCACCACTTGTACATTTTCAAGATGCTTAGCTGTCTTCGCATCCTGCGCCTACTTTCCCTCACGCACGGTACGGCAATTATACTCCGAAGTCTAAAAAAGGCTGCACCGCTGCTCGTGCGTGTTGCTTTTCTCCTGTGCTTTTTTTGGCTTTTGTTTGCCATTATCGGCGTTCAAAGCTTCAAGTCTAGTTTTAGTCGCCAATGCATTTGGCTAGACCCGCTTCAACCGACGAATTTATCAGCTGCCTTTACGAACGACGACCAGCTTTGCGGGGGCTATTTGAACAACGATACTGGCGCAATCATGCCTTGGGTCAAGTTCGGGACCCCGGATTTGCTGGATGAGCTTGTTCCCGGCGTGGGGAAAGGCAAAGGCTTCATTTGTCCCCGGGGGTCGCTTTGCCTTCAGCAGGATAACCCGTCCAATGGCACCGTGAATTTTGACAACATTTTGCAATCTCTGGAGCTAGTGTTTGTTATCATGAGCGCAAATACCTTTTCGGATCTCATGTATAAAACAATGGCTTCTGATTACCAGCAAGCTGCACTTTTCTTCGGCGCTGGCATCATGATCATGACACTTTGGCTTACCAATCTTCTCATTGCAGTCATTACCTCGTCTTTTCAAGTCATCAGGGAAGAGAGCAAAGGAAGCGCGTTTACTTCGGATCATCAATCGTCCATCCAACCACATTTTGAGGACCGTGGTCGGAAGTCTACACTTCGACTCCTTGTTGAGAGGACTAAACTTCTGTTCACGCTGATTGTTGTGTTTGGACTGATTTGCCAGGCATGCCGTAGCGCTCGAATGTCACAATCTCGCGAAAGGTTCATTGATGGCGCTGAAGTTGCTGTCACTCTCCTTTTGGATATCGAGATAGCAGCGCGACTGGCTTCAAATTGGCGAAATTTCCACCGAAGCTGGGCGAACCTGTTTGACCTCGGACTGACAATCACCACTACCGTCATACTTATCCCACCAATCCGCCACACATCGGCATACTGGTGGCTTACCGTCTTTCAAATCGTCCGTGCCTACCGAATTGTGTTAGCGGTGCCGATGACGCGAAAACTTATCCTTCTTGTGCTTGGTAATGCTGCCGGTATTGCGAACCTGATGTTGTTTGTCTTTTTGATGACATTCCTTGTATCGATTTTTGCCTCGCAACTGTTTCGAGGCGAGATTCCGGTGTTCAACGATGGTGGCGGACTCAATCGCATATCCTTTTTCACCATTTACAACTCATTCCTGGGAATGTACCAGATACTATCCAGTGAGAATTGGACCGACATTCTTTACTCAGTCACCTCTTACGCACATGGCTATAAGACTGGCTGGATTGGCGCCACATTTTTGATCGGCTGGTTTACGCTGTCGTACTTCATTCTGGTCAACATGTTCATTGCTGTTATCCAGGAAAATTTCGATGTATCGGAAGATGAAAAGCGCCTGGAGCAAGTCAAGGCTTTCCTACAACGCAAGGAGCTCGGCCACAACGCGAGCAACCTTGCACTTTCATCAATATTCAATCTGGGCAAGTCCCGGCGCCGACGCGATCCTTTGGATTACGGCCCCGCCATGATGGAAATGCTTTTGAAGGATGCGGTAGTTCGTGACTTTCTCGATGATGAGAACACGGAGCCTTTGCAAAACGTGATAGGAAACCCCGGGGCCGGTAGGCCCACATCTACATTCCCAGTGAGCTCGAGTCGTGGCCTGGCAGGGCTGTGGCAAAGACTGAAAAACAAATTTTCGGACCAGGAACCCAATCCATTCTACACGAGTATCAAATTTGACGGACCGAACGATACTTTGGATCCGCGACAGATGGCTCGGCATGTCGTGTCTGCAACAGCTGCGAGGCGCAAAGCTCAAAGAGAATACCTCGCAAGACACCCGAACTACAACACGACACTATACGTCTTCCCACCAGCTAGCAAACTGCGAAGGTTTTGCCAGAGACTTGTCGGCCCCGCTAGAGGGTTTGAACGAGTTGATGGAGTTGACCCAACTAAGATCGCGTGGTATGCACTGTCGGCTTTTATTTATACCTGCGTTGTGGCGATGGTGGCTATTGCATGCGTTACAACACCACTCTATCAACGAGAATACAGGGAAGGGCATCAATCAGACACTATTAACTGGTTTGTTTGGACGGATTTAGCATTCGTACTTGTGTTTACGTTGGAGGCCGCTATCAAGATAATTGCGGATGGCGCATTTTGGACCCCAAACGCGTATCTACGGAGCCTATGGGGAGTCATGGATACATTGGTGTTGGTGACACTCTGGATCAACGTCATCACGCTCTTCATCAATGACGGAGCTATTTCCCGCGCCGTAGGGGCATTCAAGGCGCTTAGAGCCCTGCGGCTTCTGAATGTCAGCAACAGCGCCCGAGACACCTTCCACTCGGTCATAATTGTTGGCTGGTGGAAAATTTTTGGCGTAAGTGACACATCAACACAGCATTGATCTCAACCGTACTAATACCGCGCAGGCTGCTTTTGTTTCGATTTCTTTGCTTATTCCGTTCGCCATTTACGGGTTGAATGTCTTCAACGGCAAAATGATATCATGCAATGACGGTGACAACATAACACTACTGGCACAATGCTTCGGCGAGTATGGCAGTACCCCTTTCAAAGATGACTGGGTGATGCTAGCCCCCCGCGTGGCAGACAATTCCTATTTCAAATTCGATGACTTCGGTTCGTCACTATTTACACTTTACCAAATTGTCAGCCAGGAAGGATGGACAGATGTCTCATTCGCTGCCCAGGCCATAACGGGGCGGGGGTCGCAGCCTCAAGACCTTGCCGCGCAGGGTAATGCTATGTTCTTCGTTATTTTCAACCTGATGGCTACTGTCTTTGTCCTCACATTGTTCATTTCAGTCTTCATGCGAAACTATACGGAACAGACTGGCGTCGCTTTTCTTACTGCAGAACAGCGATCCTGGCTCGAGCTGCGAAAACTTTTGAGACAAATATCTCCATCCAAGAGCTCTTACAATGACAAGGGAAAAGAGTGGAAGCGGTGGTGCCACAAGAGAGCCATAGAGAAACGTGGAAAGTGGTACCAGATGGTCACAGTTGTACTCGTTCTTCACCTGGCCCTGCTCGTCGCAGAATTTAACAATGAGCCGCGATGGTGGGCGAGGACTCGAGAATTTGTGTCTTTGTTGTTCGTCCTAGTCTACATGAGCAACATCGCAATCCGCATATTCGGACTGGGCTGGAGCAGATTCAGGAAAAGTTCATGGGATCTCTATGCTTTGGTTGTGGTCTCCGGAGCATTCATTGCCACCCTTTCACTTCTGATCGCCAACACTCGTGGTGAGGCCTATGAACAGCTGTACAAGATATTCCTGGTGGCCATTATTCTCCTGCTCATACCGCGAAACGACGCATTGGATCAGCTTTTCAAAACTGCTGCCGCAAGCCTGACGGTAATCAGCAATTTGCTGGCCACGTGGCTAGTCTTGTTCTTGGTATTTGCTATCGCAATGACGCAGGCGTTTAGTTTAACGCGCTTTGGTAGCCAAGAAACGAGCGACTTGAATTTTCGTACGGTGCCCAATGCCCTCATTCTGCTATTTCGCATGAGTCTGGGCGAAGGCTGGAACCAGATCATGGAAGACTACGCAGGTATTGAGCCACCCCTCTGCGTGAAGGACTCGACGTTCTTTGACAGTGACTGTGGAAGCAAGCCCTGGGCGAGAATACTCTTCGTCGGGTGGAACATCATCAGCATGTACATCTTCGTCAACCTTTTCGTTTCCCTTATCTATGAGAGCTTTAGCTATGTCTATCAGCGATCTAGTGGCATGTCAGTTGTTGATAGAGATGAGATCCGGCGCTTCAAAGAGGCATGGAGAAGTGTTGACCCTGCCGGAACCGGATATATTACCAAGGACCAATTCCCCCGCTTGCTAGGTGAGCTCTCTGGTATCTTTCAAATGAGGATCTACGACCCAGAGGACTCCGTCTCCCAAATTCTTGACGACGTTCGCAGTGATATTCGAATGTCACGCCATTCTTCCATTGTCGCTTCGAATGCGGGCGGGGACATTGACCTTGGCAGACTGAATCGAAGACTGGCGAAGCTTGACGTTGAGAAAATCCGAGCCAGGCGCCGGGTGTTCAACGTTTTCTTCGAGGAAGTTCTTGTAGCTGCAGATCCCGACAGAGGTATCGCGTTCTCAGACGTTTTACTGATTCTTGCCCACTACAAAATCATCAACGATAGCAAGAGCCTAAGGTTGGTAGCGTCTCTTATCCTTCTTCGACCAAGGTACAAGTTTTTTAACAATCGGTAGACTGGACGAATTCTTGCGACGGAGAGCTCGACTTCAGCGAGTGGATGAAGAGATCCGACGAAGAACCGTTTTGGGCTTCTTTGACACTTTGTGAGTGCGAACATCAATGAGTACCAGCGCAGTCATGACTGGGACTAACTTACAATCCAGATTCTGGTCAAGAAAGTTCAAGCAGCATATGAATATGAAGCGTTCCGCGCGTATGACCATGGTTCCTCAACTGAGCGTACCTGAAATTTTAGTTGACGACGAGGAGCCAAACAATGATATAGCTACTGGAACTTCTGACAGAACACATAGGCCGCTGCTTCCTAGCCTTGACACTAGTCTGGAGACGCCGAGAAGACCATCTGTCTGGGCCGGCGAGATCTCGCCGCGCGACTCCGTCACTCAACACCCGTTGAGCTTCCCCAGAACATCGGGAGGAGGGCTATCCCCACCGGCTAGTCCTATGCGAACGAGCTTTCAGCTCAGCCCCTCGGATGCCTCCAATGCACAGACCGATCGCAGGGGTAGATCCTTAAGCCCTGCCCAGGCCCGAGGCATGTTGGACGATTCTGTCTGGGTGGAAAGTATTCGAAAAAGCAAAACTCTTCGCCGATCGGACAAAACTGCCTATAGATATGGAGATCTCGGTTAAATCAAGGTGTGCATCGTCTACTCCAATTGATGACTACATTTAATGGACTGTAGCAACAAAGGCCATCCCGTGGTCTTCTTTTTTCCTAAGATATGGACATCAAGTGGCGTTAAGAATTTTTGGCATGACTTGCAATTTTATTCCTTGAACCATGACTAGAATCGAAGAATACGTATGGCATCAGTCCCACCTTAATAATTAGATATCTCAGGATGATAGTTCCATATTTATGAATATGAGTGAGCTTCGGTGAAGCCCCTAGCTGATAGACGCAACCTGGTAACTGACAGTGTTTCTAGCCAACCCCTGAAGATCGCGTAAGTAGCTAGAAGAAAGCATATTGAACACTGGGAGGAGGTCTTATACATAGCCCTTATTAAAGATTTTCATACGCTGCAGCGGAGGAGTCGGGGTAGGCCCTAAGGTACCACTGCATAGGTAAGTAAATCCCTACCTACCTAGGTAGGTTAGTAGGTATCTAAGGTACAGGAGGGAGGTACACCCACAAGGGCCACAAACCCTTCCACCGAACATATCCTATGTTCAAAATTTACCGCCATCTTCCTTGTACCTAGGAAAGAAAACTGTTTGTTCAGTTTCTCTTCTTTCCTTATTATCTTTTGGCCAAGGTGTCCTTCTGACTTTTGATTTCAGGGGCTGATGCTGCGTTGGTTTCAGAACCGGAGACGCGCTATTCTTGCTGTTGCAAAACCAGCATGCCTGAAACAGCTTCGGACATGCTTGTCAAGCCCCAGGCTTGCTTTCAGTAGCCAATATTGCCAGTTTACGAAACTCGAGGCTTAAATAAAGACGAGGCCTTATTTATGCGCAAAGGTTGTTGTATCGTAGTTTAAATAAACTGTGCTAACCCGTTTCTCAAATTCTTCGCCTCAACAAGCAATCATTGCATTTCTCTTTCCAAGATTACATATCGTCGTTCGAGGGCACACAACCAACCAGACACCCTGTTGCCAATAATACCAGTACATGAAGTATCGATCGATTCAGGCAATAATAGCTCATGCAAAGCAAAAAGGGTCACATTATTGATCAATAAGCATAGACCTCTTCTCTCTGCTTAGTTGAGCTCGAGTGCGCACGTCTTTTTACGGTGAACCAATATCCTTTACCAACGGAGCGGCAGATTCGCGACTGCGTTCTACCCACCATAACGAAGCAAGCACAGTACCAAAACAATATGGCGGCTTCACGGTTTCAACACAACAAAATTCCAAGCAATTTCCGCACTTACATTCGAATTTCTCCATCGCAAAGCCACACCCGCAGCATTCCGCTCTCGAGTTTAATGGGCTTCAGTGTCGCCCGCACAATCAACAGCATTATAAACAGGCAGCCATCCATCGTTGGGCTGGTTCAAGAACGAACCACTTTCCCCAAAGAACTCGGATTACTGGAGCCCCGGCCATTAGTGTACTGGAGCAGCGTGGAGGACAGAATGGGTTGCCTCTGAAGTGCGTTGGCGCCGTTGTGTTGGCCTGGTGAACAAAGGAAACGGGCTTCGCATACACAGCTTCTTCACTTCTCTAGACGCCTTTCCCTGGAAAACTTTGTATTGAAGTTTTGAGCCCTATTTCACCTAATTCACCGGGCCTCGGCAGTTTGGTGGTGCTTATATATCCCGGATGCTGGTCTTTTTGGTACTGCGAAGCAGTACATATACCCGGGCTGCCACGATCGGCTTTCCATCAGACAAATACATATACAATTTTTTGATAAATTGCCAATTGTTTCACCGTGTTCTGACCGCTATCTA
The DNA here is from genome assembly GCF_000225605.1 of Cordyceps militaris CM01. Taxonomy (NCBI): domain Eukaryota; kingdom Fungi; phylum Ascomycota; class Sordariomycetes; order Hypocreales; family Cordycipitaceae; genus Cordyceps; species Cordyceps militaris. The sequence goes on along the minus strand of NW_006271973.1, from coordinate 943,273 downwards.
TCTCTATGTATTGAGGAGAGGGCGATCCACGCAGAGCCTGTGTTGCCTCAGCCTAGACGCGAGGCCGCATCAGCAGCACAATGATGGCAACTAGCAGTGAGTAAGGATATGAACTTGAGCGCTGTATGTCTCAATCACACAGTCCTGCCATCGATATGCTCTTTACGCGACGGGCAAATTACACCCAAAGCCACGACAGGAGTATTTTTAGTGAATACAGGGCAGCGGCTGTGCCTGCCGCAAGCGCCACAGCAAGCCCTACGAGCACGGTGCCACGCAATCGAAATGCATCCTCTGCTTCCATGCGCATAAGCTTCTTTTGCTTGCTGTGATAATACCACGGCTCATGAATCTCGCTTGATTGCCCTCGAAGGTCTTCGTATGGATGTCTGCGGTATAAAAGATCATGTAGCCAGCTTGGTAGCCTACTGGGGGACTCTGCGTGTGTATGCAAGCGTCGTCGTGTGTAGTGGATATCAACAAGAACTAGTGACACCAAGAAAGACACGAAGTTGATGGGAGTCATGACAATCTGTTAAAATAGTATTAGAGAATGCCGAACCTCACACCCTGCAGTACCCTGCGAGGTCAAACATGAACGAAACAGACGGCATGCTCCACGCGTACCTTGTGCACTGTAAGGGGCTCGACGACATCATTGGGCATATCGACACGGAGTATTGGGGAACGGTCTCGAGAAGAAGTGGGTGCCATTCCTACAGCGTGATAGCATCAATAGATGAAGGCGACAAAAGAAAATCGACGGAGCAGAGACTCTTCTGACGGGCATTTATAGCTTCTCAAGCAGTGACGGTGCCGACCATGTTTCGTACAGTGGAAATGTGTCCGACACTTCCGGCAGCAGGCATCAGTCAGAGGAACCACTAACAAACGTTTAGGTAGTTATTATTTCGCAGTTGCTTCTAGTGGCCCCACACGAGGCCAGCATGTGTCCACACAAAGACGTTCGTTTTCTTGTCAGCAATTCTGCAAACTGAGATTGTACGAGGTATTCGTGGGAATCATATCAACAAGTGAATCAAAAATAAAAGATCCCGAGGCCTTATATACTCAACCCTTTCTTGCGTTGTCAATGCACGAGCTATATTGCACCAGTAGGTCATAAGGATTTCGGGCCATGATGCAGTGGTTATAACGCCATAACAAGTCTAAAATTTGGGAGCAAGAGTCCGAATCTAGAGCTCTTCAGTTGTAGAGCTGTGTCCAGGCCTACCGAGTGTTGTGAATGTCGAGAACGAGGATGTCCTGGGCCCCCACGCGGGTCAACTCATCCATAACCAGCGCAATCTTGTTCTTCTCAACCATTGAGCTAACAGCGACCCAACCGTCAGCGTCAAGCTGCGTAATGGTGGCAGCACGCTTGCCAGGAGTGATTCTTGTCGCTTCGACGAGCTTAGAGCGTTCCACGTTGTACTGGCACAGTACAAACTTCTGAGCTGTAATGACGCCGCGGATTCGCGAGGCGATAAGCTCTACCAAATCTGCGTTAGATGGCTTCGTTGACTTGATCAATATGGCGCTAGACTCGACTACAGTATCAATTGCTTCGAGGCCAGCAGCGCGCATCGTTTCCCCAGATTCTGTGACCGCGTTAGCTAGTACTTCTGTGTAACATCAGTACTGCGACTTGTAGCTTACCGACGAGATCGACAATGCCCTCAGCAACGCCGAGAGCGCAAGCAGCCTCAACGCTACCGCTTAATTCAATGATATTGGTACGCAAAGTTTGCGTGGGAGGTTGCTGGTCCGACGCTGGGTCGAGTCCCGCCTCAATCTTGACGAAGTGCTCAGCCGTCAAGTTGGGGAAGCTAGTACCGATAGTACGGCCGATCAAATCCCTAGTCGAAGAATATTTGCCCTTTTCGGGCACTTGAACCTGGAGCTTGCAAGAACCAAAACCCAAGTCCATCACAGTCTCGCATCCGGCAACGTTATCGGAAGCAGGCGTGTGGGTTTTGACACCGGCAGCATACTCCTTTACTTGATCCAAGCCAGTGATACCGAGATCAACGCGACCTTGGCCAACAAAAGTTGGAATATCGGCTGCAGGGAGGAATATCAACGCAATGGGAAGGTTCTTGACGAGGGCAATGTCGAGGCGGTTTTCGCGGCGGAACTGGATGTCTGCACCTTCGAGTAGGTTCAGAGTGGCGGCATTGAGGCGGCCCTCTGCAGAAACTCGTTAGTAACCGGGTCTATATTTGTCAAGCGTGTGGTTGGTCTGTTGTCATTACTTTTTGGGACGGCAAACAGAAGTCGGCCTTCTAGGCTGTTGGCAAAATCCATAAAGTTAGCACGAGGTCGCGGGAGGTCCTGAGTGGGGGTAGTAGGGCCAGTGACAAGTATTTCTTACTGGTTAACGAGATCCATGGCTCAAGAGACGGAGATGAGAGGAAATGTCGGAATAATGCCCAGTGCGGCGAGAAGTTAGATTCAAAAAGAAAGAGGCAACTGTGCGACGAGGTTGAAATATCTATGGTGAGTCAACACCACCAAGCGGATGGGGCTCTTAACTAGTTATCTGCTCCGACAGCGGGGCAAACTTGACATAGGTGATTTGGAGGGGAAAAACCCTCGTACAAGTTCGCGGTCTTGAATTTTAATTAATCTGTATTAATGTTCTGCAAATTCGATACAATAGTGGGGCACTGCGTACCCGTGCATTTGTACTGTTCGGTGTCTGAAGCTAACTTGGTGAGAAAGAGATGTTCTGAGAGGTTTGTTTCTTTGCCTGCCATTGCTATCTATGTGTGTAAGCGGCTACACGGGGTCGAATAAAAATTCTCATCCTCAGGATGATTCTGAGATTCACAGTCACTCTAAAAGCTTCATTCACCATTCTTCTCCGTTAGAAATTGAAGCCTAAGTAATATATCACTCTTCTTTAACGAAATGAATGTTTTTAATCATTGATGCGCGCACTTACCACGTGTGTTGAACAACGGTCTACCAATGAAATCGCTGTAATAAAGGCAGACACGATTCAGCCTAACACAGAGAACACCGTAAGTACTTTGTGAGTCCCAGCGAGGTGTAATCAATCTCTGGCAAAGTCAGATGTGACACATGCACTTGACATATGCGTCGGATTATGGTGCCAATGCAAGACAGCGTTGTATTCGTATATTGGTGGCATCAGCGCAGCAACGACGCACACATGATTCGCGTAGATCACTACCACAGCCATGCGAAGCAAGTTGACCCGTTTCTGGCATTTCGGGGCGAAGCCAGGACCGATCTTGTCAATCCGTTCTAGTTTCGCGTCGGCTCCATTTACAAACTACAGCTCAGTGATTAGACTCTAGTATGCACAAGGGAGGTTTGCAGTCCGACAACCTCTCTAGCTATGTCAAACGGACGCAAAATTGTGCAACCGCAACTGCTACTGATAAATAGCTTGACGGCTAAAATTTTCGACCCCCTCCCTCCCTGCCAAGGCTCGAGGTTCCTGGTCAGTGGTATGTATAATGTTTCTTCCATGGCCAATTGCCCACTAGCAATACTCAATTGACGAGAGCGAGAAGCATTCCTGTGCTGCCAACTTGCGATGTCACCACCCCTTCCATCCCTATGACCTGCTCCGAGAGGATCGCCGTACGGTGCCCTGATGAGGCCCGCCAGTAAGCCTAACGTTAGTTACTATAAGATACCGATGTCTGTGCACTTATTCGTTCCTAGCGACCCAGGAGAGATCGTCTTAATATTAACTACCTAGGTAGGTATATATATAAGTAAGGCCTATTTTTAGATAAGGTATTAAATAGGTCTTTTTTTTTCTTATTTTTTTTTCCTTTATTATAATACTATTAAACTACTATTATATATTAAAAATATTATATATTTTTTAAAAGCTATACTAAATACTTAATAATATTATTATTAAGGATTAGCTTTAAGGTATTTATAGATAGGTATTATAATAGTATTAACTTTCTTATAAAGTAAGAAAGAAGAAAAAGCTAGTCTATCTATTTATTATAATATAAAAAGAGAATATATTAAAAGTATATTTATAATAGCCTTAAGCTAAGCCTAGCCTAAAATAGGCTTAAGCTTAACTTTTTTATAATTATAATAAAAAATATATATTAAATAAAAACTATATTTAATATCTTATTAGAAAATAAGCCTTATATATATAAAAAAGTTAAGCTTAAGCCTACTTTAGGCTAGGCTTAGCCTAAGGCTACTATAGGTGTGTTCTTAGTATGCCCTCTTTATATATTATAGTAAAT